>NC_064771.1:27012378-27329044 GCF_011397635.1 Epinephelus fuscoguttatus
GGGTCAGGCCTCGCGTCTGTCGTGGCCACAGCAGCTAGCCGCCAGCTTGCTACATGGCTAGCTTACAATGTAAACATATTTCAATTGTCGGCACCTTTTGTTTGTGTCTCGGTGCTCGGATAATCACACCGGGGACACGGGGAGCTGATACGCCGTGGGACCTCTCGGCTAGACATGTGTTTTAAAGGTTGTTGAAATGTTACCACGAACAGTCTGAGGCTGCCTTTGTATTTGCCTCTTCTGGCATGCAGCCATTAGTACGAGTCCTTATTAAGCTAACGTTAGCACCAGCAGTGGCTTCACTGATTAGCATTATTGCAGCTGTGGCGCTCGTTTTACAGTATTTGAGCAACGCATCTAACACTCTTGGTGACATTAGACACCGGGTATTGCCCCACTTTTCCCCCCCTACATCCAACACAAGCGTAATTAATTAGCAAATTGCTCTTGCTAGCTAGCTTGTTAGCAGTGGAATTCAACATCAAATTATTGTCTCGAGAATGGCGTCGTTGCGTCGGGTTGGATTAAACCTTACACCTTTATTCACACGTACTTCAAATCCACATTCACACTGTAATTAAACATAAATGGCACAGATGCTCGACACGTCACTTAAACATGATCATAAAGCGTCTTAGCACAGGTGATATTGGTGGCAACAGTTTATCGGTGCGGTTACATCTGTTTGTTGTCCATATGGTCACCTCAGATGCAGCTCTTCTGCTGCCTTCAAGTGCTCTTTGGAAACTACAACTCCTGTAACTGAAATCCAGTTGGTGCCGGTGGAGTTTTTTTTCTGTATAAAATAATGACAGATCTATCTCTAAGTATTCCCTCTGCATACATATAGCTAGTCCAACTTTGTGCAGCTCTGGCAACACAGAAAAATATACATGTCACATGTCAAAGCTGGAATTTATTGTCACGGTAACAACTACGGGGATAAACATTTTGAATCCAGAGGTGGACACCTGTAATATCTACACGCAGTGACTGAATGCCAAGTCCTAACTGCTCTTACATATTTATCTCATCGCTGACTTGTGTGTGTATCTGGAGCATAGTAATTACTATACTTCAGACTTGCACTTGAAGGCAGCATTTGCCATGAACTGAACTTTTCCAAAGTTACTGTATGTTCTGCTCAGGTGTAGTTGAATCAGGCTGCATTTCTGCCTCCTCGGGCTAGGTGAAGCCAGTGGAGAGTCAGCTATTATGACATGAATAATGTGTATCACTGTCCTAAATTTATTTATCTTACAAAATCATAGCAGTGTGGTTACTGACTGTGTCACAGACTGCGAAGAACTTGCAGTATACATAGAATTGCCTTTGCCTTGACCTGTCTAACCTGTAATCTGATATCTGTTGCAGTGCGTGCTCTTTGCAATTATCTAGTTTATTAATGCTCCTCACTTCTGTTTTAAACCTCTTTCACTAGATGTAATAATTGCTGATAACTATTTGTTTCTCATTTACACACATACACATGCTTCTGGTTTTGGCTCTGCTATAGCAGTGCGTTAATCAGTTAGTTCCTGTTCCTCAGCTTATGTGTTAGTGAGCTGGCAGTGGGGCAGTTGTTGAAATTCACATGTGTAGATCTACACACACTCCCTGGCCACTTTATTAGGTACACTTATACAATTTACTGCACTCCAGTACAACAGATCCACCACAAATTCTGTATTTAAGAGGACTGTAATGGTAAGCTTTGTTGACAAAGTCAGAGAGAGGTTAGGTCATGTGTTTTGAATATTCCCACCCTCCTCATGTTTGTTTAAAGGGTGCAAAACATTAGAAACTTTTCTTAGTACAATGAAGGCCAGCCGCTGCACCGCCTCTGCAAACAGTAAAGATATGGTTAAATGTTGTCTCTCTGACTGTCAATCAAAACTGAGCGTTATTATCTTTGCAAAGCTGAGCTGTTATATGAGATTAAACTCGATTTTACAGGTGTACCTAATAAAGTGGCCTCTCAGTGTATTATTTTCAGTTTGTCTCCCGGGCTAATCCATCGCCACAGTGAAGTAATCAGTGTGTTTTCTGTTGCAGATTATGTATTCTTTGAGAACTCCTCAAGTAACCCATACCTGATCCGGCGGATAGAAGAACTCAACAAGGTACTGAGGTGTTTGTGTGTCACTTTTGTGTGTGTTTTTTGCGTTTTATGCCTGAGGGTGAATAGCTAGGATTCCTCCCTGTTCCTGTCCCCACCCCTCACTTTGCCATGATGTTTGCATGTGTGTGCAATTTGTGACTTACAGTGTTTTGTAATGTGATGGAACCCGACAGGTGTTTACCACTTTCTTAACTGCCATTGTCGTACAGGACACACCTGTGGGAGTGTGTGTGTAGTTTGGGGATATTATTGTAACGGACATTTCAGGCGCTCAGAGAGCTTTGTGACTAAAGATCATCTCACACCAGCTTTGAAAAGCAGCATGATCTTGTGTTGTTTTTTCCTGCCCATGTTTGATCAGTTGTAGAGTTTCCTGTTCTAACTGCTGTCATAGATGTGTGTCACTTATGTCAGTTAAGAGCAGACCCGAGCTAACCTTTGTTTAAATACTACACAAGCGTCTTTTAACAGGCGTGACAGAGAAGCTTTTCCTGTGTTCCATTTGCACTAAGATACTGCAGTAAACACATGCCATTATCAGATGGTGTGGGTGGGAAGATGTCAGATCGGGTCAGTATCAGCCTGAAAAACAAACATATTGAGGCTGAACAATAAAACATTAAGATAGAAGACCGTGTTGTTATCGTAAGTGATAAAAGGGGGTGGACAGAATAACAAGAACACCCTGCAGCATGATGCAACGTAACACAGCCGTTCTGCAACAGATGCTGTCTGTATGAAGCTTATATGGTTCATTTTTCTGTTGAAAGAGAGCGGTTGATTTAACTTGGTGGGCATTCTTGCAGTTATAGCTTATGTTGGTGTTGCACTGTATTGCACCTAGAGCTGGGCAATATGGAGAAAATGAAATATCATATGTTTGACCAAATGCCTCAGTGACGATATTGTAGAGTTGATTTTTGGTGCTTTCACAAGAAGTTTACACAATTAGATTTTTGATAAATCATCATCAGTAATATGGGTATAATCGCTAAGTGGGTAAGTTCAGAAATTGTCATACTTTCACTGAAATGCAGCCTTTAAAACCAGGACGACAACACTTACGATATCCAAAATCTAACATGATGTCTCATTTTAAGATATTGATAAATTGCCCAGCCCTAATTGCAATATATTATAAGGTGTTCCTCTTATTTTGTCCATACCCTTCAGTTGAACACTGTCATTATCTGGTCTTATCTACAAGCTCCCCAGAAAAGCAGCAGACGTTGAAAGCAGTTTTCTCAACCTGCATACCCCCACATGCATTCACTCATGATCAGTCACCGAATGTAATACTGGCTGAGTCTTTAAGCCTGTCGGCCTAATTATACAGCGAGACAATCAATCAATCATCTGATCAAAAAACGCTGTTGCTGCCCTGGTCAGCCTGTCATAGCAGCATAGCTTGACGAGCACACAAAGCAGCCAGGCCTCCTGGGAAATTAGAGGTTTGTGCAGGAAGGTGTTGCCTCCGCTTTCAGTCAGCCTGTATCTCTCTACTCTCTCTGTTACAGACGGCCAGTGGGAATGTGGAGGCCAAGGTGGTTTGTTTCTACAGAAGGAGAGACATCTCCCACAGCCTCATCCAGCTCGCAGACAAACACGCAAGTGAGTTGCAACTCCTGTCATATGTCTTTTTCACACAGAGATCCCACAAAACTGCCACAGCAAAGATCTTTCATAACACCGGCTTTGCTTTTTTACATGAAACCAAACAATGGTGGGATAATGCCGCTCCAGGATGTGATTTTTAAATGGCATGCTGGTGTTCCAGAGGCAAGAGAGATGTGGCGTGTAACGCAACAGCATCTGTGTCAATTGTGGCATATAACACACACGTCAGGCAACACTTTCTAAACGATAACAATCACTTAACATGCCAACAAAAATCATTTACTGTCCTTGTTCTGTGGTGATTGATCTCATCCTCCTTCTCCTGAACCTCCTTGTCTCTCAGGGTTGTGCCTGACTGAATGGGGTTCAGCTGGACTAAGTTGTAATATATGTTGTAAGCAAGCCACACTGACGTAATACGTGCTAACTACGCTAACGAGATATCAGAAATGTGCAACATTTTTTGCAGACACGAAATATTACAGAAAAGCTGGACACTGTAAATTCATCCCTTCTAAGCAGAAGGCAGACGATAACATTATCTCGGGGCCTTATAGGGCATAGCCTCTTGCAATGAGCGCTCACTCTGCAGCTACATTTGGGGACCGGGGACTGCTCAACTCAAAGAATCTCAGTCTGTCGAGGGGTTTCCAACCGATGATTAGAATCTTAGACAGTCAGGACATTTTCGGTTGCTGTCCTTCATTGTGTTAGCCGCTAACTGCTGCTAGCTGCTTTTCAAATTTCCCAATGTTGGGTCACGCACATAGCACATTGTTAGGGCTCCAGACTGTGACCAAATGGTCACATTTTGCGACCATTTTTGGAGTCCATGCGAGTATTTTTTACAGCTACTCGCTCGTGTGCGACCCGCAGATTTGAGGGTGGGTGTTTTGACTACAACTCAATAAATTGGGCATTACTTAGGGCTTCAGTTTGCTGCTGCAGAGCAGACCTGTCCCCTCAACTACACAGGCTAAATATATTGTGTCTGACTATAAGGTTAAAATTTTCAGAGGAAAAAAATACAAGACAACAGCTTTCATTAAAGATCAGTCTGATACAGTCAGGGCTTCACATCTGTACAGATGTTATTTTAACAATCCTCACAAACCACTGACCACAAGTCTCTGTGATGTTTAATTCTTCAACAATTACTGCCTTTATACAGTAGGGCAAAGCCGAATAATGGCATTACATTACCACTTTGGACAGGCAGTGTGAAAAGGGCTAAACACTAACTGAACGTTCAAACCAGAAGCTTCCAAAGAGGGAATGTCTCTTGCGGACACCCAAGAAATATTGCTATATCAAAAAATATTTGTGGCAGCTTTGGTCGCTCTAGTCGCTCATCACGTGAATTGTTGAACGTTCGATCGTGCTTGTCAGTTTAAAGGAGCTGACTACTGGCTTGAAAGCAGCGTAGTGGCTGCTTGCTGTTGTCCAGTTAAAAAGCTCATAGTTGGCCTACAGAAAGTTATACTTACCCCACCCCAAATCGTATCGACTCACCATGGAAGATGATATTGCTGCTGTGATGTGTGCTGCTGCCGTCTTGTGCATTCGAAGATGCCTTCTCCGTCGGGTTTGGGTGCACGACATTCTCCGGCGCCGTGATCAGCACGGTGAATTTCATCAGCAGGTGCAAGAGCAACATTATAAAGGACTGAGTGGGCGCGAAGGCAAGTAAGAAACTTTTCTATCCATTGTCGGAAGAAGTGTGCTGTACGAACCAAAGTTACATGGCTTGTTCTCTGGGACCCGCTTCATTGAAGCACGTCAGCATTTCCGACTGGTTGTCGCCGAACCACGTCAGAGCTCATTACTATGAAGTTAAACGAGTTTTAACTCCCCTCCGGACCCGCTCCGGCTGCTTTGGTCGCCCAAGACAAGCGGCTGATGACCAGGTCGCCAAAGTGGCCGGGCTCTCATTGAAAACTAATGTCTTCCACTGTTTTGGAAGCTCTGGTCGCTGTTGGTGTGTACATACAGTAAGAAAACTTTTAGATATTAAGGTGTCAAGTGTGAGTAAAAGTCCCTTTCAAGCAGTTCAGTGTCTTCAGAATCTGTATATTAACATACATTAAACTAAAATGTAGAGCTTAAACAATCAGCCGATTAGTTAGTTGATCAACAAGTAATTATTTGGCAACAATTTGGATCATCGGGTCTTCCTTTGAAGTTATTTTTTTCAAGCAAAATTGCTTAAATTTGCTGGTTTTAGCGTCACAAAAGAAAAGTTTTTCTCTGCTGTATAACACTGTAAATACAATATTTTTGGGGTAATCAATCAAGAAAATAATCACAAACAAAAATAATTTGTTAGTTGCAGTCCTATTCAGATGTGTTCACAACAATATTTTAAAAAATAAGAAGTGAGAATTTGCCCATTTTCAGCATCTTAACAAATAACTAACATGATGATTCTAATTTTAAAATTGTTTTATCATTTATGGACATTGCATCACCAGTCTGACCCTGTGTGGTTTCAATTTCAGTGAGGGGAAAATGTCATTATGGGCTTTCTGCTGCATGTCAGTCAGGCGAACCTTCCAGCTGCGTTGCCACTTAGCACGTCCTGTGCACATTGAAACATTTACCACCACTGTGAAATTTTTCTTTTTTCATTTTGACCACAGCTCCAGAGTGTAACCATTTAGTCACATTTAGGCGCTCCAGTGCGACTTGATAATATGCCGCTATTCATATTCATATGTCACATTTATTTCTTAATTAGTTATTACAGAGAGGGACAGAATTGGAGTGAGGCTGCTTGAGGAAAAGAAGCAAGGAAAGGAAAGTGTTGTTATCACACCAACACCTGTTCTGTGTGGGTAGCCTTCCACTTGTTTCCAGTGATGTTTCACTTTTTCCTTAGGTCATAATAAAACACACTGTTGATCCCTTTCCGGAAATTAAAAACTCCCCTCTGCCAAAGCAATCGCACGACTGCAAGAAGTTCGATTGAGATGAGACACCAACCAAAAATGGTTTAAAAAAATTCACATGACTGAGAATCAGCACTTACAGGAAAGACAGGAATGCACCGTGTGGCTCCATCCCATTCTCTCTGCGTGGTCAAACACTTTGTGGGAAACAAGTTTTGCTCATTTCGCTAAACTCTGTAAACATAAAGTAACCTTAAGCACAGAAATATAAACCATACAGTTTGCAGGAACATATGCAGCCATCGCAGCACAGTGCCAATTCCACAAGCTGTTTGGAGTCAGTCGTCTACCAGCTGCTCTGCAGAAGAGACAGAAACAACAATAAAATTTAACACTGCCTGCTACTTAGCACTGTAAAAAAAACATCTCACAATTTATGGCTCGGATTAGTTGAGGAGGAAGACAAAAGGACAGGCAGTGCATCTGATTTACAGAAATAGAAACAGAATATGCAGAGTTTGTAGGAGTCAAAGCTGAAATATCTGCACTTATTACCAAACTCCAGAGCCACAAGTTGATGTACGGAAATATCAGCGTGTTTCTCTGAGTGTTTATTTCTTTATTGGTCTCAGTAGAGTTATTGTGGAGGACTGTTAGCAACATTGGCATCCGTTTTGTCCATCAAGTTTATTAATCATTGCAGCTAAAGATCAAACAACAGCTTAGGGCTAAAAAGAAGCTCTACACAAGAGCTAACATCTCAAAAATAGACATGTTGCAACCTACCCTGTTTGATATCAAGCTATGCAGGTAGTTTGGGTTTTATATGCACAAGATTTTCAAGTATCTGCCCTTGAGATTGCTGCTGCCTCCTTAACACAATGAATGTGAATAGAATTGTGTTCAAGCATTCAAATATTAGATTTGGAAACATCCTCTTTGACCATTCATACCTTGCAATATTTAAATGCATGCACTTATTCTTGACTGCCAAAATGTCAGTGTCTGGTGATGAAATAGCAACCAGTTGCCAACCTCAGTGACAAGTACGAGATTGACTTCCTGGAGTTGCCTTCCAGTGGTTTGCTAGTGGAAAGCTTTCTATATGAAACAGCAGCAGCAAACAAAATCTTTCAGTTTGCATCAGCCGTGTCTTTACACCGCAGTCACAGCTTTGATATATCGAAGGAGAGCAGATCAGAAAACAGCAAGGCTGCTATCTGTTGGATAAATGTAAGAACAGCAACTTAATGTAGGAAGTGAAGAGACGATGTAACACCAAAATCTGAACAAGGCTGAACCAACCAGAGACACTGCAGTTAAGTGAGGGGTCAGTGTGCTTCAACTGAAGTGCAGTCGTGCAGCGTCTGAAACCCCCTTCCCTTGTAACTACATGCACAACCACTTCATGCACTGATTGGCCGTGTGTGTGCAGTGGTTAGAAAGTAGGCAGGGTGTGAACTTCTCTCACAGGCTTTCTTTTTACATTTGTCACAACCAGTGTTGAGCATATGCTGGCACTAAGGGTTTAGCTCTGACAGTGGAAATGTATGTGACCACAGGTTGTCACACCACAGTGCAGCTAAGGTTCAGATTTTTCTCAAACAGTTACAGTGGAAGAAAGGGTGAAAAGGCGGCTGTCATACAGTGGGTGGGCGACGCAGTATTCAGCTTGGTCTCAGTCCTAAAATATGCTGAAGTATGAGACGCACCGGGCTTTCAACCAACTCCAGTGTAAACCCGTACATGTCATTAGCCCTCGCTGGCGTTCCAGACACAAAAGAGGCGTGATGGGCGTGACATGTAACACAACAGCATTGGCCTCCAGTGTGACATATAACATATGCACTGGCAGTGCTTTATAAACAATAACAATGACATTACTATGGCGATAACAGTTATTAACATCCCTGATATATGGCAGCTAATCTTGTCCTCTGCTTGGATGGTAAGGAACTCTTGGTCCTCTTTGTTTTCCCGTTGCGAGCATTTATATTTGTGCGGTGGTGTGTCTGTGTCACTCTGCAGTTACACCTCCAAAACACTAGTTGGCGGCAAAGGTTTCTATGAAGTGCTATAAAGTTTAGTTGATTCAAAACACACATTAAACACACATTAAACATGGCTTAATAGAGACAATTTCAAACACTAGTACAGAAATCAGCTTCACTATAGCCCTTTTTAAACAGGAATTGTGCAAATTTGCAGGAAAGCCCAATCAGTCTTTTTTCAGCATTGGCAGTATAAAAACAAAACCGGGAGTGCAGCAAAATGCCGCCTACCTACTTTTGTTTATACAGAATGTGCCTTTTTCGGGGCAATGGGGGCGTGAGCAAGTAACAAAACATGTAGCTCAGCATGTGACGTAATCAGTGACGTGGGAGGGAAGCCGCGGCTGGTCAGTCCTTCGGCGATTCTCTCATAAGTCAGCCCGTTCTTCACCGTCCCCGACAGTTAATGGCCTCTTCGTTTGCGAGGGCAAGGAGGGCGCACAATTTCTTGTCTCCTCAGTTGCTCATCTTTACAGTGTCTGTCAGGTTTGCGTTTCCCTCTTGCTACTAGCTGCTCGCTAATTCCGGCTATCAGCTGTTTCCTGTTTATCCACCGCCAGTGGGTCGCACATGCGGCGTCATCAACAGCCCCTCCCGTTGCGAAAGGCCGCCTTGCTCTGTTTAAACTTAAAGGGTTCCACCAATGTGACTACCCTACGAGGTGGAAAATTGGGCACCTCGGATCAACTCGCCAATCCGGCTCTGCGTGTCTAAACGCTTACAGCTTGCCGGCAAAGCGGCCTAACATTCGCTGAAAATCTGGCAGTGTAAAAGGGGTTAATAACTCGCAGCATTCACAGAGAAACACTTGTCTTTATCTGGACACATTTTCTCCACAAATACAACATGCTAATGTTTTTAGCACAAGCCTATGGCATTTTACATTGTATAAATTAACCTAGTGGCTAGGACTAGGACTTTTTTGTCTACTCAAAGAAGCCAGGAACAACAGCAACATTTAACAAAGGCAATGTTACATTATTCGGCTCCATTACAACTCACAAGGTTCACTGACAAAACAACTGTCTTATACTAAACACGTTTTCCAAACAAATACAACATGCTAACGTTATTAGCACAAGCCTGTGGCATTTTACATTGTATAAATTAGCCTAGCAGCTAGCGGAGATTTCCTCTGCTCATATGAAGCCAGGATAAATCACACACAAGACTTAAAATGCTATTTTTGTGGAGGCTTTATTGTCTTCACAATTTATTGTTTCTTATCTGTGAAATTAAAGTAAATAAAATCTTTGTTTCCACTGAGGGAAATGGTTTCAGCTTACAGAAATAGACAGGAGGTCTGCGTCACCGCAACGTGTGGTTACATTTCTCAGGAGGTGCACGTCAGGCTACATGTTGACACAGAGCCTGCATCGCATTTATGGCGTTGATTCAATGCAGAAGTATAAATTCCGCTCTACTCATGTGAGTGGACTCGAATCACATGACTTACCACTGACTTCTTCTGTGTCAACAATCGCAAACCTCCTCTGGAGGCTAAAAGATACAACGCAAAGGGCTGTCCTGGAAATTATTAAAGGGATGTCAGAGGCTTGTGCCCAAGCGTCAAAATATGACGAGTAGGGATGAGATCACGTTCAGACAGTCTCTGATGGAAGACGTTCATAGTGTTGCACTTGGTTGTTCATATGAAAAATGATAAGTACTTGTCAAGACTGAGAAAAAATGAGTTTCAGAGAAAGAGAGTTGGCTCCTTTCTCACCTCACTCAGCGGGTCAGTGTAGTGTGAAGTCACTGTGACGGTCGGATTTGGAAAGTTACAGAAATTGTCGGACACAGCTGCCCCCACGCAACAGCGTCACAAGGGTTTGAAGGGAGAGGGTTTCTGAAGCTATTTGACCATCAGACAAGAACTCTAGTATTTATGGATGAGACTAGCATTTCTTAAAATTAAATTCCTCATCCTCGTCTTGAGCATAATAGCTTGGACGTCTTTAATGGATGTCAGCAATAGTTTGTGATCGCAAAGCCCTCGAGAACCACTTTACCAGCCTATTGTATTATATCTGAAGACGGCGCCGCTATGAAATATCATTAAGTGGTGTTTTATGAAATCCTAGAGATAAATGGAGGAACTTGGCTGAAAACATTTGTGACTTTTATAATCTGTTGGTCTGTTATCCGTCACAAGTACGGTCATGATTCTCGTGTCATTTGTCACATAGTCATTTGTAACATCAGTGTCTCCTCTGATATGTTTTATAGTGTGTCATTTTCGCTCATGTTTGCCTTTTGCAGAGGAGTTGGAAGAGGAGAAGGAGAGCCCGACAGAGACCGAGCTAACAGAAAAACAGAAACACCAGCTTCGCCACAGAGAGCTCTTCCTCTCCCGGCAGTATGAGAGTCTACCTGCGACACACATCAGGTACTGTACAAAGACACACACATGCTGGACCGAACACCTCATCCGCAGGTTGTGCCCATGGATAGCCACTCATCCAGGCATGAACAGACAAACCGAGTGCTGCGTTCCTGTGTCTGTGTTTTACATGGTGCTTGTTCCCTCTCTGTCTCCTCTATCAGGGGGAAGTGCAGTGTCGCATTATTGAATGAAACTGAAGCCGTTCTCTCGTACCTTGACAAAGAGGTGAGCTGGAGAAAAGAACTTGATTTGTCATCTTATAGTGTACTTTTTTTGCTTGTTGCAGACTGTGTCATTGCAGGTTTAGTCATACATTATATGCATTTTCATATTTCAGGTGTCACAAATGTAGAGAAAGGCAGAGGGCTGCAGCTAATAATTACTCTCCTGGTCGATTAATTAGCTAATTATTTTCTTGATTTATCGTTTGGACTGTAGAATGTAAGAAAATAGTGAATTTTTAACACCCAAGATGATGGTGTCAGATTACTCATTTTACCCAGCCAAGTCCTCTAGACTAAAGCTATATGTTAATTAGCTCATAAGACAAATCCTCACATAAGACAAATCCTCACACATGCTGCTGCTAGAGTATACTAAGATTTGTAAGTTGTATTATAGAGAGTCATTAGAGCCTTTTGTGAAAGATAACCTGGTGGCTGATTGGTATGTTGTTCTCTCCAGGATACGTTCTTCTACTCGCTGGTGTACGACCCAACACAGAAGACCCTGCTGGCCGACAAAGGAGAGATCAGAGTGGGACCGCGCTTTCAGGCAGACGTACCTGAAATGTTACAAGAGGGTCAGTCAGGAATGTGTGATTTATTTAGACACCTGCAGGTTCAACAAACGTTTATCTCTAGTGTAATTATCCACACCTCTAGTGTGTGTGTGTGTGTGTGTGTGTGTGTGATTGGTACAACGGGTTAAGGCTAGTTCACATTACACGATTTTCACCCTGATTTTGCGTCGCAGCGACTATCGTAATCTGGAGTGTTTATACCTGGCAACATGTGTTTCTGTCATCGGGAGTCTCGCCAACTGCATTACAACCTGTGTGTGCACACTGCAAGATTTCTCCGCCGAGCCACGTTTTTTAACTTGGAGACGACACATCGTAAAGGCATGGATATTCCTCCCAGTGTTGAATCAGATCTGCCTCCAGGGCCTGGGTCCAAACCCAACACGCTCCCCGTGATCCTGTGGACGCCGCCATTGTTGTTGCTTGCCGGCTTGTCAGTGTTGCCAGGTCTTGGGAGAGAAACAAGCAACCAGGGCTATGGAAACAAGCCCAGAAGAAGCGACTGGACCTGGCAACCCTGCAGCTTGTCCTCCTCACATTTCTTCGGTCCTTCTTCTTCTTTGTCAGTCGTGTCACACTGCTCCAGTTTTCTAGCATGCCAGATATCCAGTCCCAGTCACAGATGAGGGGACGACTTGCAAAAATGGGCAAAAATACCACGGTAACCGGTATTACCGTGGTATTAATAATAATAATCATAATAATAAAACAGGTGTCATCCTATTTTCGCGCTCTAGTCTTTAAAATGGTAGGCTAATATTTGTTTGATCGTTCATGAGCGACAGCACGTACCAGGCATCTCCTGTCAGTGTAACGCATCATCACACCAGTTGTTTAAATGTGTAGGCTAATATAGACCCGTTAAAAGTTTAATAGAGCTGTTTCTTAACTTGATGATGGTGACTCCGCCCAGCAGTTTGTTGAGCTCCTCATCGTTGCGGACAGCCGGCTGCAGGTGGCGGGGGATGATACGGGTCTTCTTGTTGTCGTGGGCAGCGTTTCCAGCCAACTCCAGGATCTCAGTAGTCAGATACTCCAGCATAGCCACCAGGTAGACAGAGTGCCGGCACCGACACGCTCCACAGTTTCCTTTGCACAGCAGCCTGTGAACATGGCCGACTGGGAACTGGAGCCCAGCACAGGAGGAGCGGGTCTTTGCCTTGGCTCTGGCTTTTCCTTTTCTGATGCTCTCTAAAGTCATGTAAAAGTGGGTTCTTCTGATAGCCAAAATGGTCTCATACCACTGACTTCGTCCTTTTTGCCGGTGGGGAAAGTTCAGCTTTGCCTCCTCCAGCCACGTTTGCAGTTGAGAGAGTGGATTTATACTGATTACTAATGTACTGACTGACTGAGGCTGCCCCCCCCCCCGTGACACCGGTAACTGGCACATGCCTAGTCGTGGCACACTATCTGCCGACTCACCTCCAACCCAAGGTGGCTCTCAAGATCCTCTGCGATGTCAAAATCGCGGTGAAAATTGTGTAATCTGAACTAGGCTTTACAGCGGGCAAGGGTAGTTGTTCTTTGGAGGGGGGAGAATATGCAGCCTTTGTTTCATTAATGGAGACAATAGCAGCTTCTTTTTAAATGCTGAAGTAAAATCATCCGTTGTATGTGTTCTTTTATTTTGATGAAGGTACGTTGGCATGGCTACTCATTAGTGTGGAGTTAAAATTATGTTAGGCAAGCCGATACGTTGGTCGTAAATCAAATCCCGCTCCTCCACAGAAATAAGTTAGAGTAGACGCAGTGGGGATGATTATTTGGTTCTTCATCTTCTCCTGTGCTGCCTGTAAACTGTTGTGTCTCTGTGTGTTGTGCAGGTGAGGCAGATGACAGGGACCAGTCCAAGCTAGAAGAGAAGCTGTGGGATCCAGAGTGCCCACTCACCAACAAACAGATAGACCAATTCCTAGTGGTGGCACGGTAAGACCTTTCACCTCTGACCTCTAAAAATGGATGACGATTGAGTTAAAAATTAATGAAACAGAGATTTGTGTTTAAATAAGTGCAAAAACTTCAACAGTTTGTTGTGTGTGATTCATCATCTGCTCATTTATGTTGCTGAAAGCATACTCAGAGCTGCGCATCTGTGTTTGGTTATTTTTCTGTAAACAACAACAGTGAGCCCCGCTGATGAGGATTTATGTTAACTGTGTTTTTTATTTATATATTCTGCATGTTTGTTTTATTTGTGTGTGTTTTTCAGGGCTGTTGGGACCTTTGCTCGAGCGTTGGACTGCAGCAGCTCAGTCAGACAGCCGAGCCTACACATGAGTGCAGCTGCAGCCTCACGAGATATCACACTGGTGAGCTGAGCACACCTACACATAAATGCACGCTCACTCTGCAGCACCTGATTGTGATTTAAATGATAGGTTGTAACTCCCTCTTTCTGTGTTCATTGGCTGCAGTTCCATGCGATGGACACGCTCCATCGTCATAATTACGACCTGTCCAGTGCGCTGAGTGTACTGGTCCCAGCGGGCGGCCCAGTGCTCTGCAGGGATGAGATGGAGGAGTGGAGCGCCTCGGAAGCTGCCATGTTTGAAGAGGCACTAGAGAAATACGGAAAAGACTTCAACGACATCCGACAAGACTTTGTAAGTGTTTTTTTTTAACTCACCACTCTTTGGCTTGTGTAAACTGTCACGGTGTTGGTAAGGTGATGTTTTGTATTTGGTGTTCAGGTGTGTTTTAATGATATTAATGTGCATTATTGTCAACCATGATTCGGACTGCAGATTAAAGCCCCGTTTCCACCAAACACTTTCAGTATGGCACCTTTGGAACCAACAGTAACCCTTCAGACATGGTACCTAGACCCTAGTGTTTCCACTGCAATCAGTGCTCTTAAATGTGGGCGGGGTTGTTGTCAATCACTGCTCCGCCCAATACTCACTGTATTTCCTCATTACCGGTGACACAGATGGAAGTCTGCACCTTGTTTATCGTCCACAGAACGAGGCTGCACGCCGACATTTTCAGAACAAAATAAAACAGGCTGCAGTGAGAGTCTCTCTCCGTGGGATATTTAAAAATAGCGGGTTTGTGCATTTAGTCCTTCTCAGGCAAGCTCAGGGGTTTAGTGTTGCTGGAGCCACAGGAACAACGCTCTGCGACACTTTATTTTTTATCTGAGTGAGGATTAGAATATATGCAGTTCACATGATCCAGTCGAAATCAATACATATGAACACTTAAAGATCCACTCATTATTAAAAGCGTATGTCATATAAAAACTAAAGTGATGGTCAAAGTTGCATTGAGTAACATTACAAGTTAACGTTCCACCTTAAACGTCACCAGCAGTCGGCCCAGTGAATGAAGTTATTTTGTTCTCAGACTCCAGCTGCTGTGAGAGGCAGCAAAACATCCTTTCATTTTATAGTTACAGTTTACTAATAAAACTCTCCACAGTATGAACAGTGGTTACATGAGCCTCAAAACCAGCCACAACTCAGCCCTGAGCAGAGTGACCGTCCTCTACTGACCAATCAACAGACTGCAGTGTTCACAGCTCCACCTTTTAGCACCAGATCTGTGTGCTAGGTACCCCAACAGAGGGGGGACCAAACATGGGGACAGTACAGAACGGTTCCATTGGATTGTGGACTATGGACACTGAACTGTACTGCGCAGTGGAATCGGGGCTTGAATGCAGCACAAATTTTAAGTTGCTCAGTCAGCCTTAAATGTGGCTAATATTTTCCCCTTGCACTCCAAAACTGAACGTCAATAAGATTTATATCTTAATGAGAGGATGAAACGAGGAAAAACGTACAACATGTCTCAACACCCAGTTTGTCCTGAGTTGAGAAAATTCAATATCTGTTGTTTGTTGAAAGAGTAACTCAACACTAAATGCACTTTTTAGTCGGTAAATAACACGTACAGTCAGTTTTTTTTTTTTTACCTCGTGTTGATCCTGTTTTACAGTGTGGCATAAAAAAGCATAAAACATAAAACACAGTCCAAAGCGTGGCTTCATTTCACGAGGAAGGATGACAACAGTCCTGCTTTTAATGTTTGTAAAACGATGATGTCAAGTCAGGCTGGAAACACCTGCAATATGCTGAAACATCTTTCTACACAACACGGGCTTAAATTCCAGTTATGTCTTTGATACTTGGCTGTTTGTGTGTCCAACGTGTTCTCACTGATAGATTTGGCAGTGTAGGCTATCTTTATGTGTTTGTTATAATGTTACAGTTTCATCTGCCCAATAATAGGGTAAAGTTTTATTACCCTGATGTTGCAGTTGACGGTTTCACCACTTGTTGTATAACTTAATCACCTAATTATAACATGTCCTGCTTTATGTACCTTTTTCTTGTTGTGTGATGATTAATATTGGCTATTTTCATCCGTTAGACAGAGTCGTGCTTTTCACTGAGGCCACAGGAAGTTACATTTTCTGCGACAGTATTTTGGTTATTGTGGACTTTACGCCAGAGTAGCTAAGATGACCCATAGTTTTCATGGTGCAACCAAACTAGGGATGTTCTGTTTGACTTATTTACTGCATGACAGCTAAGCGGCCTTGTACATGAATAAAACACTAATTGGTTTAACCGACTAATATTTGTGGTGCCGACTAGCAAGGGGGCAGATGTTTAATCGTTTAGAGGACTACTCACGCACACCCCTAAACCAATCATCAACACAGCTTTACGATCCAACCAGCTACTTTCAACACACTTGAGCACATAATCCTGAGTCACCAAAGTAACAAACACAAGTTGTGTGTTTAGCTGTATTTTAGGAGTAAATGTGGCTTTTAGTGGCGTACTTGGTATATTGATGCACAGTGGAGAAGTTGCAGGAGTGATGTTAGAAGTTTCTATGGATGTTCTGATACTTCCTCCCGCCTCAGTGAAAACTTGTCACGATGGGAATTCATTGTAATTTTCATGAATTCAAGATGACCACAGTCACTGTTCTGTGAAGGAGAAAATGACCAATTTTAAGAGCCGCCTTTCAAGCCTTCAGGGGGGGGACTGTTTCTATTGAACCGTTCCAACCTGCACTGTACAATAAAGACAAGATATGGGTGTGTGTGTGGGGGCACCAGGTGCTCATGAATACTTATTAAATGTGTGAATCACTGTGTGTGTCCACGTGAGTGTGCGTGTGTGTGTGTGTGTTTTGGTCCGGGGCTCGGAACCAAGCAAAGCCAGCAGCTTTCAGCCTCTGTGGTCACGATGCCTTTCTCTCATGAATATATATGAAGGCTTTCGCACCCAGATGGCAAGAACATGAGATATTAATATCATTAATTTGCTCTCTGTCTCTCTTTCTCTTCCCCTCTCTCCGCACCTCATCATTCTGTCCTCTTGTGAAGCTGCCATGGAAGTCTCTGACTAGTATCATAGAGTACTACTACATGTGGAAGACCACAGACAGATATGTGCAACAGGTAAGACTAATACAGTAGTTTCAAAACAGTAAATATTTTTTAATAGCTTTCTGCTGTGATAGGGGAAGTTTTTACCTTTTGAGTCCAAGACCACTTTGGTCTAATATGTCTGTACAGTTTGGCTTCAAAGTGCTATTTTCCCAAGCCCTTCGTGAAGCCTCCCCCCCTTGATGTGACGAAGTTTTCTGCATGATGTCCTTGCTACATAAACACTATATAACCCTTGAACTGCTGTGGACGCCATGTTAGTCCGGTTCGAAAGTCACACAATAACGCAGACAAACCAACTGATTGGTTGCTATTAGTTCTGTCAATGGAGTCTGGTGGCATTGAAGAGGGCAATATAACCGCCTCAGCTCCACAGTTGCACCTAAACTAATATCCATGTTTGTAGGAGGCTAAATTATGTTTTGCTGCTGCCCCCGTTTACAGTCAGACTCCTTTGACAGAAACCATAATTTCACCTCACAGATCACAAGAAGTTGCTGGTCTACTGCTGCCTCTGAACGTAAAGTTTAGCTGCATTTGACCCAAAGTTCCAAGGTCCGTGATCTGTGCCGACGAATCTCTTTCTTTGTCTTTTTGTCTTTAATAAAATGAGTCAGGAAGCAGACAGCAAAGCCTGACTTAATTTGTAATGGTGTCAAACAAAGATAAATATGCTCCCCTCATCTTAAAATGGTCTTAAATCAAAACTAGAATACTTCCTTATGGTATGGAGTTGAAGCAGCAGCACTGTCTGTGTTTTACCAATCAGCAACCTCGATCAGGGACATTTTGAGGGTAAAATAACATCCTTGGAGCTTAAATTAGGCCCTTGTCCCTGTGACCTCAACACAGTGAGTTCCCCAAAAGGTTCCTAGCTCTTGGGGAAAGTGCCTGCTGTCGGAAAGACACTTTTGTTTGAATTATTGTGTGGCTTTCGGAACCGAACTAACGTGGTGCACAGCAGAACATGCTTATCCTCTGTGTCAGGACTCTGCGTCTAATTCTCAAAATTGACTGTGGATCTATAAATGTGTTTATACAATACAAATGCAGTATCATGTTGTAGCTCAATGTGTCTTCACCTGGTTAAATAAAATTTTAATAACAATAAAATGGCACCATCTTACACCTCCTAGCTCAGGTCTTCCAAGCTAATACACTCTCCATGTTTACACTGTCAGCAAACGATGTGTGCAGGGTTGAGGGAGGGGAGGGTTTTAGCTCTGTAACCTACGTCACCGCTTTTTGCTAATTGTTGAGTGGGAGTTGGCACTCCATTTGGAATACACGGATAAGAATGCAAATGGACACGCCCTTTAAATAATAATGCTGCAGCAGCATAGTGTAATATCACTTGCTTGTCCCTCAGCACTTCACTCAGTACAGTTATGGTTCGTCCTTTCCCTTCCAATGTGCTTATTCTTGTCAACATGTACAAAGAGGCTCTAACTCAGGCTGTACTGAGTAGTTTGAAGCTTTAAAAATGTATTCACAATCTTGACGTCTTTTCATTCTGCTTAAACCCAGTATTTCTGCAAGGTTGCACATACATCATTAGTCGAAGTAGTGGCTGTGTTTGGGGCTCAAACATTTGAAATAACAGAATTAGGATAGTTAATCTTCCAGTGAAAAATAAAAGAAGAGTTTTAAAAAAAAGAAAAAGCAGGTGGAAAATAAATAAGACCAAAGCAAATGATTTTATGATAATGATATGAAACCCCAATTGGTAGTAAAAACAAATGGCTGTGATAAAATTCACAGTTGGATCAGCCTGTGATTTCAACTTTTGGTAACACTTGAAGGTATCTACATAAGGGTGACATGACACTGTCATGAACTTGTCACAAACATTATGTACATGTCATAAACGTTTATGACTGCTGTCATTAAGTGTCATTCGGTTTTTGTAATGACAAGTTGACATTGTTTGGGTTGTCTTGATTATGACAACTTGACATTCATTACTAAAGTGACATTATGAGAAGCTTTGGACATGGACTTTGTCATGACAAGTTGACATTAAATTTGTTTGGGATGTCCTTGTAATGACAACTTGACATCAATATGTATCAATCATTATGTCAACTTGTCATAAACACAAAAAGAGGTGCATTTCTTGTTGTCATTACAAAGACATCTTCTGGTAATGTCATCCTGGTTAATGTCAAGTTGTCATAATAAGGACATCCCAAACAAATGTAATGTCAACTTGTCATGACAAAGACAGCTTCTGGTAATGTCACTTTGATTAATATCAAGTTGTCATAATAAGAACATCCCAAACAAATTTAATGTCAAGTTGTCATGACAAAGACAGCTTCTGCTAATGTCACTTTAATTAATGTCAAGTTGTCATGACAAAGACATCTTCTAGTAATGTCACTTAAATTAATGTCAAGTTGTCATTATAAAGACATCCCAAACAAATTTAATGTCAACTTGTCATTACAAAGACATCTTCTGGTAATGTCACTTTAATTAATGTCAAGTTGTCATTATAAAGACATCCCAAACAAATTTAATGTCAAGTTGTCATGACAAAGACATCTTCTGGTAATGTCACTTTAATTAATGTCAAGTTGTCATTATAAGGACATCCCAAACAAATTTAATGTCAACTTGTCATGACAAAGACATCTTCTGGTAATGTCATCGTGTTTAATGTCAAGTTGTCATAATAAGACATCCCAAACAAATTTAATGTCAACTTGTCATGACAAAGACATCTTCTGGTAATGTCACTTTAATTAATGTCAAGTTGTCATTATAAAGACATCCCAAACAAATTTAATGTCAACTTGTCATGACAAAGACATCTTCTGGTAATGTCACTTTGATTAATGTCAAGTTGTCATTATAAGGACATCCCAAACAAATGTAATGTCAACTTGTCATTACAAAGACATCTTCTGGTAATGTCACTTTGATTAATGTCAAGTTGTCATAATCAAGACAACCTAAACAATGTCAACTTGTCATTACAAAAACCGAATGACACTTAATGACAGCAGTCAAAAACGTTTATGACATGTACATAATGTTCATGACAGGTTCATGACCGTGTCATGTCATGTCATAGTTATGACAGTGTCATGTCACTCTTATGTAGATACCTTCAAGTGAAGTGTTACCCAGCTTTTTACTTTGATGTGCAGTGTGATCTTGAATCCAGCCCTCAGTGGGTTGTTGATTTTGGTTTCCACTGTCCATTGTTCTGTCATATTGTTCTCAACAAATTATACAGTGTACATCAGTAAAGATTTTTAACTTAAATAATTCCTTTATCAAGATCCGATGTGTGATTTTAGTGTTCCCTTCATTTTTTTTGAGCAGTGTAGTTCATTTTCACCATTTAATTCACTATAGAAGTGAGCTCACTGTGAGTAAGACTCATGAGACTCTGATTATAGGTTTCAATTCCTCCACAGTTATTTCCTCAACTGTAGTTAACAACAATTAAATTCCGATCTTGATCGTATCTAACAACCCAGATCTTTTCTGAGGAAGTCCCTGAAGCAAAATCTTATCAAATGGATGTCTGTGACCTCATGTGTATCAATTTATGGGGCCATAACACGAAAAAAAGGTTGAGAACCACTGTGTAGTGTGACCTCAGAGGTGTTAGATCCTGAATTGTGGGTGCAGGAAATTTGAGAGTCAAACAAGCAAAAGGAAAGGTTGGTAATTGAGCGGGGACACAACTCTTATCACTGGAAGGTGACTGCAAACTATCACACGTCAAGAGGAAAGAAAACAACACCTTTGAAACGCACACATTAAATGGTTGTTGTAATGCCTGATTTTGAAGGTGTCAGAGTGTGTGAGATGATTTTCACTTTTCAAAGACATCCGTTAATTACTTCTTGTTATTAATGAATCAATCCACTGTGTTTTTCTCTCTGAGCAGAAGAGACTGAAGGCAGCAGAGGCAGAGAGCAAACTGAAGCAGGTTTATATCCCCACATAGTAAGTCTCTTCATTTCACATTTACAGATATTGCTACCATTACTGTAACCGTGACTTTTTATATGCATAATTAATGTTTTAATTTAAAGCACTGCAGAAGGCGGCCGCAGTCGGTCTGTTTCTTAAATCTCTCCCCGTTCCTCTCTCTGACAGTAACAAGCCCAATCCCAACCAGATCTCAATGACCAATGGCAAGATGGCGACGGTGAATGGAGCGGGCCCTGGGGCCTACCATGCAGCAGGCGGGGGCAGAGCCTGCGAGAGCTGCTATAGTGAGTTGTGTGTGTGTGTGTGTGTGTGTGTGTGTGTGTGTGTGTGTGTGTGTGAGAGAGTGAGAGAGAGAGAGAGAGATCGTGAGTGCGTGTTTCAGCATGGGGAGTGTGAAATTGAATCACAAGGGCAGTGAACATGGGTCAGTTAGAAATGAATGGTGTACAAATGCAGTGTGTTACTCAGCTAAAGGATTCATTTTCACTATCGAGCTCCTCTGACTCTGGAAGAAACGAGCTCCTTTTCATTTTCCCCATCACTGCGTGTCTTATTTATCTTGACAGCCGTTACTAATGCAGTGATCAATATCTCACTTCACTTTTAATTCTGCCTTTCGATTCCTGTAAGCAAGGTCTGGGACCTACTATGCTACTAGGGCTAACGAGCTAACAGTTATTTTCACAAGGTGATGTCTTCAGAGTGGCAAAATATTTAATTTACGGTGATATAATGCAGAGAAAAGTGCAAAGCTGCAAACAAAGAATACAGCAGCATAAATCAATCTCACTTTCTTACACTTAAGACACTTTAGACTCCATGACCCATAAGTCACTGAATGGTATTTTCTACCTTGAACACAAAATTGGTTTGCTGCCTGAAGAAATGCGTCAAAGAGCTAGCACTGGCCAGTGTCATGAAAGGGAAACTTCTTTATTTTTTAACTTTGGCCCTTTTTTTCCTTCTCGTTGTGTCTGACTATTGGAAACCGTTTTTTAAATTGCTCTAGTATTGAAAGAGAGCAGCAAAACAGGCTGCACTGTAATCCCTGTGGGCAACTATGCGCCGTCAGTTTACGTCCACTAAAAGTGTTTGTTTTTGTCACAGACAGGCTCAGATTGTCATTACAAGTGTCTGATAACATTGTAGAATGGACCGTTAACACTTTCCCAGCCAGTGTATTATTTTGAAGTTGCCAGCCACTGCCAGCACTATGTGCCATTTTGGGAATCAGCATATGAGGAGAAGTGTTCACGCTATTATATACTATATTATATTATACTGAGACATTTTTATAAGATAATACATAATTATTTCATGACGTTTTTATGGTGTATTACACTATATTTTTATGACTTTTTTAATTTCATTTTTATGGCATACTATCGACATCAACTGTGATATACTACCTAATATTCATATTACATTCTAGTTTTCCACCTTTTAGTCTAATACATTTAGACGTAGTGAAATAGAGACAGTGTGTGTTTGAGGCTGATTGTAACCACAGCAGTCGAGTAACAGGTGGGTCATGGTCCAAAAGTGAGTCTCGGGTCCATTCTGTATGGATCGCATGTTACCCGCAAACGTGTGAAGTTTGTAAAGACACACAACAGTGGATTTCCAGCACAAGCTTTTATTTTAAAGTGCCGTTTCCAGCTGTGGAGTGAGTGAATAAAAGACAGCAACTTAACACTTTCCCCGCCAGAGTATTATTATTAAGTTGCCAGCCACCGCCAGCACTAAGTGTAATTTTGGGAATCAGCATATGAGGAAAAGTGCTCACACTATGGTTGTAGTTTTCCACCTTTTAGTCTAGTACATTTAAAAGTAATGAAATGGAGACAGTGTGGTGTTTGACACTGATTGTACCCAAAGCAGTCGAGTAACAGGTGGGCCATGGTCCAAAAGAGGGTCTCGGGTACATTCCGTATGGATCGCATGTGACCCGCAAACGTGTGAAGTTTGTAAAGACACACTTTATTTTGAAGTACAGTGAATTTCTAGCACAAGCTTTTATTTTTAAGCGCTGTTTCCAGCTGTAGAGTGAGTGAATAAAAGACAGCTACTTAACAATTTCCCCGCCAGAGTATTATTTTGAAGTTGCCAGCCACCACCAGCATTTTTGATCATATTCACTTATCTTTGAAGACCCACAGAATAATTTGTTCTATGAATATGTTAACAGTATATACATGAAACTTAAGAGGAGGCCTTCTGTTTTTAAACACAGAAAACGTTTTATTCTATCTTATTTCATTTCTTCTAATTTGTGTGTTTTCATAACAAAAACATTTCAGACAAACAGCTGAGAAAAATGCATTTAGTCAAAGAATGTCATTTTCAAGTATAAAATCAATTTCACATATACATTTGTTTCCCTCATTTCCTTACGTCAATTCGAATTGTATAAATGAAAATAATAATGCTAATAATGAGGCATAGCGGAACATGTTGCCACGTTCAGAGATCATTCAGTGTTCTGTTGTCTCCCACTCCTCTGTGGTTGTCATGTCCGTGTGTCACTGTCTTCATCATGGAGATCCTGTTTCGTCCCACCAAACTTGTTTGCTTCTTCATCCAAATCGGATTCAGAATGTCGATCAAAACAGGAATTGTTGGAGTCTGAGTCCATCAACATCTCCACGTCTTGCGCAACCGTAAACTTTTTCGTCGTCGATGGTTGTGCAGTTTACAAGCCACTACGTTTCTGTAAACAAACAATCTTCTTCCAGTTTCCAGCGGATCTTCTTCTTTGTTTGTTTTTGGACACGGCAGTGCTGTTCTGTTTCACAAGATGTGTAACAGCGCCCCCTATCTTATAACAGTGAAAACATGGATTGCCAGAATATCTCGTCAATGGCGGGGAAGCATTGTGTCATTAATGTCAGAAAATCTTGGCAATGGCGGGGAAAGTCTTGAGAAATAAAATGTTTTTCCTTACCTTTCACTCATCTGGTCTGTTTGTAACCAAATGTTGGTTGAGGAGACATCTTGTAATAAAATCTCATAAGAGGTGACTTACTGCAGTGAAAAAAAAACCCAGTGGAAATGTTAGTCAGAGTTCAGGAGTGCTGGGAAGACTTTGTTGTGTTGGAGGACTGAGTGTGTAGCTTAGAGTGATCAAGATTTTCAGTGTCATGGCTGAATATTAGGCTAATTTTGACAATATGGAAAAGTCTGTGAGGTTTCAGGAGGAGACTTTTCCTTGATCAAGACTTGGTTGCACACAATAACAAACAGACCGGATCAGCGAAGGGTACGGAAAACTGTTTCATATAGGGATGTCCCGATCCAGCTTTTTCCACTTCCGATCCGATACCGATATTACAGCCTTAAGTTTTGGCCGATACCGATCCGATTCAAGCGTGTATTATACATATTCACTTATTTTGTTGTCAGTCATGTTAGAAAAGTTTTGATCAAGCGATATTACTGTAACAAGAACAACTTCTTAATCAGGTTAGTTAGAATGATCTACAACAGTTGGTATGAGAAACTGACCTGTTTATTGTTAACAGGGTTAAATAAACAAACTTTAAACTTAAACAGTAAGAGTGTAAACCAAATAAAAATGTCACTCTCAAAAAACCAGAGCAGAAGACAAATAGTCAGTTAACTAAATTGGCCGCTATTCTTCCTACCCTCCGTGTGTATCTGCCGTCTGCATGCTGGCCTGGTGGATTGATAGTAAGAGCTGGAGTGGATCACTGGAATGGACTGCTTGAATCGCGGCGCGCTGGGCTGGTCGGAAAACTGGATCGGAGTCTGTGAAAAACTGGATCGGAATTCTTGGATCGGCATTTTTCCATGCAGTCCGATCTGATGCCGATGCACGTTTTTTGCTAATATCGGCGGCGGATACCGATCCGATATTTGGATCGGATATCCCTAGTTTCGTATCTCTGTAGGGTTCTTTCCATACACTTAGGATAACAATCTGAGTCTGACAGTGGTAAAATCAAGCAGTTTAACTGGCGGTGCAAAGTTGCCTGTTGGGGATTACATTGCAGCCTGTTTTGCTGCTGCGGCTGCAGCCCTTTTGCTCTTGGTGGAAACGGGGCTTTATTCCTACATAAAATCTACCTCTGCAAAGGACCACGTTCATACTTACCTTTCTACTCCCCTTAAAGCTTTCATAAGATGATTTGTCCAAAAATCTGTTTTAAATTTAGATAAAGATTATTTTGAAAAGGTCTTTAAATGCATTAAATTCAAGTGTCTGGTAGATAGTTTAGTTTATTAGACACTAATGTTCAAATTAATAGAAGCTAAACTGCGCAGAACAACATTAGATTCACAAAATATCTCTGAATTTATGACAGAAAGTCACTGTTTTTTGCTTTCAACACATTGTGGTTTCATTTTTTGCTCAAATAAAACGGTTTCAGGATTTCACAAGAAGCAGAATGGATGAGCGACAGCAGCAAAATTCAAACTGTACCCAATCCTGCTTTATACTTTACTATATCCTGTCTACTAATATATTTGTGCGACATCTCTGCAGATGTTAAACTCACGAAAGGTGCTAATTAGACGCTGACACGGGAGTCCCCGAACACTCCCACAAAATAAATCCCAATTCAAGGAAAGAGACTCCCTGACCTTTTTTTATTTTTGATTCTCGTCCCGCCTGCTACCATTGACTATAATCCTGTCCCATGATGAATAGTGAAATTGACTCCCATCCCGCGGGAATCCCGAAAAATGTTTGTCTCTAGCACTAATCTCATCAGTCAACAGCAGACCGGACATGTAGTGTGAATTGGACTGATGTAGACATCGATAAAATCATTAGGGAGAGACTTGAGGCAGCGGAAGTAGAGATCAATATGCTGAGTGTCTTTAAACCAGTTTTCTCCTGCAATGCTTCTAACCTTCAGTAATGCGTTTTGTGCGTTAACAGCCATGCAGTCGGCCCAGTGGTACTCATGGGGGCCTCCGAACATGCAGTGCCGCCTGTGCGTTTCCTGCTGGATGTACTGGAAGAAGTATGGAGGCCTGAAGATGCCAAGCAGAGCAGAGGGCCCAGAGGAGAGGACCTCCCCGAGTCCAGCAACCAATGTAAGCTCAGTCAGATTTAAAGCACATGGGGTGTGGGGGCGGAGAAAGCAGAATCTAATGAAATCAGTGTGTCGACGGTTTCTTAAGACTTGTTTAAAGCTGGGGTCGGCAGAAATCTGGAAATGGCAAACAAAAAATAGCATAATTTGAAAATACTCCCTCTTCTTGCAGCTTCCACCTCCTTGTCCTAAGCCCCTCCCAGCAAACGACCACAGGCATATGCACACGCTTCATAGAGTAAACCGGTGTTTCCCATAAACTGATTATTTAATCTTATTTCATTATAGAGTTGCCTGCAGGTTATTCACTCAGCCCCTTCTTACCCAATTCACTCTCTGTGCTTATCAGACAGTAAAATGAGAAACAAATTAGCTAGCCACCCCACAGTCCCTCCACCTCACTCCTCGCTGCTCTGTACAGCGAGCTCTGGAGATGGACCTTCGGTTGGCGGCTGTTGAGGCTCAAGTTAAGCCAGCGCCACCCCCCACTGCGGGGTGTCACGGTGGGCTGGTGGCCAGAGTTAGCACTGGGTCAACCTTTGTAACAGCAGCAACAGAAAGTTTGTTGATCTGGCAGGGAGTCAGGGATGTCCGGTTCAATCAGAGTTGGGGTTTGCGCTGGCTAGATTCGGGTTTCTGAGGCTGCTGACTGGGGGTCCACCTCTAGAGCTCCTGCCCGCACTCCTCCTGACGAAATATGTAGTGGCGGAGAGTGAGGCAGAGGACACACTGGGTGTTTCTCAAAGTCAAGGATCCGAAGAATCCTCAAGGCAAGGCAGAGTAAATGGAGTAATGAAGTAAAGACAACAGCTGAAAAATGTTCTTAATTATCATTTACAGTATGAACACACACAGAATCACTCTGTCAGTTCAAAGTGGTCCATATTTTCTGTGTGTGTCACCACACACTCTGCTACAGTAATATGATCTGAAACAGCTGACCTGCTGCCTGTACATGATACTGCTGTGAAATCTTATGAAGTAAGTTCACCTCAAAACAAATGAGTGATGCTTTGACCTGCGGGATATTCTAATGTCTTTACTGTGGCCGTTGTCACCACGATTCCCCCGAAAAATACACAAATTGAAACCAAAAGAATGAGAGCAATTATCAAGTCGTAATGACGTGACTCGAGGAGACATTAATCAAAATAAATGACATATTTATCTAAATCCTGCCGAGCTCCACTGCTGCAGGTTTCCTTGACGAGGCCCCGTCCTCACTTCCAGCAAATTGTGTGCAAAGCATTGTGGGGACTTTATACCCACTGAGGATCCACACATGCATCCTTGGAATTTCTCTGAAAGAAGGACTCAGAAGATTCAGATTCAGAAGGATCCTTGACATTGGAACAGTCCTTCGGCGGGGGTCGATGATGTAGCGTCCTTGAAATTCGGCCTTTTTAGGATCCTTCCTTGACTTTGAGAAACACCCACTGTGAGTCAAGGCTCTAGTTAACATTAGCTACATGAACATGAACTTGAAGCTGCGTCTGTGACCCCGTGAGTTGCTCGGTGGTGTATGAAGTTGTTGTCAATGCTGAAATAGCAACTCTCTCTGTAAGATTCTCCACCATTGAATAAGGCTTTCAGCAAAGGGACGTGCATCTGCATTTGCAGAACAGTCAATAGGAACGCCCTCACAGCCTGGACTTTCTCAACAGCGAAGAGGAGGTGCACAACTCAAGTTTTCTCTCAGTCCACTTGAATTACAATATAGTCAAGGTTTATTGTGGGATATTTGCCAAAATGAACCTGCCTACATTGGCTTTAAAATCACCTCATCTCGTACCGATTTGCCCATTTCTCAAAATATTGTTCTAGAGAAGCGTTTATAAAGCATAGAATAAAATCTGAATCTGCTCCGCTGCAGCTCTGTAAAGTTTAACATCCACAGTATACAAGTGATGTTCTGAGCTGTCAGCTTTAATTATTCAGTGAGCTCAAAACATCACTTACTGTATCTCACATATTAGCTGTTAATACATTCACACATCTTCCGCTTTTATTGTGTGGATTCAAGTGAGAAAACAGACCAGTTAAAACATTTAGTTTCTATATATCTACAGATCATAGTGGAAACTGTGTCCTGATTTTCATTGTAGCTGTCATTAAAAGGCCAAACAGCTGCCACACTGTAGTTCACCTCTTTTCATGCTGATGTAAATCATATTCCTAAGGGATTTCTACAAATAAATATACGGTGTTTTTGTTTCCAATGACAGCATTTGTTATCTAGAGGTCTGTTTTTGGTCTACAAGTTATTCTTGTAAGGGATTTATTTGCACAGGATGTAGTATGACCTCCATGTTCGCCCTGTTTCTGTGCAAGTGCAATTAATAACGCAAGTGGTGGCTCTGTTTAATTAAAGCATCCCTGTGAAATGTTAGTGAGCCTGCATGCACAACACCACAACACCACACCTGGATTGCAGCAGCCATCATTAACATTATTCATTACATCTGTGCTCTTGCTGCCATGAAAAAAAAAAAAAAAAGACGACGAATTGAGCTAACTTTTTTCCCACTAGATGTACACTTATCTGCCAGTTATCTAATGCAGCCTAATATAATGGCCCTGCAATAAATCCCACCTTCGTGAAGATTATAATCAGTTTTTGTTTTAAGTGTTTTTAATAAGGCACTGATTCAACTTTATGGTCATTTTGGAGGCTGTAATTATCCTCAGTGACATAAACAGGGTGGACGAAATATTAGAATCACCTCTCAGGGCAGCAACAGCACCGCAAACTGCAGCCTCCAACATCATCATACAGTCGGGTCAACACCTTCCTAAATATGTATTAACCTTCACGGAGGCATGATTTATTGATGTATTCGACTGGATTAGTTTCAGGTAGGTGTCTTGTAATAAACTGGCAACTTGCTGTATTTTCATTAATTTTTAACTTAAAGTGTTGGTGTTTTGTTCATGTAAACAGGCGTCTCTATGGGGTGATGACATTTGTTATTGAGTATAGCATGTAGGTAAAAAAAATAGCATTAAAAAACATCCCCTTTTATGACACTTAGATGTTAAGACACTTTTCAAAATTAAATGCATTGTGATGTGGAGGCTAGTGGAACAGAAAGTAGCCTGGAAGTTGACTCTGACGTGGTGTTAGCACCTGTTTTTTAAAGTTGTAAATCCCCTGAAAACTTTGTTTCAAATCTGAAGTATTTTTGATAGTAATTATTTGCAGGGCGCCAACATTACATTTAAAATTTGAGCCACTAAAGATAAGCCGGAGCCTATCCCAGCTGACATTGGGCGAGAGGCGGGGTACACCCTGGACAGGTCGCCAGACTATCACAGGGCTGACACACAAGCCCTTTTTAAATAGGAATTGTGCAAATTTTCAGGAAAGCCCAATCAGTCTTTTTTCAGCATTGGCAGTATAAAAACAAAATCGGGGAGCGCAGCAAAATGCCTCCTGCCTACTTTTGTTTATACAGAATGCGCCTTTTTCGGGGCAATGGGGGGCGTGAGCAAGTAACAAAATGTGTAGCTCAGCGTGTGACGTAAACAGTGACGTATTCCGAGGGAAGCCACGGCTGGTCAGTCCTTTGGCGATTCTCTCATAAGTCGGCCCGTCCTTCACCGTCTCCATCATCTGATGGTTAATGGCCTCTTCGTTTGCAAGGACAAGGAGGGCGCGCAATTCTTTGTCTCTCCAGTTTCTCATCTTTACAGTGTCTGTCAGGTTTGTGTTTCCCTCTTGCTACTAGCTGCTCATTCCTGCTATCAGCTGTTTCCTGTTTATCCACTGCCAGTGGCTCGCATGTGCGGCGTCATCAACAGCCCCTCCCGTGGCGGAAGGGTGCCTCGTTCTTTCTAAACCAAAAAGGTTCCGCCAATATGACTACCCTATGAGGTGGAAAATTGGGCACCTCAGATCAACTCGCCAATCCGGCTCTGAGTGTCTAAACGCTCGCAGCTTGCCGGCAAAGCGGCCCAACATTCGCCAAAAATCTGGCAGTGTAAAAGTGGCTATAGAGACAGACCATTCACACCTACAGACAATTTAGAGTCACCAATTAACCTGCATGTCTTTGGACTGTGGGAGGAAGCTGGAGTACCCAGAGAAAACCCACGCTGACACGGGTAGAACATGCAAACTCCATGTAAACTCCAACATGTCAAATGAGATTAAATAAACTAATGATATTAATAGAAAATAAACACACATTAATCATATAAAGACACAAGGCTGTGCTGTCTTAAAATTACTGAGCCCTTTGACATACGTACCTTTAAGCTGCCTCTTAATCCCACACTCACCCAAGCAGAGAGCAGACTCCACACTGGAGGGCTCCCCAGGAACCAGGGACCCTCTTGCTGTGAGGTGACAATGCTGACCACTGCATCACCACGCTGCCACATTTGCTCATTTGATCTGTAATAGTTAAGTTTGTGTGGTACAGTGTCAACTGAGCTGACTTTCCCTGTACATACAGACAATGAAACTACATCACATTTGATATGGTTATAGTCAGAGAGTTTCTCAGCAAACCTATTATGAAAAACTTTTTTTTTTTTTTTTTAAATCTCAGTAGACTTGTTTGGTGATGCCAAATATTCAAGTTTCAGTTTCACCTTTTTCCTGTTTCCACTGTGAAAAGTTGTGGATGGTACCAATGGAACCGTTCTGTACCGTCCCCATGTTTGGTCCCCCCTCTGTTGGGGTACCTAGCACACAGATCTGGTACTAAAAGGTGGAGCTGTGAACACTGCAGTCTGTTGATTTGTCAGTAGAGGACGGTCACTCTGCTCAGGGCTGAGTTGTGGCTGGTTTTGAGGCTCATGTAACCACTGTTCATACTGTGGAGAGTTTTATCAGTAAACTGTAACTATAAAATGAAAGGATGCTGTGCTGTCCACGGAGAGAGACTCTCACTGCAGCCTGTTTTATTTTGTTCTGAAAATGTCAGCGTGCAGCCTCGTTCTGTCGACGATAAACGAGGTGCAGACTTCCATCTGTGTCACCGGTAATGAGGAAATACAGTGAGTGCTGGACGGAGCAGTGAGTGACAACAACCCCGCCCACATTTAAGGGCACTGTTTGCAGTGGAAACACTAGGGTCTAGGTATCATGTCTGAAGGGTTACTTTAAGTGTTTGGTGGAGACGGGGCTTATGTGCAGGCAGTATTTGAGCCAGGATTTGTGACCAAAAAACAGCTATCACAGCTGTTCCAGTTCAAGCAGAAAATAGTATGTTGCTGGGCGACATCACTCACAGTAAGAAGCTGATGGAGAAGAGATTTCATGTCCTTTTAAAAGCAGTTTTCAAAACTCCTAAAATGCCTTCTCTGTGTCCCTCCTTCCCCCCCAGGAGCCTCGCTCGCGGGGTCACGCTCCTCGCCAGTCCAACCACATGGTGCCAATGCGAAACAGCGGCAGCCCCAAGTCCTCCATGAAGACCAAGCAGGCTTTCCTGCTGCAGGCCACCCGCCTCACCAAGCTGGCCCGGCACATGTGCCGTGACATCATCAGGCTGCGCCGTGCTGCGCGCCGGCCCTTTGTCCCCATTAACTGTGGGGCCATAAAGGCAGAGTGTAAGAGCTCTTTCAATTCCTCCTAACTTCTGCCACATGGACACACACACCTGCAGACAAAAACATACACACACAAACACGCACACACACACACACACAGTCACCACCCTTCCTCACCCTGACTGCCCCACCATCAACCCCCCATCTCTGCCCTCTCTGCCCCCTCCGTCTGTCTCTCTTTCTGTTTTTATTATTGTTATTATTATTATTTTGGTTTTTGTATTCTCCCACCCCCTGTTTCCAATAAAGACTGCCTGTCCTCATAACTATGAGTTCTGATCATCTTTTCATTCGTGTTTTTATTTTTTTAATTCTTTTATCTGTTGTGGTTCTTGAAGCCTCTGTTGGAATTAAACACAAAGATTTATTGGTGAAACTGGGCGATTCAACACGCCTGCACACACTTTGAAGATGCACACACACACGCATAGTAACTGACTTTGCTCCTGTCATTAACGAGTAGACTGTAATCCAATAGAGCCCATACTCTAGTCTGAGCCGTGTACTTGCTGACGTTAGATGTAGAGAAAATGTATTTTACTAAGAGAAGCTCTATTTTGCACGGCGCCCCTGGTACAGGCGTGCCCACTCTGTGCCGTCACGGCAGAACGAGTTGTCTCAGCCACGAATGTTCATTGTAAATACTGAACCTCAGCCTCAGTGTGTTTGCCATCACCATTTTTTAAAACAATTCTGTTCCTTCTCGCGCACACGTTTTTCCTCATGCTGTTGATCATGTGTTTCTGTGAGACAAAATGAACTGTGTGTGGGGTTGACGAAGAGCTTCAGACACATTTGGACTGATAAAACTTTAAGGGAGGGAGGTTGAAGCTGAAGTAAGGACCTTTTTTTGTTTTATAACTAGCTGCTCTTGACTTCTATGCTGCTACACTGCGTCTCCCGCTAGATCAGGCTTACGCATTCGGACTCATCGACAGGACCAATGTCCCTCGTCCATACCATCCACTCAGATGTTCTCCTGTGTTCCAATCATGCAATATTCATATGAATCCATCATGTTGCCTCTCCTCGCTCGTAAATCCTGCACACAGGATTTGCCATATCTCCCCCCTCGTCTTCATTTTCTAACTGTTGCAATATTCTCATCTCATCTTCTACCTCTTTTTGCTTTTTTTTTCATCACTGTGTGGATGTGAGAGTAGACCTCCAATAAAGTCACACCTGAAAGCATCTCTTCCGAGTCCTTGTGCTTCATGTGTCCCGTGTTATCTGTCCATCAACTCCACAACACTCAGAGGAACCCATAAAGACCCACCTCCCCTCTCCTCCTTCTCCTCCTCCCAGCATGGAGTCAACCTTCAGTGCCTGCTGTCATAATACCTCCATATTTTAATGTATGTGTCTTTACAGTTTGTTTTTCTGTGTCTGTGCATGTGAAGCATGTACTTACATCTGTATGTGCATGTGGGTAGAGATTATTTTAAGTGGACATGTAAGTCACCACATTGACAGAGATTTGCAAACTTGCATCGACTCCTGCATCATTCATTTTAAACATGAGAGGTTATTTTTAGTCATATGAAACATTTTGACAGACCTCCAACAGTTAGGGCTGATGTTATACACAACTTGACTCAGTAGACAGAGGGAGCAATCTGAGAGACACTGCTTTGTAAAATGTGTGTGTGTGTGTTTGGTTTAGACATGTTAAGGGTGTCGGAAGGGCAGGGGACTCGCCTACCCAAAACCAGAGCTGCCCAAAGGAGCACTCTCACCAGTGTTCTCCAGTTTCTAGGTAAATCAACACTGAGCACTGAAACTGTGCCGAGTAACCGTGTCAGATCAAAGGAATATAAATCAAAGTTATTCAGATGGTCTGTAGGAGCCAGTTGATGCAGCTCCAGCTGTGGTGTCTCTTCCAGAGTCTCGTCCGGCTGCCCACGCCCCGCGCTCCCACCGCACCGCGGGCCTGCAGACGCCTCCACCTCGACGCCTCCTCTCCTCTCTCCCACACGGTCCCCACGGCATGCTGGGAAAACGCAGCTACCATCACCACAGCAGGGCTGAGCCGGACAGGCGTGCAGGTACAAGCACGGACACATTTCTTTAGAAGGAAAAAAAAAAAAAAAACTTATTCCAACTTATTTTTCAGTAAGAGTGTTATTGCTTTACTTAATCCGGCCTGGAAGCAAAAAGTTGTACTTGTTTACATCTGCTAAACCCCCCAAAAATTGGACTAAGCGTCCCGTCTTGCTTTTTAACTGAGTTACGTATGATGTGAGTGAGCCTTGGGGACCAAACAATGTTGCTATCCAATGTCCTTGTCGTCCTTTTGCTTGATAAAATCAAATTAGTGGAAATAACACCCGGACCTGATAACCCTTTCTGCCATTTCTTATCTAAACTAGCTCGTTGGAGAGAATGACAACTAATTCTAATGAAAACGAATCAGCAGATGGGGGTCATTTGGATAATTTGGATGGTTCAACTTCAGTCTGACACTTTGTTTTTTATTGGTAACTTCACTATTTTTACTGACATTGAAACACAGTCATTTTGTTGCACCACTAGGAAAAGCAATAAACCAATCAATACTATTCACAAGTGACAGATTCCCTCACGCATACTCTGCAACTTTCCCCTGTGTCTGCAGATAACCCAGGTACAACAGGTGGACCCCTCCTGGTAGGTGCCTTATACTCCCCTTTAACAAGCACTGCACGTGTGTATCAACCTTTATTGTATTAATCTAATTGTCTATTTGCAGCATAACGGCCGCAGCAGCAGCTCCGGAAACACCCGAGGCGGAGTGATGATCCGCAAGAGACGCCCTAACTGGATTGATGCTCCTGATGACAGCTTCTTCCTTGTCACCCGGGAGACCAGGTAAGCAAAGGTGACACTTTTCCGACCTCTGATTGGCTGACTGTGTGCATGTGATGGAGAAAGCAAGTGATGCTTAGAGTCGACAGTATATAGGAGGAATTGAGCTGTGACCGAAAAGATGTTACTTACATAACATGCACACAGACATACACGTATGCGCCTGAAGTTACGCTGACCCATTGAGTTGAAACAGCGTGGCGTCTGGGAAGCCTGCAGAGTTCAAATCCATAAAACTGATTTGAATAAAAGTGTTTATTTTCATCAAAACAAATGAAGAAATTCAGATATTTTTATCAGAGGGAAAATTAATCTTAGAGGAAAAGCTGCTATCCAAGACATTGCGGTCATCTTCACTGGTTATCTGGGAATTTGGGGATTTTGGCAACCTTGGGGAATTCAAATTTTACACTTAACCCTTTTTCTTGTCTGATTCCAGTCAAATTCTGCAGGATTTGGTCATGCCTATTTTGCAGTTGGGCTGGCTCCTCTGTGCGGAGTTTGCATGTTCTCTGCATGGGTACTCCAGCTTCCTCCCACAGTCCAAAGACATGCAGGTTAATTGGTGACTCTAAATTGTCCGTAGGTGTGAATGTGAGTGTGAATGGTTGTCTGTCTCTATGTGTCAGCCCTGTGATAGTCTGGTGACCTGTCCAGGGTGTACCCTGCCTCTCGCCCAATGTCAGCTAGGATAGGCTCCAGCCCCCCCGTGACCCCTAACACGATAAGCAGCTACAAAACATGAATGAATGAATTATTTTTAAGGTTCAGTGTGTGGGATTTAGGCAAAAATTTAATTTACTACAGTAAGTATGTTTTCTTTACTGTATAATCTCCCGAAAATAAGAATCCTGCTTTCGGTACCTTAGAATGAGCCGTTTATATCTACATAGGGAGCAGGTCCTCGTCTAAGGAGCCCACCATGTTGCACCGCCATGTTTCTACATTAGGCCATAAAGTGTTTTACCACGTAAAGTCACCAGCTCTGTTTGTTTTGGAGAGGAAGAAACCTCTGCAGATAATTTGTCTCGCAGTAAAAACCTCCTGATCATCTGGAACGTCTAGATACAGTTGGCAGGCGTAGTTTGGTAGAAAGAAAATAGTTCCTACATGAAACTGCTCACAACAAGGTCTGTGGATTATCTTGAGTAACCGGGTCATAATTTCTGGAAAGAGACATTGCTGTTGGGTTTGTCAAATTTATTTTCTCAGTGCTTTGAGCACCACAAGCCGAGTGCCATCTAGTTCTGTTATATTCCAGAGAAGGCAGACATCTCTACGGCTGATATCTGCGACACTCGGCAACTCACACCAAAACTATCTAGACTGATAAACTGCACTACAGGTAAGAGGAAAAATATGTATTTTTGAATAAGGGGTGAACTGTCCCTTTAAATGGTGCATTTTTTAGCAATATTTTAGTTTTTTCAAGACTCAAATCAAATTAAATGACATTATTGGCAAAGTGTAAGATTTCACTTAAATTAAAATGAAATAAAACTGATTATCTCCTCCATAAATAAGACTGTAAATGATTTTTTTTTGCCCCGTAAACTTGCTTCAGACTGTAATACAGGTGCACAATTTAAAAAAACCCCAACTGATCCAAATGTCTCGAAAACAAACACCTGATTCTCTTTGCACACATTTTGTCGTACACATGATTGATTAAACATGCATTCATGTTTCACACGCAGACAATCACTCTCTATTTATTTTTCTCACACACACATAGACACACACTCTCTCACACACACATGCACATATGCACATAGTGAGTCAATGTTTGCATGTCTGTATGTGAGAAAGAGAGATGTTCTTCCATTAGGCCTGTGTCTAAATGAGCCATGGCACCCGGCCCTCCGATCACCAGGGCTAAAATTAGAGCAGCTAACTGGTGCAGACGGACCAGTGTGGAGCCAGGCAGCGCTGGGCCATGAGTGGAAATATCATTACCACATTAACCATGGCTGCACTCGTATGGATCACTCACTCACCACCAATATCAACATGTGTGCTTGTGTGTGAGAGAGATGTTGTCCTGAATACTGTCCCTTTATTATATTATGCTGTGTTTCTCCCTCCTTGCAGAGCCAATTAATGCTTTTCTGAATAAAAGACATTAATAGATACGCTCTGAAAGGCTGCTGCTCATGAGAGATGATCGGAAGTTTCATTTTCTTTCTCTCCTCCATCTCTTTCTCCCACTCTTTCTCTCGCTCTGTGTGATGGAGAAGGCAGTGTTTCACAGAGCAGAGAAGAGTGGGAGATCACTCCCACTTATTCAGGGAGGCAAGAGAGACAAATAGAGACAGGAAGGGAGAGAGAAGCACTTTTAGCACTTTTCTTATCATAGGTTACACACAATTTAAACCGCTATGCACAACAAAAATAAGATACTTAAGGGGGGTTTAGTTGTGTGGTGGTGTGTCTGTGTCACTCTGCAGTTACACCTCCAAAACACTAGTTGGCGGCGGAGGTTTCTGTGAAGTGCTGTAAAGTTTAATTGATTCAAAACACACATTAAACACACATTAAACATGGCTTAATAGAGACAGTTTCAAACACAAGTACACAAATCAGCTTCACTATAACTCGCAGCATTCACAGACAAACACTTGTCTTTATCTGGACACATTTTCCCCACAAATACAACATGCTAACGTTATTAGCGCAAGCCTATGGCATTTTACATTGTATAAATTAGGCTAGAAGCTAGCTGACTTCCCTCTACTCATATGAAACCAGGGACAACAGCAACATTTAACAAAGGTAACGTTACAAAATTCAGCTCCATTACAACTCACAAGGTTCACTGACAAAACAACTGTCTTATACTAAACACGTTTTCCAAACAAATACAACATGCTAACGTTATTAGCACAAGCCTATGGTATTTTACATTGTATAAATTAGCCTAGCAGCTAGCGGAGTTTTCCTCTGCTCATATGAAGCCAGGATAAATCACACACAAGACTTAAGATGCTATTTTTGTGGAGGCTTTATTGTCTTCACAATTTATTGTTTCTTATCTGTGAAATTAAAGTAAATAAAAGCTTTGTTTCCACTGAGGGAAATGGTTTCAGCTTACAGAAATAGACAGGAGGTCTGCGTCACCACAACGTGTAGTTACATTTCTGGAGAGGTGCACGTCAGGCTACGGTGTAGGTATGCTGACGATTCAACACAGAGGTATAAATTCCGCCTAAGAATGAAACTTAATTTTATGGCAGCCCTTCTAATAGTTGTGTCGAGACAAGGGATGTCAACAGTTTACCACTAGTTGGTTAATTGCAGAGAATATTTTCAACTGCATGTCGGTCTATAGGTTAATTTTGCTGCTCTTCAGTTAACTGCACTGTGCACCACCCGTGTCAGGTGGGAGACAGACGGCTGGCTGGCCACTTAAAAATAAGGAAACACAGTGTCCACTGCCGACCCCCTGGTCTCTACTCGTTAGCTAGCCTAAGGGGCCATACACATGCGGCGTTTTTCTGCCCTTAAATTTGTTGTTTTTAATGTAAACGTATGGCAGGCGCACTCAAACGCTAGAGCGATGCTGTTGTGGCGCACACACGTTCCCAAGCGCCTAGTTTTCAGGACACGGAAGCTGTGCTCTGAGATAAACCCAGTTCAGCTTTTGGAACGACAGATATTTTTCCCTTCTTCTGTAAATATTCAGTCTGATAAATACGGACACGTTGATCACGTTACTGCAGGGCTACCCAGAGCTTTACATCTGTCCCACAGATAGGCCTACACACTTATAAACAGCTCCTGGAAGAAGATCAGCTCTGCACTCAGGATTTCAGGTAAATAGGCTATATGATGCTTGTTAATGCTCCTTAGCAACCTCAGATGCAACCTGCCGCCACGGTCCTGAAAGCTGGCACAAAAAAGCACAAATGTAGCGCCTGACCTCGCATTTTCCAGGCGGTTAAAGATGCAGCATGTGTACGGCCCCTAACACTGCACTGCGCTCCAACCTGGTCGGGCAGGAGCAAGCTAGCAGCGCCACTCATTCATCATTTACCACTAGTAGCACCATTGCGACCCATCAGTGTTGCTGTGGAAACATTGTACCCACCCTTTGGGCTCCTCTTAGACTCCCCTGGAGGGCTGGATCCCAGAATTTGAGGAATGAAAATGGTCCCCCAAAGTTAAATAGGTGATCACGGCCCTGCATTGTATCATTGGTACCTTTACTTTAAGATTCTGCGTACTTCTTCCACAGCTGCACCTAGCGTAAGATACAGAGAATTCAAAATTAGTCAGAGAAATAACAGGACAAAGCATCAGAAATGGTGAATATTAGAAAACAGACCGAGAGAAAGTGAAACAGAAATGTAAATGAGACAGCTTGATGTGTTTGAGCATGGATTTACATGTTTGCTCTCCTCCTCCCGACGGCCAGCTGAACAGACAAACCGCAGAGCTTTAGATAATGTGCCACCAGAGCTAAATCTGCTCTCTGGTTCATATTCTGCGTTAAATCTAAGTAACATCACGTATGTCGTGCTGTGTAATAACAAGTCTCAGGGTTCATTGTACTTGAAAAATGTGTGTGTGGATGCACGGCTACGGCATGCAATTTCAGGCCTATTTACTATACTTGGATGCACAAGCACATAATGTGCGCAGATTCTTCATGAGTACTCTAGCGCTCATTTTATCAACAGCAGGGATCTGGAGGGGAGTGATGTATTTCCCTGTTCCCAACATGAGAGAAACATCCTCGGTGCTGCTGAGAGCAGCAAAAGACGAAGAAAAGACGAGGGCTGTGCCGCGCATTACATCTGAAAGTGTTTTTCTTGACCGCCTGAAGGGAACCATGAATCAACTGTATGTTGTGGTCATGTATCTCGTATTTGTCTGAAAATATTCCATTAGTATTGTGTCCAACACTTGTGAGTCTGCCCCATGGCCTTGTAGTTTAGTGCCGCTGGTTGCTGTGGGCTGTTAAAAAAGCCTTCCTGTCACAGCACAAAGCCCAGTGCAGTGCAGTCTGGAAATTACCAGCGAGCTCCTTTATAAGTCTGAATATCCTGCAGAGAAGTCTCTTTTATTCTGTAACAGATATATTCTGCTCACAATAAATGCTGCACTTTGAATCCTCTTGAAATGAGAAAAAAGTGGGTATTTGTAATTACTTTCTTAGCAGCTGAGAATCTCAACTTGATGCCCTTAAACTGAACATTTCTCCTTTATTAGTTTCTTCATTTTATGTCTTGAATGAATCAGTTATTGCTGGTGAGGCTTTACACTTACACCTTGTGCAAAGCTGTTGCTTGTTAGATGTACTGAAAACAGTCACAGATGGGAGACACTGTCGAAATCAAAGATTGAATAACGACAACATTTTCACAACCAAACAATGAAGTGATTAATTACCTAGGTGCAGTAGCATGCAGCGTTGTCAAACTGCTGGTAAACCATTAGCATACATGACAAATAATCTCTTTCCTAAAGCCCAAAGCCAAATTCATCATTGTTTCCACGTGTTGGCAGCCTTTTAACTGCACACTGTTCTCACAGCATCGAGCCTGTGGTCAGCTCCGTATAAATAATGTATTCAGACAAACATTATCTGCGGGCATGGCTACTGAAACATAAAGATACAGTCATGGGTTATTGGCTTCTAACGAGTGTATTGTATAAAGAGACAGTCCATCCCAAAATCAATAATACATAGTATTTCGTCTGACCTTTAGTGCCGTTTATCAGTCTAGATTGTTTTGGTGTGAGTTGCCAAGTGTTGGAGATAAGCCGTAGAGATGTCTGTCTTTTCTCCAATATAATAGAACTAGATGGCACTCGGCTTGTGGTGCTCAAACAACACATCCTAACTCTGACCACGTATCAACGTTTGGTCATGGACCTTCCATGTCCACATACAACATGTAAGGTACCCTGGGACACCATGTCAAGTTCTGCCTGTTACATGCATTGTCTTCTTTCAAGATACACTTCTGTTTTCACAGGAAATTTAACATTTACAGTCTCTTTCAAAATAAACACACTACATCGCTACAACACCACAAATTGATGTTTTTTTTCTCCAACAACAAACGCATGTGGTTGGGTTTAGGAAAAAATAACAGGCTTTGGCTTTAAAATCTAAGCGAACACTGCTCTCCCAGGTGACGGTTGTTGTTTGTTCGACCCATTCACCCCACTCGGACTTTTGCCACCTTAACCTTTGTTCTTGTCCCACTGTGTTTCTTCCTGATGCCGCCGAGCGCCATTAAACTATACCAGCGACCACCTGCATATCATGCTAACGTTAAAGGACAGCTTTTTCGTCAGTGTCTGACACCACAAGTCACTGCCCAAGGGCCGGCTCTTGACAACTTGGGATTAAGACGGAGTTTGACAAACTCAACAGCAATAGCCATGTTTCCATCAGCCTGTTTAGATGCGCATCTAGAAGTATCGCATCAGAAAATTATGATGGAAACGCCAAAATTCAAATTAAAATCCCCTGATTCGCACAACCTAAAATACACTTGCTTTAGCCGGGTTTTGGTTGATTCGAAAAAATGTTGATTCGCAAAACGGCGGATGGAAACAGTTATGGTCGAATTAAGTCTGACGTAGCGCACCTCTCTCCGTGGTGATATCCACACTCCGGGTCGGGAAGGCGGTAATGCATTTACAAGCTGGTTGCCAACCGCCAGAAAACGTAGAAGAAGAAGAATGCGAGACTTGTTTTGTTTCCGGTTCTGCGGAAAACTCGCGCAAGTTCGTAGTTTTCACCAAAGTCCATACATTTAATGGAAACACACAGGATTCGTATTTCTTTTAATGCACATTTCCCAATGATTCGAATCACTTTTGAATGGAAACATAGCTAATGTCTCTTCCCAGAAATCATAACCTGGTTACTCAAGATAATCCACAGACCTTGTTGTGAGCAGTTTCATACAGGAACTATTTTCTTTCTACCGAACTACACCAACCTTACCACCGCACAGAAGGAAGCGTGCATCTACTCCTGAACGAGAGGCTCGTGGGTGTGACAGCATGAGATGTAAAGATTAATGGTGTCCTCCTCTGCTGAGCTGTAACGTTAGCTAGCGCAGTGGTGCTAAGTGAACTAGCAGTAGATATTTGAGAGAAGGCAGATGTCTCCATGGCAACTCACACCAAAATAATCTAGATTAAAAAATAGCACTACATGTAAGAGGGAAAAAAATTGCTTCTTGATGAGAGTTAGACGGTCTCTTGTATCGATACACTAAATACGAAGCTACAACCTGCAGCTGCTTAGCTTAGCTTAGCTTAGCTTAGCACAAAGACTGGAAGCGGGGGGAACAGTTATCCTGGCTCAAAAGAAACAAAATAATCAGAACAAAATTATTTGTACGACTAATTTTAATTGACAAAACAATCTCACCACAAGGTGTGTTTAGTAACTGTTCTGGAGCTTTATTCAACCACACTCCTCCTCAGCAGGCGGAGTTGCCTGGCTGTAATTGTAATTTTAGATTCAGTTTCCTTTTTCCATGAGCACTTTAAGGACTTCTTCGACCATGGTGGCTTAAAAATTGAGATGAAAAAAAGTCATTCCTGACCTTGGAAACAGTAGTCGGGCCGACTGGTGATTTATTTTGTCTACTACTGTTACTGCTGCCGTTACTGACTACTGTTTCCAAGGTAATGATTGTGCTTTCTGTCTGGATTTTTTTAACCAACATTATCTTGGCATAAGTGTATCTTCTTCTGCACTTATGTCCTGTCTCGTCTTCACTGCTCCAGGAGGGCCAGACGGATGCTGTCCCGCTCCCAGCTGAGGCACGCTTGTCGGCAGCCATGCGAGCAGATCACCCTGCGCAGGGTCACCCAGGGCCCGCCACAGGGGCTCGTCCTCGCCCCTCCACACCCTCACCCCAGCCTGAGGATGCGAGGCCCAATCGTCATCCATGACTGACGGGACACCGTACCCTCTGACACCACTGCTGCATACACACCAACAAATTCTCGCCTCCTTTTCTCTCATTAAAGGAACACTTCACCCACAAAATGACCGTTTGTATATCAACCACTCATCCAGTGTTGCGTTGAATTTGCAAAGAGGACTCTGTTTTTCTCGCATGTCTCCATGGTGAGCAATTGATGTACAGAGGGGCCACATTTAACAACAGCAAAACTATATCAAATTATCTGTTTACAAACTCATAAAACTCGTGCAGCCGTATGCTCGGTACTTCCCAAGCACATGTATTTTTATTTAAACCTTACCATTTAAAACTGAACTGGAAGTGAAACTCGAGTATGCCCTCTTCAAAGCCAAACTCCACTGACAAAAAAACATTAAGTTTACATCACTGAACTGCTGGTCTACCCCGCCTCGATCAGTTTGTCTTTGTTATTGTGTGAGTTTGGTGACATAAAGGGTAAGTTCAGATTCACCAAACTCACACAATAACACAAGCAAACTAACTGCTGATCACCACAGAAGACGAATGAATATAAAGGGACACTTTGCTTTTATTGAACCAGCTGTGTGGCATCGCAGTGTGTGCAGATGAACGCTGTTCGGCCGGTGCCAGCACCTGGACCTCCGCCGCCAGACGGGCAGGGATCTCTGGGTGAAATCAAACAACATTCATGTGATGCCACACAGCTGGTTGAATATCAGCAAAGTTTCCCTGCTTCCCTTCACTGGCTCCTGTACAGCAGGGTCGGTCTTTGTTTCACTGTTATAATCATTAAAAAGCAAAAGCAGCATGTGTATACATTCAGTAGGCTATATCTTCAGTAGCTAGCTAGCTAACCCTACATTTTCCGGGGTCTGAAACGTATATCTTTTTCCAACCTCTCCAGATAACGAGTATCATTAATACACAATGTGCCCCAGGCACAACATTTAGCTCCAAATCCAAAAACCAGCCTGAAAATGAAGGAAATCTGAAACAAATGAGCACAGCTGTGTTGTTGTCGGACCCTGATGCTAAGTTGATGATTGGCCAGTCTGCGTCCGGGGGCGGGACACAGTGAAGGGTCAATTAGGAAGCACTGTGCATACAATGAGCTGTGTGAGAGTATTTAAAGCATGCTGCTAAACGTGGCCCCCTATGACTTCAATTCATCGAGAATTTTCTGCGGGTTTGAGTCTTCCTTCCCTGCGGAGGGATGCGACAAAAACAACATTTTTCTTCACAAATTCAGCGTAACACAGGGTGAGTAATTGATATACAAATAATCATTTTGTGGGTGAAGTGTTCCTTTAAAGTCCTTGATTCCTTAAAATGCAGTTATAATCCCGAACACTTAAAGAAGCTGTCTAACTGTTTGGCAACAGAAGGATGTCATGAGCCGTGATGCAATAGAAAAAACACCTGAGGTGACTGCAAGTGCTGCCTGTCTTAAATCCTGGGAATGTGTTTGTATGTGTAAATACTGTATTTGGGTGCATGCGAGTGTGCGATAGAGTGTGTCTGTCTGTGTGCGTGCGTGTGTGCGTGTGTGTGTGAGATCATGCCAACAACACATGAGAGAGCGTGTTGACGTGTGCTGTTCTTGGTTTTTATGGATGGAGGACATAACGACAGAACTTTGTGGGACTTTTTTTTGTGTTGATGGTGAATCATTGTGAAGTTTTATCAGTTTGTATGAAGTTATTTTGGGAGCAGGGTCGGGGTGGGGGCATGGGGCTGGATTAGGGTGTGGGTGGGAAGGGGTGGGATTGTTGGGGACTAAGGTTCTTTTACCATAAGAGAAGAGGCAAATGTCCAACGCTGACGTTAAAAAGAAAATGCACTACACGAAGACTGAACCAGAGGCCTTCTTGGAAAGAAAATGGCCGCTTTAAATTGTGTTTCACCTGCAGTTCTTCACGCTCCTCTTGAAGTTTAAATCTGGAGCAGATGACCTGGAGACATCCCTAAAAGTTGTCATGGTCTGAAAACATCACAAGGCAATTAATAGAGAGCCAGCTTACATTAAACAGCAAAAGCCTCCCTCATGAACCAGTGTATAATATATTGTATATCTCATTACAGCACTGTAAATCTACTCATCCTATTTCTATGGCCGACTGTACCTACCTAGCCCTAACATGGGTACTAAAGCACTTCCTTTGCAACAGAAAAGGGCATGGATCTGTCATCTTCTCCTCAAGGCTGTGATGTACCGGCAACATTTTGGGGCAAAAACATACGAGCAACTGTTTGCCAACGTTTCATTCATTGTTCTTTAAAGCCAACAGTCAAGTTTATCCTGTTTTCTCTCCCTCCCATGGTGCCAGAGGACGTCGCCTCACTAAGTTGCCAGTGAACCCATCCAGCCTTCAGGTGTGTTTATTCATGGGTTTTAAAAACTGGCATCGCCGCCGCATGTCTTTGAGGTGTGAGCCTCCGCTGATGATTTCTTCTCTTTCATTCAGAATGTTTATGTTAGTGTTTCCTGTATGTCATGTGTTGAATTATGAATATGCTGAGAACAATAATAAAAAACAACAACACGATGCTGGATTATGGCGTCCGGTCTCAGTGAGTCATTTCATGGTGTTATATCCTGACAGCCTGCCCTGTCTCCCAGCCTCCTACTCCGTCTCTCTGTGTTGCTGTGGAGGGGGAGTGTAATGGATGGGGCCCGGTACACACTGCGGCCTGTGTGAGGATCTCGTAAAATACCCCCACAAAATATGGTAATTTGACACAGTGATGAGGAATGAGGAGTGCTCTCTGGATATAAATCATGTTCTTGGAGGCTTACAGCCTGCCTCAAGGTGTGTGTGTGTGTGTGTGTGTGTGTGTGTGTGTGTGTGTGTGTGTGTGTGTGTGTGTTCGTGTGTTCAGAGAGGTTTTGTTTTTCTGCAGCTTTAAAGAATGTGCGTACAGTCAGCTGTTGCAACCTCTGTGATTTTTGTTGTTGGTTTTTTACAGAGGTACATTTACTTTCAACTGCTGCATTGCTATTTATGGTTAAATCAATTTCCCAGTTTATTTACACAAAAAGTTAAGTGTTAATTTATTTATGTTTTTGCCAGTGTGAAACAATATTGAGGACAAAAATCACCTAAAATAAATATATAAATAAATGTTGAAATATATACTGGGATAAGTAAATTAATAAATAAGTAAATAAATGATTAAATAAATAAATGTATTTAAAAAATACAGGAATAAATAAATACAGAAATAGATAAAAAATAAATAAATGCTTGAATGAAGAAAAGAAAAAATGTTGAAAGAAATGCAAATTAAATAAATAAACAAAGCAATAAATACATATTCAAATAAATACATAAATGTATAAATAAAAACAATGAAAAAGTGAAATAAATACATAAATAAATACATGTTCAAATAAATAAATAATTGTAATTATAATAATTAAAACAATCAAAATGTTAAAATAAATACATAAATAAATAAATAAATAAATAAATAAATAAATAAAGCAATTTTTTTAATAATACATAAATAAATAACACATAAATAAATAAATGTTACACAAATACAGGACAAAATGTATAAATAAAAAAAATCTAAATGTGAAGTAAATACAGAAATAAATAATCAAATGAATAAATAAATGTTAAAATAAATGCATGAATAAAGAAATAATAAATGTTGAAATAAATATGTAGATAAATAGATAAATCATAAATAAACAAATAAAAGTTGGTAATCAAACAGAATATAAGTCAATAAAAGAATCAAATGTATTTCTAGATTTTTACAACTACTTTTATTTACTTATATCTTTATTTCTGTGTCAATATATTAATGAGGTAGGAGGTCCACGTGTATGCATTTTTTCCTGTATTTATTTATGCATTTATTTAGTCTTTTATTTATTTATTTCCATATTTATTTATTACTAAATTTATTTATACATGTATTTATTATTTATTGTGCATGTATGTCAGTGTGCTGTGTACGTGTGTCATATATTATGACCAGAGGGACGTGCAGGTATATATGAGCAGGAGTAGGCAAGATAAATAAATACATAAATTGTAGTTATAGTAATATTGATAAGCAAGTTCAGTAACTAAAAAAATAAATAACACTCATGATAATGAATGTATGAATACATGAATAAATACATATTACTACTACTACTACTAATTATTTTGATAAATATGATAATAGTAATTTGTTTCCTCATCTGTAACGGCTGCACATTTAACTCAAAACTGGAGTGTTTTTTAACACCGTACGTGAACTATAGTGGCCAAAACTATGTGGACACCTAAACATCACACCCATGTGTCATCACTGAACACAGAAATCTGCTGCCTTCAGGTGCTGTCATTAATATTAGAATTATGACACAAGTATATCAGAAGAATATAAACTCGTATGAAGCACTGACATTTCCTCAGCAGACAGAGCACTGAAGCTATAAAACCTACTAAAGGTGAGGAAGAGACATTTTACAGAATTTGGATTTAATATTTCACACTTTAATAAACTCAAACATACATTATGTGTGAATGGTAAGGTACGTGAACATACATTTTTTCTTAATGGCTTAAATCACAAAAATAAAAGTTAAATTACCATTGATAGCTCTTCTCTGTGTGCGTAAAGTGGAAATTTAAAACTTTTTTTTACCTTACATTTTCCAGTTTCTTTATACTTCTCAGTTTTTCATTTTTATCTTTGATTTACACATCTTGTTTTTCTTGTAAATTGAGTTTGCAGCTTATTAAAACGGAGGTAAAATACTATTAAGATGATGTTGAGTCATTTTTAATGGCAGATTATTCAATTTTATTTTCCTTTTTGTCAGATGTCTTGATACACCAATTAGAGTTGTTGAAATCTTCAGAATATTTACTAAAAAAAGACTCAAGGACTACGTGTCATGTATATAAGCTTCATTATTATTAGTTTTCTGTCAACTGCTACTCACACAGTCCACAGGAAATTATTTGTATTGAATTGTTTGACAAGAAAACGCTATAAACACACACGTCACAATGGCTCCCGCTTAGCTTGAAAGTCGGAGCTTTGTGAGAGGTACTTGAACGCAGCACGTCGTCTGCTGGACTCCGTGAGACCACCGGGGTCCCGGGAAGTTTGTCACCGGGTCTCAGTCACTTCCACCGGTCTCCACGACGACGCTTAGTCAAAAATGGAGGCGGAAATAAACAAACAAACGATGTTTGTACGACACGTGCGCTCGTGTCTTTCTTAAACCGACTTCCTGGCCGTTAACCGCCGAAGCTCCAGTGGCGCAATCGGTTAGCGCGCGGTACTTATATGACAGTATGCAGCAGAGCAATGCCGAGGTTGTGAGTTCGAGCCTCACCTGGAGCAGAGTTTTTAGATTAACCCCTCACCTGGTGACAACCGAGCAAATCCTCCGCCGCGTGAGAGGGGGACTTCCTGTACTGCGCAGTAACGACGTCATACAGTAATCTCCCTCCATAACAGCTGTGGTATATTCAGGTTCTACTCAAACTGTACAGCCTCACCACAAAGCGCTGACGTCTTGCTTCCTGCTGACAGGTGTGTTTCCTCGAAGAAGGCAAAATGAAGTATCTGGAATACAGTCTGTGCATCACTCAATACAAAGCTGAACTGGCATATAATGGCAAACTGTTCACGCCAAACCACTTTTGTTCTTTAAACACACAGAAATAAGTACAGAAAGATAAATAAAATATAAACTAGTCCATACCCATTGGTAGCTTTGTCACCTTCTACCTATGGCAGTCCTCAATGCATATGTGCAGTTTCACATAGATTGACCACGTCAGTAAGTAGAAAAACGTGGGACAGACAGAATGACTGACTGACAGAACAACACACTGACAGTTTCCGTGATTATGTACAGCATACCATACCATGACTTAGTCATACCAAAAATTAGAAAAAAAACCCCCAAACATTGGTCCACAGGGGGAGCCACAGCGATCGGTCACATTTTAGCCATTTTTAAGCATTTTTCTGTTGTTATAGCGCCACCCAGTTGCCAATTAGAGTTAAATTTCTCCAGTCACCTTGAGGCGTCCTGTTCTACATATCTACCAAGTTTAGTAAAAATCCATATGGCGGTTAGGCCTAGATAAGAAATGAGCTCTCTAGCGCCCCCATTTTGTTTGATGGGGTCAATAATGGAGGGGTCCCCTCAGATTATGTGTGGTCATATGCCTACAAAGTTGCGTGGTGATGGGTGAAACCCTTGAGATGTTATACACCTTTATGTGATGAGCCACGCCCTCCACAATATTCATTGCCTTATAGAAGCTCAGTTTTAGTAAGTTTTCCAACTTTTGCCAAGAGGGAACTTTAGATATTGGTCCCTAGATTATGTTCACCCAGTTTCATGCAGATCGGTCAAACCTCCTAGGAAGAGATCGATTTTAAGTGTTTTTAAAAAAATTCAAAATGGCGGAAAATCTATATAAGCGGAAGTTATGGGTTCTTGAAGCAAATTTGTTCCTCATGAGGAGAGGCATCTCTGTGCAAAGTTTCATGTCTCTGCGACATACAGGACGTGAGATATGCCCATTCAAAGTTTGCAATTTCAATCGGTTGCTATAGCGCCCCCCTTTGGCCAATTGATGTAATATTGCTTCATTCGTATCCTCCCATGACCCTCTACCACTGTGCCATGTAACAGATACATGAAACTAACAAGTAAAAATACCATGCAAAGGCAGATGAGAATTAAAAAGCAGCATACACCAGACTGTCAGTGAAGATTCTCAGTCACCCAGGTCATGGTAATCATAAGTGCTATATCGTAGGCGACAGGACCTCCTTGTGTTTCTTGAAGACGTTTCGCCTCTCATCTAAGGCCATGTTTACAAGAAAACAAACCGCCGAAAAATCGTTTCTCATTTCTGTTCTGTTCTGTGATCAGGTTTTGGACCTTCGGATCGGCTGCAGACTGACTTGGCAGAGATGGCTGCCATCCTGTTTTTACATGGATTTGTGTATTGTGCTCTTACTACGTCTAGATGGCACAAAAAAGGTCTGACTTAAGTAGAATGAAGTACAAGGTCAAGTAAGAACCCTGTCATTGGGGAAAACATCTCATCAAACAGAAATTACAATGACAAGGATGTTGAGGTATATCTTTATAACTTGTTATTCTTATCTCCCTGTTGTTTTTCTTGCCCTTTTATATTGTTATTGTTTATTGTTTGTATTAATTAAGGGGGATGTAGTGGCAGCTAGCGCGGAGGATTGATTACAACCAGCTCAAACTTCTCTTGGTTCGAATCTCTTCAATGTTCATTGTTCAGGAGGTTTTTACCAGGAGCAGAATTATCCACAGAGGCCTCTCCTGTCACAGCCTGCATTCTGTCACTCTACCTGCCAGAGCCACTCCCACCTGATGACCTCACTCCTCTCACCTGCCTCCACAGCTGCAGCTCGTCAGCCTGGTATTCAACCCTGTCCAGCACACACACTCTTTGCCAGTTTGTTCTTCGCCCACATGCAAAACTTCCCAGCACTCCTTCCCCTGCCTGCATTGTCTGTTTCCCGGTAAACTCACCAGCCTTCTGTCCCTGACCACGAGTTCTGCCACAGCGTTTCTGGTTTCTGCCTGCCCGTGGCTGTGCGGTGTTTTCCTTTGACGACATTTCGGCGTGAGCGTTCCCACCTGCTTGCCAGTTGCCTGCTTCAGCTCAGAGACTATCTGTGAGACGCCACACACTGCCTTGTGTGTGTGCTCTCCTTTCACCTACCTGTCGGCTCCTCGATCCATCGCCTGGCTTCTACTTTACTGCTGCTTCACTGGACTGCTCCTCTAGTTCCGGACCCTTCGCCTTCTCTGCCACGCCATCCGTAAGCCCCTCTTTGTTACCTCAGCCTGCTAGCAGACTGAACTGGACTCACATCCTTGTTCTCAGTCCCACTTCCGGGTTCTGCCCGGTCCGTTCCCTGGCTCCTGAACCCAGAGACCGTAGCTGCATCTCAATTCAGGGGCTGCTGATCTTCAAAGGCTGCATTTGAAGACCAATTGCGTCACATCAGCGCGACCAAGGCCGTCCCATTTCGAAGGACTCTTCAAATGCAGCCAAGAAATGTAGCCTTCTTTCCCAGAATCTAGAGGATGCAACGGATGAATCCTTCGAGGCCCAGCCTTTCCCATGATGCATAGCGGGCTGGCGACAATCATATATTAAGTTCACTAACAGTTGTTAACTAGCTAACGGTTAACTGTTGTTAGCATTACTATTAGCTAAAAGCACACAGCTTTATCAATCTTAATTTATTAAGTTTACCTGAAAACGTTCCATCAGCATGAAATATATATAATAACGATCTCTGCGTCCATGATTTAGGGCTAACTAACTCACTAGCTTACTCCATCTTTCGTCAAGCGCAGCTGGTTGCTAGGTAACAGGAATACCAACAGGTCGGGCCAAGAACAACTGGTGATGCAACCAGGAAGTCCTCTGCAGACCAGACCATCCCATTTCAGCTACCGTTCAGTTTGGCTAATGCGGTCTTCAAAGGGCGTGGCTGATGGCGACCGCGAAGGCCACGTCCTTTAAAGGCTGCAGCCCCTGAATTGAGACGCAGCTTGCGTGCGGGCCCTGAGCTCGAAGTATGAGCTGCTAACCTGAATATCTTCGTCAGCTCAAGTTCCTGTTTACTCTGGGGATAATTATTGGCGGTGAAAGGGAACAAATCTGTCCATGCACTATTAAATTCTGTATTTTCCTCTGAGACTTTTACTTTTATGGATTTGATCCATTGCTAGCCTAGCCAAGGAGGCTCAAGACAAGCCATCGCTGTTCAGGTTGGGCTAAGTTTAGAAGTTTGGCACGGGCTACACATTGGAGAATCTAAGACTTTCTTTAGGCCCACAGCAATAATAAAAAATGAAATATAATAATAATAATAATAATAATAACAATAATAATAATGTCATTAATTTTCATGTGATTTATTTTTATTTATTTTTTTTTAATCTTTTTATTATTTATTTTTTGGCAAAGCCACAGAGAGCCACTGGAGAGGGGCTAAAGAGCCACAGGTTGTCAACTCCTGGCCTTTACACACGTAATACTGTAACATATGGTCTGAGGAGAAGAAGGAGAAGGAGAAGGGTAAGGAGGAGAAAAAGAAGGAAAAGAAAGAGAAGGGTAAGGAGGAGAAAAAGAAGAAGAGGGAAAAGAAGAAGAAGGAGAAGGAGGAGATGAAGAAGTAGAGGAAGAAGAAGGAGTTGGAGGAGAAGAAGTACTAGTAGAGGAAGTAGAAGGAGGAGGAGGAGAAGAAGGAGATGGAGGAGAAATAGAAGAAGGAGATGGAGCAGAAGATGGAGGAGGAAAAGAAGAAGAGGGAGGAGAAGGAGGAGAAGAAGAAGAAGGGGAAGAAGAAGGAGATGGAGGAGGAGGAGAAGAAGAAAGAGATGGAGGAGGAGATGAGGAGGAGGAGAAGAAGAAGGAGGAGATGGAGGAGAAGAAGAAGGAGGAGGAGATGGGGAGAAGAAGAAGGAGATGGAAGAGAAGAAAAAGGGGGGAGAAGGAGGAGAAGAAGGGGAAGAAGAAGGGGAAGGAGAAGAAGATATTACTTGAAGAACAAAGTAAAAAAAAATGAGTCAGTTATATCATCAAACACTTGTGACCTAACAACACAAGACAGACAAACTTTCTTGATTATTTTTAAAATATTGGACAATATGAAAACCCCCGCTCCAATACATTTAATTTTTAATTTCATACAACCTATTTTTAATGAAGAAGAAGGTGCTCCTGTCAGCTGTTATCAGTCTCCCTCCATCCTTAAAGGCGTGTTGCTCAGCAGCACCACCTGTCGGTCAATAGAGGAACTACCACTCCGTTGTGGAACCAGCTTTTTGTCACTAGAGGGCGGTGCGACTGCATCAGACAGAGCCCTGAGCCTCTGCTGCTCCGAACATGTCTTCATTACTGTGGAAGTGCATTTGGAGAAACATTTTGACAGGTGTTAGTCCACCTTAAACACCACGTCGAGTCCCTTAAACACCATGTGCATCTTCACATCTGTGTTTCTGAAGACCCAAACCATCAATCTTTTTTTTTTAGCCATGATTCATTTCACATGTTACATGCTATGTCTGTGTTTTTGTGTGTGTGTGTGTGTGCTTTGTGTGAATGTGTTTGTGAGCAGATCTGACACTCTAAGCCCTGTAAAGCTGGGAATGAACAAGCAGAAGATTGCAGTAATGATGTGACCCAGATGTCCCGGGTGCAGATTCTCCAGGCTGAAAATGAGAGTGCAGATCAGGGCCTCGTACCTCCCGTCACCCCCCTGCCTCCCCATCCGGCAGGCGCGGGACACAATCACAGAGTATTTAGCAGCAGGGAATATGTGTGTGTGTGTGTGTGTGTATGCATGTGTGCATATCATTTGAGGGAATGTTGTGGTGTGTGTGTGTGTGTGTGTGTGTGTGTGTGTGTGTGTAAGCTCATCCAGATCCATGTAAACACAAGGGATCAGATTTTGGAGTGTGTGCCACTTGTTCTTGGTGTTCCGGATTAGACGAAACAGTTTTTTAATTTATTCTCCTCAGCTGCCCACATAAGACGCTAAAGCCTAGCATCACCCCACCAGCCCGTCCCACAACTCCTCCTCCTCCTCCTCCCCTTCCTCACCCATCTATCCCCTGAGGTGACCAGGTGGCTGAACAATCACACACACCACCCTGACAGTAGGCTCAGCGGGCCACTTTATTCAATGAGAACCACGGCAGTTGGAGTGGCGCAAGCGTCTGTATGTGTGTGTGTGTGTGTGTGTGTGAGGGATTGAGGGGAAAGGGGACAAAAGACTGAGAGTTTAATATTTGGGATAAGCTGTGATTGAACATCCTTATCAGAGCAGAATGATCAAATTCTGCTGGTGATAATCCCCCATCTTGGAAAATTAAATACCACTCTGTTGCTCACTCACACTCTCTGTCTGTCTGTAACATGCTCACACACACTCACACACACACACCCGCAGTATTTAAACGGAGTCTTAATCTGACCTGTGTCTCATAACCCTGCTTGGTTCCTTGGGGAACTGCTCTGATATCTGATGAGTTTTTCATTAATAAGACACAAGTCTAATCCTGAGGGAGAAGCACAAAATGACAACGGATAAGCCCTGCTTTCCCCTCACACACATACACACTCACGCACACATCATAACTCTGATCCACTGATACACTATCTAACTAAACATCTTTATTATACACACTTATACTCATGTTCATGCTTTAATCTCCCTTTCCCAGTTTTATTCACTCCAGCCTACATTTTATTTTTGCACATCTTTGTTATTTGAATGAATAAAATATCATCTTTATTTATCCTCTGGAAGTGCAAGAATTGGTCCCAGCCTCTCAGAAATCTACCAATGTGTGTAATCTTTTTGCTAGTTTTTAAATAAGCCCAACAGTGCAGATAAAAGGGTTCATTCGACTCGAAAAGCACCTGCCTGACTATCTATTGATCAAAGTGTTTATGCCTGTACTGAAAGGCCTTGTGTGCAGGTCATAGCCTCCTCCCGCTGCATCACACTGCCTGATATCTCTCAGAGAACTCGGTGTCTTTTGCGCGTGGCTGTAGTCTCAACAATATGAATTGTACAAAGGCATTCATGGTGTTGCACTCGGCTGTACACATGGATGGATTGCTGAACATGCCTACAAGGCAAAGAAAGGCCCCAGGGCCCAAAGTGTCAGGGCCCTTCCTGGCATCCAACAGCAAAATGTCATCTGAATAAAGAGGCACCGACCTGGAGGAGACTCAAAATGACCACAAAGAGACAAAAAACAACTGAAAAGAGATGCCAAACACATGCAAAGAGACGAAGAGACTTACAAAGACTACAAAAGGGGGAAAAAACAACTAAAAAGGAGAATAAAATGGCAGCAAAGCGATGTAAACCACTATAAAGAGATGCAAAGGGACTTCAAAGAGGCTCAAAATGGCCACTAAGAGACAAAAACAACTGTAACAAGATACAAAATGACACAAAAAAAATACATAGAAACTCAATATGACTACAACGAGACATAAAACTACAAAGAGACACATAATGACTAAAAGAGACACAAAACAACTACAAAGAAATTCAAAATGGTTACAAAGAGACTCAACTACAAAGAGACTTAAAATAATTGCAAAGAAACACAAAACAACTACAATTAGACTCAAAATGACTACAAAGACACATAAACAATTAAAACGAGACTCAAAATTACTGCAAAGAGATGCAAAGCAACTTTAAAAATACTTGAAACGACCACTAAGAGGCAAAAACAACTGTAAAAAGATACAAATTGAGACATAAACAACTACAAAAAGACTCAAATTGCCTACAAAAGACATAAAACAACGAAGAGCAAACTCAAATTAACTACAATGGCACACATAATGACTACAGATAGACACAAAACAACTACAAAGACACACAAAATAACTACAATGAAACTCAAAATGACTACAAAGAAATGCAAAGCAACTTCAGAGACACTTAAAACGACCACAACGAGACACAAACCAACTACAGAGACTCAAACTGACTACAAAGAGTCATAAAACAACTACAAAGAAACACAAAACCACAACAGGGAAACTCAAAATGACTGCAAAGGGACACAAAACAACTACAAAGAGACTCAAGATGACTACAAAGACACATAAACAACTACAAAGACACTCAGATTAACTATGAAGAAACATAAACAACTGCAAAAAGACACAAAACAACTACAAAGAGAAATATAATGCTACAAAGAGACACAAAACAACTACAGAGACTCTATATGACTACAAAGAGACATATAATCACTACAAAGAGACACATAATCACTACAAAGAGACACATAATGACTACAAAGAGACATAACTACAAAGAGACATATAATGACTGCAAAGAGACATAACTGCGAAGAGACACATAATGACAACAAAGAGACATAAACAACTACAAAGAGACTCAAGATAACGACAAAGAGACACAAAACAACCACAAAGAGAAATATAATGGCTACAAAGAGACACAAAACAACTACAGAGACTCTATATGACTACAAAGAGACATATAATGACTACAAAGAGACACATAATGACTACAAAGAGACATAACTACAAAGAGACACATAATGACTACAAAGAGACATAAACAACTACAAAGAGACACAAAACAACTACAATGAAACTCAAAATGGCTGCAAAGAGATGCAAAGCAACTTAAAAGAGACTTAAAACAACCACTAAGAGACACAAAACAGCAGGAAGATGCGTAGCAACTACAAAGTGACGCAAGCAACAAAAAGAGGCCTACTGTCTTGCTCCTCTGTTCGAGAGGTGGTGGGGCCTTCTGCATTCTTGGGGCCCAGGGGCCCATTGTCTCATAATCCACCCATGGCTGTACAATAACAATATTATTATGATTATTATTATTGAGGAAGAGAAAACATGTGACTCAAACTGAACTGTGTGTTCAGGTACAGTCAGGGCTAGATTAACCTGCTGGGTGGCTGCAGGGCAAAAATGAGCTGCCCCTCCATTCCTCCCATTTTCTTCTTAACGTGCAGTTTTTCTTTGCCGAACCTGTTCACACTTCCCCCAGAGGGCAGCTCCTCATTGTGCCCATTGATGATCCAGTTTCAGGTTCAGTGTCAGTTTGAATTATTGCAGATGTGCGTAATAGCTGGATTGAGCTCCTCTTTTCCACCTAACCAGATTCTGTAGTGACACGTGTCGTACGATAACACAACAAGGTCAGCATTGAAATGTTGCAGTTTGTCCCAGACGATGTAAGCTGACTAAAATGAAGAGGACATTTTTGTGCAGTGCAGTCGAGGCGCGTGATTTTGGCTGTGACTTTTTCAGGTCTTTCATGCGGAGAGCAGGTGCAAGAAGGTCAAAACTATTAGCTTGGCATTATTCTGCTTTCAGAGATGAATATTTTTAGGAACAGGTGTTAGCTCACAAAATTAACAAACACAGAGTTTTATGGTTTGATTAAAAACACAGAGTATCATGAATTAAATTGAGGAGGTGATACAATCAATAACATGTATGAGGTATTTATTTAAACAAGGCCGCAGTTTACAGCGTTACGATGTTGCCAAAGCATGTTAAAGGTCCAGTGTGAAAAATTTAGGGGGAAATGTTAGCAGAAATGGAACTGTAATATTATACGTATGTTTTCTTCAGTGTATAATCACCTGAAAATAAGAATGATGACGTTTTTGTGTTACCTTGGAAAGAGCTGTTTATACAGAGCGGGTCCTTGTCTACGGAGATCGTCATGTTGCGCTGCCATGTTTCTACAGTAGCGCAGAATGGACAAACCAAACACTGACTCTAGATAGGGCCATTTGTATTTATGTACAGTCCATCGTAACAAGACATTATCGCGTAAACATGGCCTAAGTTATCAGAGAAATCACCTATTGTCCTTATTCGTGGACACTTTTATGCCATCTAGTGGCAGTAAGAGCACAATACAGTTATCACAGTAAAAACAAGATGGCAGCTATCCCAGCCATCCCCTGCTGCTGTCCAAGTGGACAAGCCTGATCACATTTTATGGATGACACTTGTTTATTTACGGATTATAATGTTTGTAGTTTGATATGGCAACACACTGGACCAATATTAGCAACGGTAACAAGCTAAGACACCTAATTATTACTTAATTATCACTGACAATGTTTAGTTTTTTATACTGAAACCTACTAGTTATGTGTACTTTCTTAAAATGGCACAATTTCTAGTGAATTAAAGTGAAATGAAATAATTCTTCCTTCTGTTAGAGACTGGAACTATGAAGAAAAACTGGACAAACAATTCAACTGCAGGAGAAAGACATTTTCATTTGATTTAAAAAGCCGTAAGATGGAAAAAGGTGTTATTATAATTATCATAATTTTGTGCAGTTGAATTTCAATTCAGTTCAAAGAGGCTTCACTGGCATTATCATATTGAAACAGTGTTACCAAAGCACATTATACAACGCGGTACCAACAGGGAGAAGTACAGTTTTTAAAATGCAAACAATGAAAAGTTTCATAAACATTACAGTGCAACAGCAAACTTGTCTGATGCAAGCTGAAACATACCAACGGATATCAGCAACAATTTAAATTATTGTTGATTAAAAATCAAAGAAAAATGAATAAATAAATTCAGAATGGATGAAACCTAATACATTTTATTACTGAAAAAATCCACAGCAAGACATTGGCATTTTGAACTTTTCTTTCAAGACCTTCAACAATATAACACACAATATATAAAGACAAGACTCCTATTTGAAGCATCCCTGCTGTAGTTGAATCATGTTGCGCTTGTTTTTGACTCGAGAGCACCCGTGTGCGGTAATTTCCAAACATATGGCGGACGGGAACAACAGCGCATTTCAATCTCAGCTGTGCCACCTTTGATTTTATTCATGTTGTGAGCCTTGCCCGCCGGGCTGTGGTGAATCCGCTCCCGTCGCGGCGCTGAATGGTTGTATTTCAACACTGACCCCGCCTATCCAGGCTAGCTTCGGCGTACGCCAAAATCAGTTACGAGTGTATTCCGCAGCTCCAGTGCATCATAGAACTTCGGTAATAGACCAATCAGAACGTCGCTTTGGACAGGGGCAGAGCTAATTGACAGACGAAGCAGCCAATTAGCCGGCGTTTCGCCTTGACGTTCGAACCAATCACAGAACATATGCCAAAAATAACACCTCCTCTTGTTCAGCACCCAAAGTCGAAGGATAGCTCTGGCCTTTCAATTGAAGAAAGTGCTAGATTTGTCAGTGTTGTATAATATAACTAATTCTCAGTGTCCATATTTGTTTTGGAACGATCGGAATAGTCTTCATTTTATGTGAGAGACAGAACTGGCGTCAAACATGCGTAAAAATCAACGCTGTCCAAGCAGGGAACCACCGAGAAAGGAATTATCGCCGCTCATCTGAGGCCAATCTCGATTATTTTTGTCAAATAAGGAAACATAACATAGCTAGCTAGCTAACGTTAGCTCCGTAGATAGCTAGGTTACCGACATATCTTCACACAAGAGCAGAATCCAGCAGATAATCAAGATTGGATCTACATTCGCAACAGCAGGAAAACGTAAGTAGCATGCTAGTATGTGCGCTAACGTCATTAGCTTGAGTTTGACAAGCTGGGGAATTGCGTTGGCACCAACGACAGCTAACTGTTAAGTTAACATTAGCAAGCCAGCTAACGTTAGCTCATATCAACACACTAGCAAGCCAGGCCTTTGCGTGGAGGGAGCAGTGTTAAAGGGGAATGGAGTTCAGCATGTGGTCAGTGGATTGGTATTTAACACAGAAACGCATTTCCAAAAACAGCCAGTCGGTTCATGCAACATGAAGTGTGTTGTGCAATAACGGCAGCGTTCATACGGACCATTGTCAAAATAAAAACCTGACCCATCAACTGAAGTTTCAAAGTAACTTGGCCACCGCCAACGTTAGCACACCGATTCTGAATGAAGCAAATTTAAGGTGATATTAATGTGAACAGTCAAAGAACACGTTAGCCTCCAGTGCTTAGTCTGGTCCCAGGCGAGCTAATCTAGCATGGTACAGGCTACACTAGCTATAACTGGCTAATGACAGCTTAGCGGACTTTGTCATATGGGTGTCAATGGTTAGCTGTGTTATGTTAGCTTGGCAGTGTAATGGTATTTCAAACGGTACAATATCATATTTAAACTAGCACACAGCCACAAACCGCTATTGGTCCTATTAATCTAATAAGTTGCTATGAAGCGACATTAATGTCCAGAATCAACCCTCAGTGTGTATCAAACACAAATGCATGCAGTGCCAGGTGGATAGCTACTGTATGCCCTGTTGTGTGTGTAGTGACCTTAGAGGGCAATCACAACCGCAAGCCCCTGTTTTTATGTCTGGTATCTCTGTTGAAGCCCGTGAAATCAGTCAGTACACATGAAATGTAATCTAAGCAGATAGCATTAATGTTAGCCACAAGCTGCCAAGGTGTTTATAACCAGTCATGTTTTGCTGCAACAACAGCACTGCTCCTCCCAACACTTCACATATTCTTCACTTCCCAACACTTACCTTGAAGGTATGCTAATAATAATAATAATACTAGTAATCCATATTATTTATAGGCACCTGTCAAAGCACTCAAGGACGCCTTACAAGGTACAGTTCAAAAGAGCAAGCAGCAATGAATCCATAGATCATAAAGTCAGACAGTTCACTAATATACAGTAATAGGTTAATGAAATAACTAGTCAAAAGTCAGAATTATGAAATAAGGTATGAAGTCATCATCATCATTGCAAGTCTCAACATGTGCATCATCATTAAATCAGACCGAATATGGCAGTTTGAAAAGGTGTGTTGTGAGTAGACTTGCACCGATTACAATTTTTTGGGCCAATACCAATTTCTGATTTGCAGAGTGTTTGGGTGGCCGATTCTGATTTCATTTTTTTAAACCACTTTACAGCACACAAGATATTGCAATATTTTCTATCTTTGCTTTATTAGAACATTTTAACCAACATACAAGCAGCTTTTCAATAATCATCTCAAACAAACAAACAAAAACAGTGACACAGGTTAAGAAACATTTTCCTTTTTGCCCAAATATAACGTCAGGTACAGTATTAAAATAAATAAGTAAAAAAGGCATAGCTTACATAAATAAAAACATTGATGAATAAAATAATAATTCTTGGTGTATAGCATTTGTGGGTAATTTCTTTAAAAGACAAAAAAGTAAAAATATCTCCTGTGGAAAATTCACACAGGTCTTCAGGAATCTTCGCCATCGCATTTTCGGAACACAGATATGCGCCTCGTCAGTTTTAAGCAGCACAGCGCAGCAGTGAGAGCTCTGCAGTTCAGTTTAACACGGACAATTAACAATTTTCTCCTTCTCTCTTTTTATGTGTGTGCGTGAATGTTTAAGGTGAGAAGCTGCCCATGTTTCATTTCCTCACATCGCCCAAGCTGTGAGTTGCTCATGTGCGTGTGTGTGCGCTGCTGATGTTACACGATGTCAATCATGCGGCGTGCCGGGAAGTTGACCAGCGTTTTAAATCGGCACATTTTAGACTGACTGGCTGGTCGCAGGTCATGGCCGATCACATGAAAACCGCCCCGGTTCCGATCACTGCCGATAAATCGGTGCAAGTCTAGTTGTGAGTCAGTATCGCTAATAATATAAACATATATGCTTAACAATAAATAGCTTTATGTTTTTGTAACGTTCAGAAGGTATTGTCTAGCTGAAAAATGGTCAAAATAACAATGAAATGAACTATGTTGAACTAGTTGTTTATTGTTTTGCTTGTTAACTAGTCAAGTTCACAGGGTTGTGCAGTTCCAAGTTTGTGATTCATGCCTCAGTTGACATAAACATATATAGCTCTTGACTCTACTGCGCCATCAATCAGCTGATGGTATGCAAAGTCAGCTGCTGTATGTGTTTACGTCTTCGTAATGTTTTCTATTATGGCATATATTCCTGGCTTTATAAGGGAGGGGTAGGTCCATGGGCACAGGGCAGCAGGAGTTTGCCCTGGACATTAACGTGGGCTTGGTTGGTAGCTTTGCTTTAGATGTACAACAGTACAGGCCTATATGAACAAATGTGATTGACCATAACTCAGAGACTGTTCTGTGAGTCCTGATAATTAGGCTGTATATTAATAAAAGTGGCCATCAAATTTAGGCTTACATCGTTGTCTTGTTTTGAGAGCAGTCAGAGGTGAGATGCCGACTCCTGCTACTAACTAACCTGCTACTACTTGTTAGGGATATTTTACACTGTGATGTGATCAGCTACGTAAGTCAATCTTTGCATCAACCCAGATCAGTAAATGTATTATCATCTCTAGTAATTCTTTTTAAAACATTTTTAGATATTGCAATACAAATTTCTGGAAGTTTTCATGCATTCCCAATTTGACTCACTTCAAACAAGGGCTTCCCCTGTGCTTTCAAGATGACAAATTCAACTCTGATTTACTTGACCAATGAACAGGCACACCACCAGCAATGCAAAGAGCGCTCTCTCAGCGTCTAAAGTCACCTGATTCCATTGCAAAGAAAATGTTTGTCAAGATTTTATGTTGAAAGTGAAACTCTTGACTTCCCATGTGAAGACGTGTGTGTGAGCAGATAATCTTTTTGATCTCTTTTTACTACCTTTTACGTAATCTCAGATGATGAAGCCATTTAACCTTGCAGAGCTCTGTCCTGTACACTAAGGCTTAAGATATATTCACATTTCATCATGCATTTTGTATTGTGCAAAGCTGAAATGCAGCCTGACGGCCATCCTGCTCACCTTCTCCAGTATATCAGATTGCGATAAGGTGCACAGGTGACCAGTATATGACATCACTTGGTGTTGGGCTTGTGACCTGCCAGCCAGATACGGGAGGAGTTCAATAGCTGATAATCTTATCTGAGTCAGCAGTCACAGTGTAAAGACTGAGGAGCAGATGAAACACAGTGTCAGTGGGAGATTGAGACAGTCAGCAAGGTTATTTTAGAGTTTGACTGATCTTTAAGGCTGTCATGATGGAACTTTAGGTGTCACAAGGTGCTTTAAAGAAAACTAAATGACTATAGGAGCCTGCACTGGTTCTCCATGATGGGAAAGAACAAGCCTGTTTGACAGTTTTCAGCGGAGTAAATCAGTTCAACTGCAGCTTTCTCATTTGCCTGTTGGTGAGTTAGGGTTAGGGTGGTCACATTTACCGTTGAGCCGTGCAGATACGCTTTTTTGTACAGATTTTATTGATGAAATATTCTTGGGATATAAACTTTTGCATTGGAGCAACAGGGCTATATTTAATTTCAATGTTAGTGCACTGAATTGAAAGCTATACAATGCAGGATTTTCCCTAAAAAAATATCTCATACAAAAGTAATCCCTCACAATCATCACTCGTGACCCACTAAGAAAGATACATGCTCTTTAATCAAGTTATGTGACATTATTTACACATTGTGATGATTAACAGGCTTGGCTGGGTTGCTTGATAGTATCTCAGTACCTAGATAATATTTGTTTTGGTTTGTAAGTCACATGTGGAGGAAGGTGATCTTGGTTTAAAGAAGATTTTAGGAGGCTGCTGCCAGGACTGTAGCTCAGCTGTATTTCTTCTTTAATACTGTGTCCTGATCATAGAAGTAGAATGATTATTGCAATGATCCGCTATTTTTAAATATAACTGCATCTGTTAATTCTCTGTTTCTTTAGTTGCCTTTAACTGCGTGTTTGATGAAAGGTGATGTAACGTTACTGAGTGAGAGCTGCTGCTCGGTGGACAGATGTCAGGCAGAGACTGCAAGGATAATCAGCGTGCAGATCAGCATATTTTCACACCTAACTAGTGAATTAAGGGTTTATTTCAACCAAACCAGAGCTGGTGATTGTTGGATTAGTGGACTAACTAACTAGATGATGGACAAGACCAACTGAGATGGTTTTGGTGAGTTTTATTCAGTTTCTGTCGAGTTTGAATGACGTGTGTTTCACGATGAGTAAGGAAGGCAGTTAAGCTTATGTCAGTTTTAGTTCAGTGAAAGAGAGAAGCTTGGATAGGTGTGCGGTTGTATTTTTCTGCTTTGTAAGGAAACTAGTTAGCCAACCAACAGAACATAATTGTGCAACAACTTTGACTATCAATTTCTGTGATGTATATTATTATATTAAAAAATTGGAAAGTCTTTGGGTTTTGAAATTTGGTCAGACAGAACATTTGAAGACATCAACTTGGAATTTCAGACCTTGTGATTGGCCTTTTACACCATTGCATAGAAATAATGAATAAATGATTAATCAAAAAAATAATTTAGTTGCAGCCCTAATTGCTTTTCCCTGTCAAACACTGTAGATTCTCAGGTAAACTCCTTTCTCACTAAACAAAAATCGCACTAACATCTGATATGTGTCTTTAAAGGTGGATGTTACAATCGGAGTTCGTACCTGGCATAAATGACTCTGCAGTAGTTGCGGGTAATTATTAGGAGTGTAACAATACATCGATCTGCATCAATATCGATTCAGTGATATTATCGTCATCTTTAAGACACACCTTCATTTTGAAAATTCATGTCTGTGTAACCATTTCTGTCCAAGCCTACCTCCTTCCCAAACATTTAAGAGTACTAGCAGCCTAGCACCAGGCAACCAATGGCAAGAGCCAAGATAAGGACAGTGAGGATATTTACCGGTATCGTCTCAAATCAATTGTAGGCCCCTGAATTAAGTAGAAGAAAAATTGTATAAAGGTGGACTTTGAAATATCAGACAATATTGTGTTGTTGTCCAAAGAATCAATAGAATATCAGATCATAGTGAACGCTTCTCCAGCAAAGTGTAGATCTACTGTAACAACTCCACCTCGTCGTCCGTCCAGACAAAGTTATCTGTGTGTGCTTTCGCCATTGTGTCTTCTTTGTTTTGGTTTGTAATCACCACGTTGTAGAGGAAGGCGCTTCAGCGCAGGTGCGTGGCATCATGCCGTGGTGTTCCTTTGCAAATTTACACTGCCACCCATTGGCCTGGCGTCCATTCTACAGCGTTTCCAGTAGATGTTGTGGCTCTGTGTGAAGGGGGATCGTTTCAATAACGTCGTCATATAAACGCGTAAGTTTTTTAAAACGCAAAGGACAGACTTTTCTGTTTTTATAGAAACCGTTGTTGTCTAAATAGGGCTTATAATATGGTGCTTGTTAAGATTGCTTAGCAACCTCAGACACAACCTGCTGCTGCGCTCTTGAAAGCTGGCTCAAAAAAGGCACAAAAGTAGCACCCAGCGTCCGACCTTGCGTTTTCCAGGCGTTAAAAGACATAGCATGTTACCCCCTAAAAAAAGAAGTAACCACAGGAACATTTTCACTGGCCTCCATGCTGCTTTCTACTGTTTCCTAACCCTGTTTTCTGGCGCCTGTGTGATGTTGAAAGTGACACATCAGAAATAAAAACCAGCATACTCATCAGCTGGCAATGGGAAGGGAGTAATTTGAGTGTTTTAGTGTGATTTTTGGGTTTAAAAATTGGCATAAATGCGCTAATTTTGGTGGACAAAAGGTTTTGGTTAGAAGTGTTGGTTCTTGGTCTCCACATTGTGCACTTTGATGCTTTAAGGATCGCAGAGATTCATAAATGTCAACCTGCCTTTAAAACACAATTGCGCCTCTCAAGTGTCACTTTATAACACAAGCTTTATGTTTTACAGCGTTTTCTAATATTTCATGGTCATGAAGTAAAAAACGTATTGAAAAAATTAATGTTGGCAAGTGGTGGGGGTGATTTGCCCCATTTGACTTGTATGATCTAGGACTTGTATGTTTTACCTTGGAAGCACCAGTCTGTAGCGGATTAGTGCTCAAAGGGGAGATGAAGAAATCGAGGGTCATCATAGAGTTGAAATGCTGCATGTTGAATCTGTCTACGTTTGCTCGGTGGGTAATAAAAGACACGTAAAAAGGGAGGCAAGGTCAGAGTATAGGTTAAATTGGTTTCAGCAGTTAAGATAAAAAGACAGTGTTAAATATGTAACACTAGTGGATTTCAGGTGTTTGAATAGACACAGCAGGAAGGTGTGGCTTTATAAGTCATTACTGTCACACAGGACCAATTACACAACATAAGCTGTGTCTCAATTCAGTGTCGCCCGCTCCAAAGTTCGTATTTCAAGACTGAATACATCATTTAAATTCGACGAGGCTGTCCCATTCTGGAGGCTTCTCCAAATGCTGCTGTGAAATGTGACCCTCGGCAGCCCTCGCTCGATCATTCATATCCTGTGTGCTGCTTTTGATTTTAAATTATTCCCATGTAGGGATTTGGTGTAAAAGACCGTTGATCCCAAGAACTTAAATTCTCTTTTGCCAGCCTGGTCTTGACTCAGGTAGTCTGAGTAAATGCGTGGGCTACTCAGTCTCAAAGGACTAGTCTGATACAGGTTTTGGGAAAAAATAACATTAGCGTGCTGCTTCTGTCCTCCGCAGTCTGGATGTGAAAGTGCCATGTGGAGTAGCTAACTAAGCTCTCACAAGTTATTTGCCAGCTTATGATTTGTCATAAACCAAACTCCATGATTTCTTGCCTTACAATCAGAAGAAGTGGGGAAGTTTATAAAAAAGAAAGAAAGCATGCAATACTGTAAAAGTGGACTTTTGGCCAGGAAATGTTAAGTAGTAGAAAGCTAGATCAGTGGGCAGGCGGCTCACTATTGGCCCTGTGTGACCACATGTTCGGCCCTTCGCGGTGCTTTGCTGGTCCTTTCAGCAAGCCTCTCAGAATGTGACTGAAACAATAAATTAAGAATAAGGAAAGTAAGATTATTCCAGGGAGTAGAGGTATGTGGCATTTATCATTTGCCGTTTGTTGCTGAGCAGCTGATAACATCATAGCCCAGAAAAAATGTCTAGCTGTCTGTTAAAACTGGACTAAATCTTGTCTGAAAGTTTAATGGGGCACGTCTCTAGCTTATTTTAGAGTACTTGATGAATTCTCAACATGATTTGCTGGACATATGTCTTAATAAAAGAGTGTAAAGTGAAATATATTACATACATTACAGAGATAAATGCAGGTGTATATGTAGAAATGGCGTCTTGTCTTCTTACAACCTTGTTTTGTCTTGTTAGTTGTCACTGGGACTATGCTAGCTTGCAGCTAGTTGGCATAAGATAAGCAGGTTTACGGAGAATGGCAGTCAATACTGAAATTACAAAGATGGTGTATTACTGCAGTATCCATGTAACAGAAGCTAGCAAGCTGCCTAGATTGCCTGGCCACATGTCTGACTGGAGGTTAATCTTGCCACTTTTGAGTTTACCGCACTGCGCAACAACTGCGTCTGGTGGGAGCTAGCTAGCGGCACTGCTAATATATCCGATTACCGTGAGTAATGCCATCCCGACACAACAGTGTTGCTGTGAAAATATTGTGCCTAGCCCCAGGTCTTCCCCCAGGTAGCCCTGATGAGTAAGTAGCTCAATTTTAAGCTGCAAACCCCCGTTAACTGTGTGTGTAACCATGAATGCAACTAAGCATGTTAGCTCAATCATCTTGTAACTAAGACATCCGCTGGAAAAAATATGTTTTTTACAGACCATGACCAATTATTACAGACACTGCTAACGGCTAACGGCGTCTCTATGCCCCTACGTCGCCCCGTTCAAAATGGTCGCACAACGATTACGTCACATACAGATTCCGGTAACTTTACAGGAACCTTCCTCCTACTCCGCTCTCTCAGTGGAGACACGGCGGTTGAGAGGGCCGAGCGAGAGGATGTTCCTGTAGTAGTTCCTGCCCCCCAAATAGTACCAGGAACTTCTTCAGTGGAAATGGGCCTAATGCTCTGTTAGCACTGTTAGCAGTGTCAGAACGGCTAGTGGTGCTAACATAGTTACAGTGCTGGAGGGGTTTTACAGCTCAAAATGAAGCCGCTTATTTACTTGGGCTACGTGGGAAGAGATTGGAGTGGGCTTCCATTTCTCCGCAGTAATGCCGGGGTGGCTTTACCAGCAGTAACCTCCAAATGAGCACGTCCCTTGTCTTTTAGCAATGGAAGTGAGACATTTGCATCACAAAACATTAAAATTTCACCACCTCTACAGTGATGATGCTTTGAAATTGGGCAGTAAAGCTCGATGAGTCAATGGAGAGCCAGACTAAAAGAAAAGGCCTCTTGTATTTCATATAACTTGCATTTTTTTCTTAAAAATTAACTGGTTAGTTACTAGTTAATATTAGTGTCGGGCTTTCAAAAGCAAAATGAACCAAAGCTTAGTTTGTAAGCAGTTAAATTAGCAAATTATTATTCGCAGTTATTTTCTTAAAACCCTACTGTTATGTCCCAAGGTACAAAGAAACTAAAAAAATTAAAGAACCAAGCAACGAGTAAATAAAGCATTGTCACGATGATATGAGAAAAAAAATAGATGGGCTAGCTAACACCCAAGCTAATGCAGCTAACTCTGAAAACTAGCCAATCATAGCTGTGCAGGATGTCATTATTAACCTGTGTTTGCTGATACTGCATCATAAACAAATGTGTAACTTTGTATGGGATGTCTTTGCCTCTCGGCTTGGTATTGTTACCAGCTTCAGTGCTCTTACTGACTCAGTTGTTGTGCCACACAAAGAAACAGTTATTCACCAAAGCACCTCTGAGACAATATTTAATGCTTGACAAAATTTGAGATGTATGTGTCATCTGAAAGACTTAAAATTTCTTAAATGAATCTCCACAGTTAAATAAAAGCATTTGTTCCCCTCAGACTTTAATCAAATCTAAATTAACAGATCAACATCCGAAGCTGTCGTATCCCCAGTTATGACATCATCTGGAGAGTCAGGCATGATCCTACACGATGAGTCCAAATGTACAACTACATACGTATTGATGTGTACACAAGGACAGTGCTGGAAGCTGTATGTTAACCTCGCTTCCAGGATAGCATTAACTGTTTTGTGCGAGTGTGCCTGCTCTCAGAGCAGCACTCAGGCTCTCTGCAGCATTATGTAATCCCCGACCTTCCACTTCCCTCTTCGTAGCCAGTGGTTTTTGGCAGACATGTGCGTCTTAGCATGAGGGGGTGTTGGTTTCGACCTGCGGTTACAGCATGGGTGACAGCAGTTTTGAGGGGGTTAAGTGGTTGAGAGTTCCTGGTTTCAGTCTGATGTCTCAATGGAGATATTTTCTCGGGTTTTCTGCGTGTGTGCGTGTGTGTTGTTTTGTTTTGTTTTTTTTTTTTGTTCGGGTTTTTTTTTTTTTTTTTTGCTGCTATTGTAGCATTGTCAGCCAGAGAAATCTCATAGTATCCGCATGTGCTCTTGCAGTCTGCATGTCTCCTTTCAGGGTCTGGCTGCTGCGACTGCTTTAATGGATGGATGATGCAACTCCCCTTTCCTCTCTCTACCAGGCGGCAGTGTGTGTGTGTATGCGTGTGTGTGTGTGTGTGTGTGTGTGTGTGAGAGAGAGAGTGTGTGTGTTTTAGAGCAAGTGAGAGAGAGACATAGAGAGGGGGATGTCGCTGAATGAAGCTTAGCCTGGATGTTTGCCCTGCAGGGTGGGTGGTTGCTAGGCAATGGCAGTGTGTTTGTTTTATTTTTAGAGAGAATCACTGCTGGTGAACATAACAGATTTCTCTTTCTCTCACACACATATGTGAACACACTTTCTTACCATACATGAACATATAGGCTACTTGTAAGTGGCAGTGGCTGCTGGTGAGAGCTGGGTAGAGGGAATCCTGTTGATACAATCATGTAGCAGAAAAGCAATAGAAATGTGAATGGCGTGGCCCACTGCCCCACCCTGGACATGAAATCTAAACCGGCCTGGCGTATTTATAGAGCGTCTTTTTCTCGCACATAGACTATGACACTGCACACATGCGCAGAGCACACACACACACAGACATACACGTTCCTCTGAAACCAGCTGTAGTCACTCCTCGCATGTACCAGCCTTTTTTGGGCACATGCCTGTCATGCCGTGTGTGCGCTCATGTGGGAGGTAAATGCAGAGCGAGAAATCAATATGTTGAAAAAAAGACGTGCTCAGGGCGCTTTCGATTTTTATCGCTTTTTATTGATTTCAAGATCTCATGAGTGCTACACCAGCCGAACAATACATACTGTAAGTAGCTCCATACTGCAGCAGTTGCTGACATTTAGGTCAGAATTGATTAGGATGATGGGAAAATATAGTGCAGGTCAAAACTGCCAAAGATATGGCGGAAGGCGGTTAAGCATGAGGTGCTGCGAGTGTCTTCAGGTACAGTTTTTAGTCAATACGAACAAAAATGTCTGATGTAATGATAAGATAAAATATTCTAAAAAACAAAGACATCACTCTTGCAATTTTTATTACCTTTTCATGTCGCTGATTAGAATATTCCTATGTTAAATTTCCTTCTGAATACTACAGCAGCAGTCAGGCTTGTTGGGGCTGATACTGGTCACACTTTCATTCAGATCACCTATTGTACACTTTTTTTTTTTTTTTTTTTTTTTTAAACAAACATTTCCACATTAGAGGTCTTGGAAAAGACTCTTGTTCTCATTTGAAGTGTGACCTGTGTTATTTTCAAATCTGATTCGACCAAAATATTACATCGACAATAATACATTCTTAAGGAATTGTGAAGTTTTGGGCTGATACTGATGATTTTTTTTTGTTGTTGATTTTGTTTTTGTTGTTAATTATTCCCCCTTTGGTGCCAGGGAAACAAAGATATCCTAATTTTTAAAAACTCTTTGAGCAAGCACAAATTCAACCATACAAATCTATGAAACAACCTTTAAGGAAACCTTCTTTCTCATAAAAAAACATACTCAAAAATGGCTTCAGAAGCGTTTTTACGCTTATGTAATTCCTTCTAAAATATCTATTTTATATTGCTGTGAAAACAACGAATTTCTCCTTTTAAACAACTGTAATTCTTCAAGTCTCTCACCAAATACTAAATTTTACAGTTTTACATTTTAATATATCATGATGATGTCATAATTTACCTTCGCTCAATACTTATTTTTAACTAATAGAGCTTGAATGCATCTTAATGTAACTCTGCCAGCGCTCTCCTTGTGCCAATTTCAACATGGATTTTGTCACTCACAGTGTAGCATTATCAGGGCAAAAACAGGCTCGTCTCCTGGCGCTACGATGGTGAGTTTACTGTGTCCTTTCATCTCAAAGGCGTCCTGAAGGGGGGATCACTTTTAACCAAGCATCTCCATTAGCTGTGTTAGCGTATCACTTGCAACAGAAAAACGCAGTGTTGTCCAGTAAAGAGTTCAACCTGGCTCAGCTACCAGGACAAGACAAATTAATTCCCATTCAGCTCCTCGCAGGTGAGAATTTCACACCCTGCTGATTCACTAATGTCACACTCTGTATTCTGCCAACAAGTTAGCTAATAGTATTAGTTACCTTGTGTTCAGAGTGAAAGAGGCTCTGTGTGCTCAAAGAAGCTTTAATGCTGCAGTGTAATCCTCAGCTCTGTGGTTCCTCCTCTGCTATCTTTGTCTTGTTGTCAGGATCTCTGGCTCTCACCATCCATTGAGTAATTAAAAGCACTCTGTAATCACAGTGTGAAGCAGCCTACTGAACTACTGACACCAAGAACTGCTCATTTACAGAGGGATTTATTGTGTCAAGGATATTATTATAAACTATAAAGGATTATGTGATCTGACACAGAGGTCAGTTTTTGCTTCACTCACATTTGTAATGCTTTAGGCCCCGATCTCACAGAAAGCATTTTGTAGGTTGCAAAACGTGAGGCGCACCGCACTGCCTTTTTTTTATTCCAATTGAATGCCACTAGCGAGAAAAAAACCGCTTCCTGCGCCTTTTTGTTGTTGCTAGGTAACCACTGACTCACCTCCTTATTCTAACCTTCCCGTGTGATCAATCTACCGTTTATTTGTTTTAGTTATTTGACAGTAATTAGTAGCTAGTTTCTAAAATGTTGAGGCAGAGGGTACTTGCTGTAGCTCTGGTTGAGGGTCAGAGGCTGTCAGTAAATAGTTTGTTGGGCACAGGGAAACAGAGATCTGTGTGGGTACATGAGACCCTAAAAAAGAGGGTGGATCATGGGGAGTACCACCAGTTGGTCCAGGAGCTTCTCCTCCATGATGGCTGTTTCCAGGCATATTTTAGGATGACTCAGGGGCAGTTTGACAACCTGCTGTCTATTGTCGGGCCGTATAGCTCTGGGTATCCAGCAACCACTACCACCAGTTTCTCCTCCATTGTTTACCAACTGTAAACTTGTTGTCATGACCACCACAGAAGGCCCGCCTCTCAATTATCTGATTGGACAATGAGAAGAAAGAGTTTTTCAGCTCTGAGTTGTAGTTTTCTCAACTCAAGGACCTCAGTGCGCTGCGGCAAAAATGCCAGGCACTTAGAGTGCAGAAGCACGAGGCATGTCGCAATACTAAAACCGTGAGGAAAAAGCTTAATTCTCATTAAAATAAATTACAAAAAGCCGCTTCTGGCTGCTAAAATGCTTTCTGTGTGATCAGGGCCTAAAACGTTAAATGCAAAAATAACCCGGGGCACTAAATTATGATGGGCAACAAAAATTTGTATAAGATATGTTAGAAATAGTCAACAAAATTATGGATTTTGTCTACGTTGCGTATTAATTCAGTTTATATAGTTCATGAACACAAACAAAGGCAAGTTAACTAAAGTGTTATTGTAATGCTTTCTTCCTTTCTTCTCAGAGTTCTTATTTATACAATCACTTTAACTACAGCTACGATAAGGGTTCTTACTTTTTATGTGAAAGTTGATCAACTTGTTATGACCTGCTGGAATTTGAAATTTGAAGTCTATAAGCAAACAGACTGTTTATCTGCAGTCTAGAGACGCAGCCAACCGTTTATAAGCCATTAGACCTTTGAGCTAGTTTGCCTTGTTGTCCAGCAGAGACCAGTCCAGTTGACCTGTCAGTAAACAAGATTAAGCCAGTAATGTTGTTGTTTGGTGGAGGACACTGGTGAGCAAAGCTGTCCTGAGTGGACAATAATGACACCAAAGCCCCTGAAAAACGCTGTATTGAAGTATTTTTGGTAAAGTAACTAACAAAGTCAAGGCTGGTTGTGGTCTTTGTACAAATTTGAATTCATCCAAGTGACATTAATTTCAAATTCATTTCAAGTGACAGCCCTACTGATACAGAATTTTGAGGCTGAAAAAATGTCGACGTATTGAGTTTATATTTTTCAAGGTGTACCATTCATTTAGAGCACTGATGAATATATATATACATATACTGTTTGGTTATTTATAGCACCACATTTTTGGAGCGCAGAGTGGACTCTGGGCACAGACGGAGCATCAGATTGTCAGGCGCAGTTTATTGCGTTTGCTCTTAAAGTTTGCTTTCACTCGCCTCTGAAGCAGCTGCTCCTATCATCTATCAATCTGATCTGATCAGCTCTGGTTGGATCAACTAATGAATTATCCACCTCACGACTCAAACTGCTGAGGGAAAAAAAACCAAAATTCGTGTTGCATTTATGGACCGGCAAAATCCTCAGAATTTAGAGAGGGGACACATAATGATACACAGGGAAACACACAGACAAAAAAAACATGAATAAATAAATTAACAAAAAAAAAAAAAACAATTAAAAAAAGTCCAGTATTCAAACATTTTGTCTGAAGTTTGAAATAATTTATTTAATTTCTTTGGATATAGGCTGTTCACTGTTTGGGGTCTAAGTGACTGCTATAACCTATATACCTATTAAAGCAGAAAGACATAGGAACTGTATGGCTAATATGCACTCCTCAGTATTTAATGTATCTTAAGTCACCTCTTCATCACAATATTAAAGAAGGTTATCACACATCACAGATTTTCCTGATAGTGTTCTGGCTAACATACACCGATCTCTAATATAATATTGACTGATTTATTGGTCTAGCTTTATTTCTCATTCTGTATGTCATATGGTACAATGGTGCATTCCTATAAAAGTGGCTGACTTGGTGAGGGATCGTCTTTGTCCTCTCTGGTGACGGTGTAACCGAAATTGTGTTTCTCTCTTCTCTCTCCCTGATTAATCTCCAGCTATAGGCAGCAATGGGTGCATTCCTGGACAAGCCGAAGACGGAGAAGCATAGTGCCCACGGTGAGGGCAATGGGCTGCGCTATGGCCTGAGCTCCATGCAGGGCTGGCGGGTGGAGATGGAGGACGCCCACACAGCTGTGGTGGGCCTCCCCCATGGACTCACCGACTGGTCCTTCTTTGCTGTCTATGATGGTCACGCAGGCTCCCGGGTGGCCAACTACTGCTCCGGCCACTTGCTGGAACACATCTTGTCAGGAGGGGCCGACTTCAGTTCTGGATCTGGCTCCGTGGAGGGCGTGAAGGACGGCATCCGCTCGGGCTTCCTGAACATTGACGAGTACATGCGTAGCTTCTCTGACCTGCGGCAGGGCCTGGACCGCAGTGGATCAACAGCAGTGTGCGTGTTGGTCAGCCCGACCCACCTCTACTTCATTAACTGCGGCGACTCGCGCGCCGTGCTGAGTCGAGACACCAAGGTGGGCTTCTCCACCCAGGACCACAAGCCCTGCAACCCCCGCGAAAAGGAGCGCATCCAGAACGCTGGCGGCTCAGTCATGATCCAGAGGGTAAACGGCTCCCTGGCTGTGTCCCGGGCCCTGGGGGACTACGACTATAAATGTGTGGATGGTAAGGGCCCCACGGAGCAGCTGGTGAGTCCTGAGCCTGAGGTGTGTGTGTTGGAGCGGGCGGCCGAAGGAGACGAGTTTGTGGTGCTGGCATGTGATGGAATCTGGGATGTCATGTCCAACGAGGAGCTGTGTGAGTTTGTCCGCTCACGACTCCTGGTGTGTGATGACCTGGAGAAGGTCTGTAACTCAGTGGTGGACACCTGTCTGCATAAGGTAAGCTTTCATTTCTCACGTGAGGTACATAAGAGGGGAAAGTGTAAACATGGTTACCTGCTTTAACTTGAACGTTAAATTGTTAAAATCCAGTGTGGTACATGTGACAGAGCTGCGTTACAAGTAGGACTAGAGAGTTCGACAGATTATTATGACGGGGATTCTGCTGGTTTTTATTGATATTAAAACAAATAAATTGTTAAATTGCTCCTGCAGACATGTTTTAATACTACTACTATTTTATTCAACATGGTTTCCCTACATAATAGTTAAAACAGCCTCAAAAGGTGCTAGAAGCAGATCTGCCCTTTATCCCTCATTGACGACTCGACGAGGTATAACTGCAGCTGGAGCAGCTTTGTGACCCACCCTCTAGCTACATGACTCGCCCATTATACCTACATGTCAGGCCAGGATCGCCCCTTTGGCCCAAAAATGGAAACCCCAACGAAAAATGCTAAGCTAGCGATTAGCTAGCTATGAAGTATTAGGTTAAAAGAGAGGCTGTCAAGGGTAGGGTAAGGGTTAGCGTAAGGCTACAACTCATTACTAAAAAGTGAATCGCGTCTTCATGTATTACGAATCATAAAGTGGATTATTGCGACATTTGGCTTCATATTTCACGACCGTGTTGCGTTGTTGCAGGGTTCAGATGTGCGTCAGTGGGTTTGTCTTGTATTAGTGGTGGGCACGGTTTGTAGGGGCATGTTGTGTACCCTACCATCAAATTGTATCTGCAGCTATACATGTCTCCTGCTGCTTGCAGTAGGTTTCACTTTCTCCAGTGCTGCTTGAGCGAGGTTGATATCATGCAACACGATGGCAAGCATTAGTGTTTGAAGAAACAGCCGTACATATTTGACCCAGACTCGGATGAGCAGTCTGTTGTGCACCAAAATCAGCGACTAGCAGACGTGTCAAAATGGTGGAAAGTGCAGTTAGCATCATACATTTTTTTATGTTGTGTGTTAGCTTGTTAGCTTGTGGGCTGCCTTGCAGTGGCTGACACAGTTATGGTTGTTAATAGTTGTGAAACATGCAATTATATCTGCTACGATGGGGTTTAGGTAGATAGTGGCAGGAAGCTTCAGGGTAAAACTGCATTCTCTACCATGTTTGCTGTCAAAACTTTCACTATGTTTTTTTTAATTAATCATTTTTCAAATATAACAGTACAATGTTCGTATACATATTTCATTATATAACATTGAAAAATGATCTAAGTATCGCATGTCAAACAGCAAAATCAAACGTAAAAGAAAAGACAAAAAATTGATGCATACATGAAATAGTATGAGGGAGATGATAACCTAGGTATAATACACCTTTTTTGTTTTGATTAAATATTATTTTACCAATTATTTGAGAGGTTGTAATAGCTTTTTTTATTTGTTGTTATCTAAACAGAGTCAAAGAGATATTGTAGTTCAACAACTCTGCTCTCAGTACTGACCTGATCTGCTGATCTGCACTGGAGGTTTCAGGTTTTTTTGCTGGTGTTGTGTCGAAGTTTGTTTGGTCAATATGTGTTTCCTGTATTAGACAGCGCTTGTGTTAGTGACGTACCTAATCTAGCTTGCTGGGTGTATGTTTGAGTCTCAGATTTTAGGGAAGTGCGCAGACACTGCTCCCTTCAATGGAAAAATGTAAAAACATCTCTCGACTGATAATGTAAATAATAATGAAAATTATAAAATAAGTCTATCATAAAAAACCACATCAGAAGTTTACAAAATGATGTGGTTGTTCAGTAAAACTTAACTCATCTCACAGTGAGAGATCGTATAAATCAGGTGATGAATAATGCATCATTGCTCTCACTTCTGTCCCTGCCCATTGCTTCTCAACTATCGATCCAAGAAAAAGCAAGAATCACTTTTTTCCTCAGCTGAACTTGTCCACCGCTCGATCCACATCTTGGACTTTTTGCCTCCTGTGTATCATCTATTTTGTCTGAGTACTCTAAGAACCAGCAAGTGCACAGCAGCCTAGTTATTTTTACCTTCCTAGATGGGTTATCTCAAGTAACAGCCACACGCTGTCATAAATCACCTCTGCTGCCACTGCCTTTTGTGATGTATGTGACACTGTACATTTACAGAAAGTTACTTTGACCACGTTGACTTTTACAAGGTAATGACAAGGTGACTACCCACTGGTTTAAGGCCAGATCTGTGTCTTGTTTATAGGCTAACTGTCTATGTGTCCTATAAATGCCAGTTAATATGCTGTCCAGTGTGCTTGAGTTGTTTATGAATAAAGATCTTAGAGCTGGAGTGATTTGTCAATTAACAGAGAATTAATCTCTTAAAATGCATCCAACGTACTCTGACTGTTAAAAATCCTTTATTAATACATGGATATCCAACACGTTTCGACTGGAGAGTCTTCATCAGAGTCTTTGTCAGAGAATTTATCACCTTTTTCTTTAAGCAGAAATGCCAAATATTTGCCAATGCTAGTTTTCCTGTAAGCCTTTTCTGCTTTTCTTTGTCCCATTTGATCCTAAATTAAAGATTTTGGACGACCGATCTGACAAAATAAAATGTGAAGATGTCCCCTTGTGCTCTGGGAAAATATGATGGACACTGGTCACCATTTTCAAAATGTTTCATAGACCAAAATCAAAGTAATCGTCAAGTTAATCATTAATTTAAGTGGTTGGAATTATCCTCCAGTAACTCTGTGTCCAAAAGGTACAAGTTTTTATCGGTGACATGTCAAACTGTTTATTACGAGGTTGTTTTTCCATCATTTTTCTGTATTGAAGAAAATTTTGAGAACATGCTGTTAGCTTGTCTGCTGCTGTCTCCAGGTCACAAACTATCCGTCTATTATTATTGTAGAAACAGTTTAAGAAAAAGCAGCGTTTTCCGTAAAAGATCAAGAAAGACACACTTTCTTAAAGATGCCTTTTGGAGTTTTCTTGTGAACAGACGTTATATTAACATTCAGTGTTTCTCATTCTGTGTGTCCTTGAGGTTTAACAAACATGTTGAATACATTTCCTTTTGTAAAGATTTTTTTTATTTTTTACATTTTGGGACCTGCATTGTTTACATCCATGTTTACTTGCTTCTGTCTTTGCTGACACATTACTGCATATCTGGGCTATGACTGCCATTTGTAGACCAGGGATGTTCCGGGCGACTAATTTCCCTGTGGACTAAACAAAAATTTTAATTAAGACTAGTCGACTAGTCTAAGAAAAGGAAAGCGCTCAGAAAACAGTCAAAATTTAGCACAGGTTACTGTTAAGTATTTGAAATATTGTCCCAAAAAATATTGTGTGCATTAAGAGCCCTTTGAAGCCTTTAATCACAATCCTCAACAACCATGTCGGATTTTAAAAACGCTGCAGTATGAAACACTTTGCGCCGAACATGCTACCTTGTTTTCATTTTCTAGATCAAAGAACTGCCAAACCACGCTGGTTTTTTAAAGTAGTATCACGATATTTGAGGGTATACTTGCGATAACGATATTCTTGATGGTATGACAAGCTAGTAAAAAAAAAAAAAAAAAAAAGAAGTTATTTTGAATTTAAGAGAACAGAATTGCAACAAAATAAGTGATATAGTTTTACAGTTTGCCTTCAAATATTCAGTAAAAACTAAAATGATCTCATTTCTTTAGCTTGTGAACAACAGCAGTAACTCAGAGTGAGATTCAGATTCTGTATGCAATATTAACAGCTCAACAAAATAAAATCTACCACAAATTACACATTTAAACAGCTCCCAAATACAAAAAAATGTCCCCTGGGATCTATATATATAAACCAACAGGTGATTTCCTTCTTTTAGTAAAATCCTAAATGATTGTTTTTTCCACCTGGACCTTTATGCTCTGCCGTTTCTCCTCTAATCATCACGCTGTAACCTGTGACAGGCTGTTACGATACCACAACTATCACACATTCACATATATGGAGTTTTTGATCGAGCAGCGCGCGTCACATAGGTTTACATTACCAAAGGTTTATGACAAAATCACTTGACAACACCGACTCCTGTGTGCGCACGGTGAGAGAGGAGAGGGAGAGACGCTGTGCTGCTGCCAGAGGAGCTGCTGAATGAGTTCCCTCTGAGCGATAACCCACTAAAAGAGTCTGAAAAGTTCGGGGCTGTTCATAAAACATTCAGGACGCCACAGTTTATTCCACATTACTGAGGCGGCTGCTCTTTCTGGAACCACTGCGAGTTGCTAATAATTTTGCTTTCAGCTGTGCTTGTTGTTGCCATGGGTAACATACCCCGAATTGGCAGGACTGTGAATTGCATCAACCATGTGCTCAAACAAAACAGTGACCCACTCATTGAAAAACTGCTCCGTAGCGCTGCTAGAGGTGTTGTGATGAAAGTTTATTTTGGCTTCAGCTGGCATTTCATTATCGGATTTATTTGGTCTTTTTAAACTTAAATATGAATACCTGTATGGGTCAGAGTCCAATAGATATCAACCTATGTTACTGCCAGCTACTCTCACTTCTTACATACACTGTTCTGGATACTCTGCACTGGAAAGCTTTGGTTGTTTGTTAAAATAAAAACACTGCTGGCTATATGCTTTTGATTCACATTGATAGGGAAAGCCTTAAAATTCTTTTTAAACAATAAGTAGGAACATTACGCTGATTTTTAGGGTTGTGATACAGCCGGGGTCACATTCTAAAAAGAGCGATAGAATATCCCTGATGTCCTACACAGATTTAATTTGTTCTGTCTGTGCCTGTCCTCGTCCTGCAGGGGAGCAGGGACAATATGAGTGTGGTGCTGGTGTGTTTACCCGGAGCTCCCAAGATCTCAGAGGAGGCTGTGAAGAAAGAAGAGGAATTGGATAAGTACCTGGAGACCCGTGTTGAGGGTCAGCACATGCAACACACGCACACACATACAAACATAATAGACAATGCATTTGTTATAATAATCAGTTAAGGTAGAGTTAATCTAAACTTAGAGTCAAGGAGATTTAAAAATGCTGTGGTCTTGATAGTTTCTGTATTAGTTTCAGTGTATATCTGACTGTTTTCCTGCTGTTTAAACTATTACTGTCTGATATGCTGTGTTTGGTGTATTGTCATTTTAAACATATATGTGCTCAGTGGTAGTTAAATGCCCACACTGTTCTTTAGGTCCAGCAGTCTTTCAGTGCCTTCTTCAAAAATGTTTTTTAAAAAGGTTAAGTGAAACAAGAGGCCACATACTGTGCTCAGTTTCAGTTTACATAACCAGGGCAAAAAAAACATTCTTTAGGTAATACAAATATTTGAAATCAGTCTGACACACACACACACACACACACACTCTCTCACTCACACACTCGCAGTGATTTTTCCACTACTATGTGTGATTTCTCAGCCTCTGTAGAAAGAGGTAGTGGATTACAATACATATATTGTATTGTAACATGATCTCTCACAAACCCCTTGTCCTCTTTGTGTTTGTGTGTAGAGTTACTGGGGAACTGCGGGGAGGGGGGAGTCCCTGACCTGGTGTCGGTCCTGAGGAGCATTGCCACAGAGAACATCCCCAACCTTCCACCTGGCGGAGGCCTGGCCAGCAAGTAAATACACAGCCTGGAACAACATGCAGCTGCATTTTACACACAGAACATATCATTTAATATTATTGGATGACACAAAACATGATTTTGTTATGGCTTGGAAACTTGTAAAATTCATAACTTACCACCGAGATACTGTATCCTAATGTGCGGAGTGTGGATACCCAACAACCCGACAACAAATCAAGAATTTTGCTTGGGTTCGGCCCGCTTGACATGCTGCTGTGTTGTACTATGGCCTATTCAAGTGCTGGACTTGTTACTTACGTTTGTTATTTTACGCCTGCTCCGCTCCAATTGAGTGTGTGTGCTGTGCCGTGCTGCGTTTCTGTGCAAGCGGTGTGTTTGACTGTGCATAACAGCAGCCTTTTGATGGTCATTTACACACTGTTCATAACAGTAACTATGTCAGGTAACAAACTGCGTCGGGCTCAGGTCGGGTTGAAGGTCAAGGTCAAGGTCAAATTTATTTATATAGCACATTTAAAAACAACCAGAGTTGACCAACGTGCTTCACAAGCATAAAAGAAACTAACAAAACACAGAAACACAGGGCAAACAAACAAAAACAATATGTGGAGTCGAGATGTCAAAGATCAGCTCACATTAAAAGCCAAAGGAAAAAAGGTACGTCTTTAGTAAAGTGTTGAAAGATTCAGCGGTCTGAGCAGTTATTATCTGCGTGGGTAAACTACTCCAAAGGTTAGGAGCAGCCACAGAAAAAGCTTGGTGACCTCTGTTGTTCGGACTTAAAAATCAGAAAGTCTGTCGGGAGTCAGGCCGGGCTCGGTTATAATTGTCTCGAACTCGGGTGCGGTCAGGAAAATGCGCCCCGAGTCATGCTCTACTATTGTGCACACAAGTCAAAAAATTTTTCAACCTAGTTCGAAATGACTTGAAAAAGTGATATGAGAGATCAGCCAAAACATTAAAACCACTGACAGTTGAAGTGAATAACATTGATCATTTTGTTACAATACAGTGTTGTGCTGGGAAACCTTTGGTCCTTCCATTCATGTGGATGTCACTTGACGCACTACACCCATCCAAACGACATTACCGATAAAGTACACCCTATTGGCAATTGCACTCCCTGATGGCAGTTGCACCATGCCACACCACAAAAACTGCTCAGGAATGGCGGGGCAGACATGACTATGTTTAAGGTGTCAACCCGGCCTCCAAAATCCATTGGGCATACCAGTACCTTACCCCACAACTCACAGGACTCAAAGGATCCGTCAACAACGCCTTGGTGCCAGACAACACAGGACACCCCCAGAGGTCCAGGCTCCATGCCTCGACAGGTCAGAGGCTCCACTTTAGATCGGACTTGGCTCTGACCCGTCGAGGCCTGGACAAAGGACCTCTGAGGTACTGGTTTTTCTTGCAGATGCTCGATCAGATTGGGATCTGGGGAATTTGAATGCCAGGTCGATGTCTTGAGATCTCGTAAAGGGCGTAAAGGGGCGTCCACACGAATGCCAGGACCAAAGGTTTCCCAGCAGAACATTGCATTGTGTTGAAATGATCAATGCTATTCACTTCACCTGGCAGTGGTTTCAATGTTTCTGCAGTAATGACATTTTTCTGTGCTTTGGAGGCGTGTTCATGTGTTTTGAGGTGGGAAAAATATTCTTTGTAACATAGGTCAGCATGTCACAGAGGCAAGACTGTAGAATCAAATGGCCGCAGTTTGGAGGGGCCGCCGCAGCTTTCCATAGCCGATGCACGGCAGCTCGATACAGACTGCACTTTGCCGCTGTGTGGTGTGTTTTCGACACAGAGTATATCTTTGGATTTAGGTCTGTTTGTCAGACTAAAAAGGCAATTTGAAGATGTCAGTCACCTTAAGCTTAGGGAAATTTGATATGTATTTTAAACAGTTTACTGATGTTTTATAATTTATTACACAAGAAAATAATCAGCAGATTAATTGATAATGTCAGTAATCGTCAGTTGCAGCCTCTGTCACACTGAGCCAAGCTTGGTCGCACACAGGCAGTTGCGTCCACTCCGACACGGGCAACACACGTGCACTTAAAAACTCCCAAACGTGCAGATAACAGTCCTCAAAACACTTACGAGTTCAGATTCATAAAGAGATTCTGTAGTCTCTTTATGCGCCAGTAGCGGATATTCAAGTATCGACTGAGTTGCTTTCTTAGTTCCATTAAAATTTTAATCAATACACATTTGCAGAGAATCAACAGAGACTGTTTGTGTTATATGGGGAATCATTCTCCTGTCTAAGCAGCGAGCTGTGTGTTGTTTGTGTTTGCAGACGGAGTGTGATCGAGGCGGTGTACAACAAGCTGAACCCTCACAGAGAAGAGGAAGGGGTGAGTCGATCACTCTCTAAACCCCTCACCCCTCCCACCTTTCACCCCCACCTCAATATGACCTTGTAAACACACACCAGCCCAAACAAGGACACTCTTTTGTGTGTGTGTGTGTGTGTGTGTGTGTGTGTGTGTGTGTGTGTGTGTGTGTGTGTGTGAGAATGAACTTGATTTAAGTGTGAAAGAGGGTGGAGGATAGACTCAGCAGCATAACCTTTGCAAGCTCAGTGAAACTCATTGGACTGTACGTTGAAAAACATTGAAGAGGTGAAGTCAGATTAAATTTGTATTTATCGTTGAAATAGTGGATACTATACATGAAGAGATCACACTTGCGTACGTCACAGACCCATCTTCAACACAGATTCAGTGTGAGCACAGAGAAACTTTCCTCCTTCAACAGATTAAAACAAAAACAGTCTTCTATTGTAAAATGCTACACTTAAATCATTCTGCAGAGTGAGATAACAATAAGAACGACTTTTTGAGTGCAGGGGGCTTTAATTGATAGGTTAAATACATTGTTCACAATGCTGATAGAGAGTGGATACCTGAAGCGTACAGAGTAAGTAAAATGTGTCCAAATAGCAAGGCAAAGTTACCTTTGTGAACGACTTTTATTGTCAAATATCTAACTCGAACTTCAGAATCGGGGCTCAAAGGCAAAACCCCAGTGCACTGCTTGTCCCTGCCACTTAGCCCAAACCCCTCTGTTTTGCATGTTCACGTCTAAGGTAAGGGTGCTTTGATTCTCATTGTGACAGAAGGGTAGGGCGAAGTGTTAAGCGGGATTTATACTTCTACATCAAATCAACGACACACCTACAGTAGGCTCTGCATCGATGTTGACCCTACACCGTACCCTACGCTGTAGTCTGACGTGCACCTCCCCAGAAATGTAACTACAAGTCGCAGCGACGCAGACCTCCTGTCTGTTTCTGTAAGCTGAAACCATTTCCCTCAGTTGTTTTGTCAGTGAACCTTGTGAATTGTAATGGAGCCGAAATTTGTAATGTTACCTTTGTTAAATGTCCCTGTTGTTGCTGTTTATATGAGTAGAGGAAAAGTCCGCTAGCTGCCAGGCTAATTTGTACAATGTAAAATGCCATAGGCTCGTGCTAAAAAGATTAGCATGTTGTATTTGTGGGGAAAATGTGTCCAGCAACTTTGTGTTTAATGTGTGTTTTGAATCAATTAAACTTTACAGCACTTAACAGAAACCTCCGCCGCCGACTAGTGTTTTGGAGGTGTAACTGCAGAGTGACACAGACACACCACCACACAAGTATAAATGCTCACAACGGCGTTGGCCATGTATATAGGCCACGGCGTAGGCTCTGCCGCACAAGTATAAATCCCGCTTTAGGGCCACATGGCCCTCCACACAGAGGATATTCTGAGGCAGACTCCAAACCAAGTGTTACGAGAAATCGGCTGCACAAGCAACAAAAAACCTCCACAAATCTGTTTTCTTCATTGATGAAGATTGTAAAATTGCAATAACCATTATCTTATCATAGCTTGATGTTGTTTCAGTGAAGTATGGTTCTTTTCTTTAGAACAAGCACGACAAAAGAAATTGTTAATATGCCGATATCTCGGTGGCTAACTAGCTAGCTAGCCAATGTTACATTGTTATTGCTGATTTGTGCATGACAGTCCCAGATTTTGACACATTTCTATTTTGCATTTCCTCCCTTCAATGGCATATGACAACCAAAATTGAACTTAGGTCCAGCAGTGACCAGAGCATCGGAGCGGAGCGGGTGAAAATTTCCGCTCCTCGCTCGCAGACCTCTCAGTTTTCGCCACTCGTCCGCTCCGCTTGGTTCTGTGCATTCTTCGCTCCGCTCCACTCCATCATAAATTTTATCCCTCTCCACTCGCTCACCACTCCACTCAAAAAAACTGCGTTGTACTAACCTAACCTGTAATCTTCTATTCAAAAATAAAACATGAGCTTGGTAGATTCTCCGGGGAAGCCCTCTCCCTGCAATTAGGGACTGTTCTACACGGTACCGCTGTCGGCAGGGTGGAGTCAAAGTGTAGAGGAGACGGACCGGGTTAAGCGGCCGGCCTCCGGGGAAGCCCTCTCGCCTCTCCCCACAGTTAGGGACCATTCTCCAAGGTACCACTGCTTCTCTTCTCAGTTTCTTTTCTGAAGTACACAGTAAACTCCATAGTTTTGAAAGAAAATAGCGTGGGTGTGCAAGATGCATTCTGGGTGGGGCATGAGCGACCGGAGCGAAATTGGAGTGAGAGATAAGGCTCCGCTCAACCTTTAAAAAAAAAAAAACAACACAAAATCCGTCCGCTCCCCACTCCGCTCCGCTCACATGTTCTGGCAGTGACGTTGCTACACTTGTTACTGCTGCTCAGTGCAGACGACTGGTAGGATAGGATCTTGGGTTGCTAACATCGGCCTACAGAGCACCGATTCTGGCCTGGTAATGAAGCAGCATTCTTTCTTATTTGCTGATGTGTTTGATTGATTGTTTGCGTGAAACTCAAGCTGTGACGACGGCAAAAGGTTGCCTGTAGCCCAGGCAAGAGAAATCACCACAGCAGAAGACGGCATATACTGTTTATGTAAATGCCAGCATCAGTGACTACAGGTGACGTATCAGGGTCTTGAAGGGTTGTCCCATTTTAAAGGGGAAGACCTCAGTTACTACCCCTTGTAACTCTACTCCGAGGGGCAAGGTGGCACTCGAATAAGGAGGGGTAAAAATAAGAAATTGGATTGGGCCAAAATCTCTAAAAAATCATACATTGTCTAGGAGATAATATCACATCCATCACCTTAAAGAAATAGCTGTCAAGGCTAACGGAACTTTAGAAATGCATTTCTTATTCTAAAGAAGAGATCAGTGTCAGGTTTCCAACAGCCAGGGAGGGTCTGATGTGATGGTGAAGGTGTGTTTATGTATGAGGGCACGTGAGGTTATTTGTCATATTAATTTCAGTGGAGTCTTGACTTGCAGGCTCTTTTCTCTGGGCTGTGTGGGTGCTGACCAACCTCCCCCCTCCCTCTCTGTTACACCATACAGCGAATATCACAAAGGGTTTTTGGTCACAGGGTCAGAGGTAGCGTTTGCATGGGCTTGTCCGACTGGTGCAGCAATGTCTCTGACATCGTCACGCTAGTGTGTGGTAGATATTTGATGTGAGTATTATGCCGCTGCTTGTTAGTGTATGTAAGTGTGCGTGTGTGTGTGTGTGTTTGACCATGGAGTGTGCCTGCAGAGTCTGACCCCTGGCGTGTCACCTCAGGCCTGTGCGGGGGGAGAGGAGGAGAGTGAGGAGGGAGGTGGCAGCACGGCGGCTCATCTGCTGGAGGCACTGCGGCAGTTCCGCCTGCACCACCGGGGGCAGTACCGCACGGTGCTGGAGGAGTCCCTGGCCGCCTACCACCTGCGGGGGGAGAGCGCTGCGGAGGGAGCAGGGGAGGGCAGGAGGACCTCCGACGACGACGACGATGACGGCCAGCAGCAGACTGCCTCCCCTCCCACTCCCCCCTCGCCCCCGCCCTCACCTGCCACTGCAGAGCTGGAGGCCAGCCCAGATGTGCCCGTCCCTGATCCCTACTCTGACTGAGCACCCGCCCGCATACCAACCCACCCGCCCACCCAACCGACCCCAGAGCTCTAGTCAGACGTGCTATGACCTCTCCTCCTCTTTCCTTCATCACAGAACTTGAATGGACACACCGGCCACTTCCTGCTTCATCACAGTCTGCAGCTACAGCCACTGTTGCCATTCATGAATATTTTAATAATGCAATGGAAATAAAAACGGCCCCTCTGTCTATTCAAGTTCTGTCTCCGAGCCACATATATACCTTCCTCCTAATGAGGACCCTTCCTTTTGTTTCCCCTGTCCTCTGACCACCTCCGCTTGGATTCCTAAACTTGCCAGCCACTTTTACAACCTGACCACACAGACTGATGTTTACAATAGAAGAGAATCAGTAACAAATCATTATTACATGCAAAAGTGGCTGGCGAGGCAAAAATGAACGTTGCTCTTCATGGCCTACATTTACCAGTATTGGCTTCTGGCTGATTTCCCACTTGACCCCCCCTACCCCCCCTTCCCTTTCAGCCTCAACCCCCTCCCACACACACCTGCTTACAGTGGACGAACTGACAGAGAAAAGGAGCGGAGACCCTCTGAGCTGCAGCTGTGTTCAACACACTGCACTGTCTGCAGGCCTGCCCCATCTACAGACTCAGAACACACTCTTTTGCGTATATGTATGTATGCGTGTTTGTATGTCTGCATGAGTTTGAGTGATGGAGAAAGAGGCCAATCATCACTACTGAAATGTTTTCTGGTAGCGGGTGGTACTTGATTGTTAGCCCACTTATCGGCAAGTTTAGCAGTCTGGGTACTGAAAAACTGGGCAGTCTAACTCCACAGCGACTCTTTCATAGGTGGGTGTACACTTGTAGTTTGAGTGGCATTTCATTTAAATCATACCGTCACCACATATCCCAAATTCCATATCACTGCATTTTAATACACTGCCTCACAGTCACCCACAAAGAGGTTAAAATGTGTTTCAGGTTGTTGTTATTCAGGTGAATTTATATGTCAGTAACACTCAACTATACTAGTTCGAGGTGACTAAAGGGGCCATAAAAGTAACGTTTGTTTAAATTAAAACAAGTCTGTAGCCACTCTAGCAACCGTGTAAGGCTGTAAAGTTCATAACTAAATTATTGCAGAGAAATCAGACCAGTGCTAGACGAAATGTCGTTTTGTTTGCTGTTTGTACAGTGTGTCATTTTTTCTTAGACATACAGCATCTTGTTCAAATTGTGTGACGTGGTTCGGCTTGTCAGGGTTAGCTGCAAACTGCTGTGAGCGAATCATAGCTAATAGTTCCATAGAGATCGCTCCATAGAACAGCTCAGGGAAGAAGCTGCGGTCTCCTCATTAATGCTGGTTTGGGAGGTCAGACTGATTTATAATTGCCAAAACAACCAATAAGTCTTCATTCATAAACTCTTTTCTCTTGTTAAACTGAAAAAAAGAGGTTGAAGACATTTCAGATGCAGCATGAATCTCACTCGTTTGTCGCGTTTGTTGAAATTTATTTTCAAGTGTAGCGTGGGCTCATTGTTGCCTGGGCAATCAGCGCAAATGTGAGACTTACGCTTTATCAGTAGTCAAACTGTGTTTTTCGCTTCTACAAAATAAAAGACTCAAAAGGGTGAAGACTAAATGGTTGAATGCCTTTGTGCAGGTTAACAACTTTTGGATTTTAAATGCGATCGAAGACGTGTTAGCATTATAGCGCTAGCTGTTTTTAGCTGAATACTAATGGCATCACTAGTAACATGCTATTGTTAGCATTCGTCTCTGAGCACAGCTGCACTTAAAGGGATAGTTTGGATTTTTTAGATTTATAAGGTACTTATCCATAGTCATTGTATTGCATACAGTAGATGTCTGTCGGCATGCCTCCAGTTTGGAGAAGCAGATGGGAGTACTGCCACAGAAGCGAAACAGTGTACTGCTGTAGATGGGGACGTTAGCAAAACCCACCTAAGCCACCTAAAAAAATCAAAATCAATTTAGGTGTGCGATATATTAAGAATATTTTTGAACACTTTACCCTGCTGTCAGGGGGTGCTGAAGCCGTTGTGTCCATTCATGTTCTCTTTAAAGCCAAAGAGCTGCTGGTCTACCACTGCCTCAGTCGGTTAGTTTATGCGTCATTGTGTGACTTTTGTGAATGTGAACTTATAAAACATTAATGTCACACAATAAGACAGACATGCTGTCCGTTCAAGGCAGCGTTAGACCAGCAACTCGCCTGTCCTGTGAGGTAAAACTACTGTTGTTGTTAATGCAGTCTGGCCTTGAAGAGAGCCATATAACGGCTTCAGTTCCCCCGTCGGAAATTGCTGTCTGACCGCAAAGTGAAGCTGTGAAAATAATTTCAACGTTGCAACACTTGAACTGATATTGACTTTTTTAGGTGGCTAAATTGCGTTTTTCTGCTGCCTGCATTCACAGCAGTATTGCTTTACTTAAGTGTCGGTACTCCTGCCTGCTTCTCCAAACTGGAGGCGACATGGACTGCCATGGATCAGTATCTTGTACAACCTCACGTCAAAACACCTAAACTATCCCTTCAAGTGAAGCTGTTCTGACAAAGTAAATCTTAGACAGATTAGAGTTGAACAGAGTCTAACTGTAGAGCTGAATCCGAGAAATTTAAGATGGGGAAAATGAAGTCAGTAGACGCGACGAACTGTCCAGCTTTAGGTAACAATGTGGCCTTTCTTTCGGCGACACCCTCAGGCTAACAGATTCAATGTGCGGCTTACATTACATCCCTACTGTCATACTGCTAGCGCGGCTGAAAATGTCCACTGTAGTCATTCTCACGTTTAGCACCTGTGCCATCGATTACACCTGGAATCAGTGTCTTTTATACGAGATGACTGTGTGAGCATCAGAGTAAAGCAGATCTCCAGTGCTCTTGCTGACAGCCGCTGGTAGTGACTGCGGCAGGATGTGTTTCAGCTTGATAAAATCCCACACGCAGTATATTTAATTCCTCACAGGTTATGACATCGTCTGTTCCGAACACAATCTGGAACTCTCGCCTCATTGTCAAAGTTTGATTCGAACAGACTGAACCTACAGCGTTCATTCTTCTTTGAAAGCAGGTAGAGGGTTATTGTAAGTCTATATAAAGCCCAGTACCCAGTGACCCTGGTAATGCATGCACTGCACTTATCTTTTCAATATCTAAGGCACTTAACTATCGGAGGGGAGGTTATGCTAAACACTCCGCGTATGTATGTCTGTATGTGTGTTTGTGTATGTATGAGTTGCATTTGTATGCGGTTACGTGGGCCAAATCAGTCCCACCCACACAGTTAAAATGACAAATGAACAAATAAAAATGATTTGAGGTATAATGCCATGATTTGTGTCAAGTTTGTGAGTATTTCTGGATGTAATCTGACTGTACAGATGTGTTTCTTGTCTTCTGGTCCTGTCAAATGTGTCATACCTTGCAAATGTGTAGGTTAGGGGAACAAAAAAAGCAGGAAAAGTCATATTTTCCCTTTTTAAATTGGCTTGCATGTCACCAAAAATCATGAGAATCGCTGTCACAGCCTGAGGTAAAGTGGTAGCATTTGACACAGGACCATTCCCTGAAACTTGTAGTGGAATTTTTCAGTGTTTCTACCATATTTAATGTGTTGTATATGTTTCTGTGTAGGCTGTGAAGTTTCCAGCTCGAGCAGAAAATATACCCTCACCTTCCTTGCCCTCCCCTGTCAGCTTTTAGCTCCAGCCTCGACTCGTAATTTCATCTCAGCAGCTCAAAGACGTTTTAATCTGTCGTCTCCTTTAAAACAATAGCAGCAAAACTAAACGCCTGCCGCTGCGTTGCATGAGCTGGCGGCGACGAGCGGAGGGGGAGCTGCGTAGACTATAGGGACTCCATTCTCTCCATTTCTCCCCTGTTTTTCAGTCTGACAGTTGGCCTCGTGATTCTCCGCAAGGTGAGTCATCAGAGGTCTGGGTTCTGGTTGTGTTAACATACAGGCTGGGCAGGGGAATAATGTCACTGTCTTTCACCATTATCCATCAGTCTGAGTAGATAAACGAGGGCAGTGAGGTTCAACATTATTTAAGGCATCAGGAGCTGTATCTTAAAACTGTGTGCTCCAGAAGACGCAGAAAAAAAAACCCTAACACACCTCTCTCCATCTCTTTCTCCTTTTTACTCACCCAGAGCGCCGGTGAGCTGGAAGACCCCTGGTAGCCGTGGTAACGACCCCTGTCTCCTCCCGGTGATCGGTGCATCCGCCCCGAGGAGGAGTGTCTCTCCATTGCGCCATGTCTTTCTCCACTAAAAAGAGGACATGTGGTGTGTGTTGGAGTGCGTGAGTGTGCGTATGTTGGTTGTGCATGTGTGTGTGTGTGTGTGTGTGCAGCAGTGGGACAAAGACGACGACGACAACAACTACACACGCATACTGCTTTAAACCTGGAGGAAAACAAAAAATCACTTTTCAGAAATGTCAAGATTTTATGAACTGAAACATTGTGATGGTAGAGATGATTTTTACCATTGAGGTGTTTTATTTTTCTTTTCTTGAATGTTGACATCGAACACCTGACTTCACGATGACCTAAGGACCTATAGCGTGCGCGTATGTTTGTGTGTGCGAGAGAGAGTTTGTGTGTGAGAGTGTTTTGAGGAGGGCCAAGAGAAGACAGACGGTGCATAAAGACTTTGTATGTAATTCTTCTTCTCCTGGACTTTTTTTTTTTTTTTTTGTGCTCCTGAGTCTGATATTTGCCTAACACCTTTGCTTCTCCCCTCTTAAAAAAAGACACACACACTCTCTCTAACACACACAGACACATCATTTAAAAAAACAAAAAAACAAAACAAAACATAAACACCCCCCCACCCACCCTCACTTCCACCTGTGCACGTATGTGATGTGCCACCTTCGCAGGGCACTGCATGAGGACTTTGGTTCTACATGTACAGCTACGTGGTTTTCTAGTCGACCCGGATGGACAGCCATTGGTTGAGACTGACTGAACCCGAAGGCTGATTGGCTCCTGCCGTGTGAGAAGTGGAAATGATTTGGATTTTTTTTAATTTTTTTTTTTTTTTTGTTGTTGTTGATACTATTAGGATAATGACGATGATAATCATGATGGGGAAAAATGGGAGGTTATCTAGTTCACTGAAGAGCCGAGTGCAAGTTGGACTCATGGAGGCGGGGTGGTGGGTCGGGTGGGGGGTTTTGGGGGGGGGCGGGCGGGGCTGGTGTATCACTGGTTGGACTTAGGGCAGGAGGGTGGTGGGTCAAACGGGCTTCCCCACCTCCCTCCCCACCATCATGGTTGGAAGTACACATGACGGCGGACTGTCCTGACAGAGGAAAGTTTTTTTTTTTTTTTTTTTTTTTTTTTTTAAATGTTGTCCATGAGGTTACTAGCTGCTCGCTATGTAGAGTGAGTGAACTCCCTGTTTTAACCCTGTTCCTGGTTCTCAGACTGCATTGGTAATGTTTGTATTGCTGTTGTTTGATTGCACTCACATTTGATTACAGAAAGCGTCTATATATGAAATAAAATACCTGCCAAGGATCCGGTGGTGGCTGCGTATTTTCATGAGAGGCCGTGTCATCTCTGGGTGTTTGTGTTCGTCCGTGTGGCCTTTTCCTTTTCTACTTTCAGACGCCGGTATCACGAAGCGAGACCGGTCAGACCATAGACTGTTGACGTCACCCATTGGTTTGTGGACTACCATTGTGAAACAAAGACGTATTAAGGTGCAGACGCATCAAACAGACATTCAAGAACTAGAAGCCGACTCTTGCAGTGCCTCATGCTGCCTGTGTCTGGGCCAAAAAATGTAACTTAAACGCACCACAAAGATTACAGCTAACGGCCAAGTAGCTATATTGTGTGCGCATGAGGGGAAATAACTTGCCTCACCAGCAGGTGGCGGTAGTCTGTATTAGAGATGTTCCTGTCAACTCATTTCCTTGTCGACTAAACAAAAGACTAGTCGACTAGTCTAATAAAAGGAATTGTGTGCATTAAGAGCCCTTTGAAGCCTTTAATCACAATCTTCAACAACCATGTCGGATTTTAAATGCCACTGAAGTACGAGAGACTTGGCGCTGTGCGGTATGAATGTGAACATGACAACAACTCAAAAGTTAACCACTAAAATAACATCTGAAATAAGTAAACCGCCTCTGAAATGTGGGGCACATTGAACATTGCAGATCATCCAACAGAAAGGATAGTAATCCACTTTAAAGTTAATAAAACATCTAAATTATAATTAAATTTCAGTCTAAATGAGAGGCATTTTGCACCGTGCTGTATGAATGTAAACCTGCACATTATCTGAGTTGAATGTGGTTGCACATTGCTCCAGCCAAGTGATTATAGTCCAGTTTTTTCTGGTGTCTGATGGCTCTGTAGCTCCCACTAGTGGCGGGCGGTTACGTGACAGTTAAGCAGCCTTGTACCTGAATAAAACACTAATTGGTTTAACCGACTTATATTGCTGGTGCCGACTAGCGAGGGGGCGGATGTTTAATCATTTTGGCGACTAATCGCGCGCATCCCTAGTCTGTGTCTGTCATTCAAAAAGGGAAACTGAAGACCGACAGGATGGATCTCTTCACATCTGGGATACTGCAACAGACTCTTTTCTTGCCTGAATCAAAAACCTATTGACTCCAGAATGTTCAGAATTCTGCTTTGGTGCAAATGAAAGTGACAACAGGTGCAATGGAGAGACAAAATCAAGACAACCCCGAAAAAGGTAATGGTTTTACATGTGGTGTCCACAGACAGTTGCTCTCTCCTTATCCTTCCTGACTAATTCGGATGGCACATCCATATGTGTGGTCGCAAGAAGGTTTTGCAGTGTCTCCCAGCACAGTCTTAAGAGCATGAAGGAGATACCAGGACACCAGCTGTTACATGAGGAGAGCTGGACAGGGCCGTAGAAGAACATCAACCCAGCAGCAGGACCGGTACCTGCTCCTTTGTGTGAGGAGGAACAGGAGGAGCACAGCCAGAGCCCTACAGAATGACCTCCAGCAGGCTACTGGTGTGCATGTTTCTGACCACACCGTCAGAAACAGTCTCCATGAGGGTGGCATGAGGGCCTGACGTCCTCTAGTGGGACCTGTGCTCACAGCCCAGCACCGTGCAGCTCGATTGGCATTCACCAGAGAACACCAGAATTGGCAGGTCTGCCACTGGCGCCCCGTTCTCTTCACAGATGAGAGCAGCTTTACACCAAGCACATGTGACAGGTGTGAAAGAGTCTGGAGACGCCGTGGTGAACGTTATGCTGCCTGTAACATAATCCAGCGTGACCGGTTTGGCGGTGGGTCAGTGATGGTCTGGGGAGGCGTATCCTTGGAGGACTGCACAGACCTCCATGTCACAGCCAGCGGTACCGTGACTGCTGTTAGGTACCGGGATGAAATCCTTGGCGTGATTGTCAGACCTTTCGTTGGTGCAGTGGACCCTGGGTTCCTCCTGGTGCAGTGGGCCATGGGTTCCTCCTGGTGCAGTGGACCCTGGGTTCCTCCTGGTGCAGTGGGCCCTGGGTTCCTCCTGGTGCAGTGGGCCCTGGGTTCCTCCTGGTGCAGCGAGCCCTGGGTTCCTCCTGGTGCAGCGGATCCTGGGTTCCTCCTGGTGCAGCGGGCCCTGGGTTCCTCCTGGTGCAGCGGGCCCTGGGTTCCTCTTGGTGCAGGTCAATGCCGGTCTCATGTGTCCAGAGTGTTTCAGCAGTTTCTGGATGATGAAGGCACTGATGCCATTGACTGGCCCTCTCGTTCCCTTGACCTTAATCCAACTGAGCACCTATGGGACATGATGTAGGGATGAATCCATGCATAGACCTCACTGATGCCCTGATCCAGGTCTGGGAGGAGATCCCCCAGGACACCATTCATCGGGAGCATGTCAGGAGTGCATACAGGCACACAGGGGCAGCACGCACTACTGAGTTGCTGTAATAAAATTCACACATTTGGATCAGCCTGTGATTACAATTATATACTTTGATTTTTGGTGTGATTTTGAATCCAGCCCTCAGTGAGTTGATGATTTTGGTTTCCACTGACCGTTGTTACATCATTTTCTTCTTAACCAATTATAGAGTGTACATCAGTAAAGACTTGCAACTTGAATAATATGTTTATCAAGATATGATGTGTGATTTAAGGGCCCCCTATACCACTACGTTTGCGCTAGTTTAAAAAACGGGGGTGTACAGATATTCATGTTCACGAATATCTGTACAAAATTCCATGGTAATCCATCCAGTAGTTTTTGAAATATTTCAGTCTGGACCATAATTTGATGAATTTATGAATATCGCTAAAACGAGGAGATTTTTTGTGAGGTTTTTGCCTTTTGCTACAGAGGTATGTTATAGATTTAGGTATTAATCCAGTTCTGCAATTCCTACGATTAGAAGACAACAAAATTATATCTCTGTCCATACATGTTCATATATGTATTTGTCTTTTCCTTTTTTATCAAAAAAAATCTGTCACTCTGCTAGTATAAATAAAGAAGGACATTTTAATATACGAGTGTATGTGCCACACACACACACACACACACACACACACACACAGTCTAATCTGTCACTCTGTCATAATTTGATCATAATCCCTAATCATAATCACATCGTATCTTAAAGGTGTTCTCAATCTGGAGTGGGATTATGGGATTGCAGAGCATGTGTGTTAGAGTGTGAATGAATGATCCAAATATACTATAGTGGTGGGGTGTGTGTGTGTGTGTGTGTGTTTGTTTAGGGGAGTAAAAGGGGTGAATTTAATTTGATGATGGTGGGGTACAGGGTGCACCCTCTCACTGATTCACCCGCTGTATCCACTTTAAGCCTGATATAATAAAATAATAGACACTGACCTGTTAAAATGTGTTTGCGCTCCCCTCCTCGGCTCATCTTTAATCTCGTTCACTTTAATTTGTTTGTGTATGAATGCGTGAAATGAAACAAAACAAGACAAGTCAAAGAAACACAGACCTACTGTTTGACGAGCCGTCACATTTCTTTTTAACTTTTTGGTCTACTGGTCGGTTGAGCTCTTATTCCAGACTGAAATATCTCAGCAACTGTCAGATAGATTGCCATGAAATTTAGAGGATATGTCCTTGTGCAAGATGAGAAATATGTTTATGTTTGTAATAATGCATCGTAAATGTGAGTGTGAATGGTTGTCTGTCTCAATGTGTCAGCCCTGTGATAGTCTGGTGACCTGTCCAGGGTGTCAGTGGGGATAAGCTCCAGCAGCCCCGCGCCTCTTACAGGATGAGCAGTTACAGAAAATGAATGAATATTCTATTGCATTAAATATTGGCATGTTAAAGCTGGGGTATGAAGTTTTATTTTGGCATCATTGGGCAAAAATCCCATAATAAACTTAAAGCATATTGTAATTCAAGTGAATTGAGAGAACACTAGACTGCACCTCCTCTTGGCTCTGTTTTCAGGATATAGAAAATCTAGCCTGTGACGGGAGACACTGGCCAATCACAGGTAATTTCAGAGAGGGCGTTCCTATTGGCTGTACGAATGCACCTGTTCGTGAATGTCCCTTTGATGAAAGCCTGATTTAACAGTGGAGAATCCTGCAGAGAACGTTGTTATTCAAACAATGGCAACAACTGTCTACACTGCAAAGAAACCCAAAGAAACAAGACAGACTTATCAAAAGAGAGTCGGACAGTAAACACAATAAAACGTGTCAGTATTAGCAAAGTGTTTTGGCGATGGAGAGAAAATGTTGCTAATAATTTAGCCTTCTGCTAACCAGAGCCAAGAGCCCTGTCTCACTCCGAAGTCGTCAAAATCCGGCACTTGGGCAGTGACTTGCAGCGTCAGAAACCAACAAAAAATGCATCCTTTAACATCGGCATGATACCCGGCCAGTTGGGACAAAAGTTAAGGCGGCGAAAGTCTAACTGGGGTGGATGGAAAGGATGGGGATGAATCCAACAAACACTGACTTTCACCCGAGTGGGTGGTGTTCACATCCCGTAAGATTCTAAAGCCAAAACCTGTTCATGTGTTTGTTGTTGAAGGAAAAAGGATGTCACTCTGTGTTACACTGATGTAGCGCGTTTATTTTGAAAGAGACTGTATGTAAACGTTAAATTTCTTGTGAAAACAAGTGTATTTTGAAAGAAGACAATGCATGTAACAGGCAGAACTTCACACAGTGTCCCAGAACGTCAACAACCAACACACCCAGGGTACCTTGCACGTCATATGTGGACGTGGAAAGTCCATGACCAAACGTCAATATGTGACGAAGTCGGAGTGAGAATGTGCTGGAGACAAAAGCTCGTGGCTGCGGCTTCAAGTTCATATTTATGTAGCTAACGTTAGCTAGAGCCCCATCACAGTGTGTCCTCGAGAGCAGGCAGCAGCTCCAAAGACTGACCCCCAGTCAGCGGCCACAGCAACTCAAATCTAGTCAGCACAAACCCCAGCAAACTTTCTGTTGCTGCTGTTACACAGGTTAGACCTGCCTGACCTACCAGCCCGCAGTGACACCTGGTGCTGGAGGTTTGCGACAAATTTGAGCAGCTATAGTTGCCAATCAAAGGTCCGCTTCCTCGAGCTGCTGCCCACTTTCCTCCCAGCGAAGCAGTCCACAGTGGCGCGAGGCGAAGGGAGTGCCAGCTGGCTAGCTATTTTTTGTCTAATTTTTGGACTGGCAAACAGAGACAGCGGGGCAAAGAGGGACTGAGAGAATATGCTGCTGGCTATTCTTTAAGGAAATAAGATTTAAAAAATCAATCTATGGGAAACGATAAAACCTATACAGCTAAAATTCCATTATATCAACCTCCCATCCACCAAAAAAAAAAGAACTTCCATTATCCTCCGCCAGTTCTGAAAACGTCAGCAAACACATCACAACTTGTGAACTCGGAGCTTTAAGAACATTTTTCATATGGACTCTTCTTGTGAACACGACCCCATCAGAAGGCAGCAGTTCTGCATGTTAGCATGCTGATGTTAGCATTACTGTGGCTGAGCGCAGCTTCACAGAGTCTCCAGTTTTGCTGAATTACATAAACACATCACGTACTGACTTCCCTCTTTCTTCTTTCCCTCTTTCTCCTCTTACTTGAATGGATAGCAGCTTCTGTGAAAAGCTTTTCAGCCCTCAACCTGTAACCTGGAGCTGCTGGAGAAGCTGCAGCTGCTTCAGAAACTCCATTTACAGGGCACATACATGGTAACACACTGAACCCGCCTTGTGTTACAGTATTTCTATAATGAATTTGTATGTATTGCGGCTGTTTAAGTGTTGTGTTTTTTCCCTCCTGTTCTGAAAGGGCGGTGTGTTCAGTGCCGGTGGTTGTTTGTGCTCCCTACACCTCAAGGTCAGCTGACCTATTTGACCCCGACATGCTGAAGAACATGTGCCAATACAAAAACCAACAGCTTTGTTAGCGGGGAGGAAAATGCTAGCGGTATTTATCTTTCTCCTTATTGTTTTTTTCACCTGCTCTGGTGCTTTCACTCGAGTTCTTCCTCTCCTCCCGCCCACTCTATATCTTTTTACGGCAAAGGATTTTCCGCTCATGGCTGTAACCTTGGGTGAGAGAAATGTTGACCGGGTGATTCTGCACGGGCATCATGTTACAAACAAGACACCTTGCCTCTGAGTTTGATTTGAATGCTCCATATAAGAGCTCAAAGGTGTGCAATATCCATACACAGTGAAATATAATGAAATACAATATACTGATAGTCCCCTGAAAGCCGTGTGTGTGTGTGTGTGTGTGTCTCTCAGCATATGATTTTGAGTGGAGTAATTTAGCAGATGAGCGTGTGGCCATTGTTAGAGGGATAATCTGGCTCTTGCTGCTCAGATAGGTTAACATGCAGCAGATTAGACCAGATTACCCCCAACCACACCAGACAGGACGGCCTCCTCCCCCCTCTCCCTCCATCTGAGCCAACCCCTCCTCTCTTTGCCTTCATTCTCTTTTCACTCATCATGATCCCAACTTCACTTCACATCATCCTCTCTTTGCTTTTTACTCTGACATCCTTGCCCCATTTTTTTTGTATCTGTCTCTGCAGGCTTCCCCTTATTGAAGCTCCTCCATCACTTAAACCCTGTTTCCACCGAGCAGTACAGTTCAGTTCAATACGTTTTTTTTCCCGTTTCCACTGTGAAAAGTTGTGGATGGTACCAATGGAACTGTTCTGTACTGTCCCCATTATCGGTCCCCCCTCTGTTGGGGTACCTAGCACACAGATCTGGTACTAAAAGGTGGACCTGTGAACACTGCAGTGTTCCTGACTGAACTGAGGGTTTAAATATAAACTCTTCTGCTACTATGAGCTGCAGTACATGTGAAATAATTTAAGGTGACTGAACAGGTTTTGGATCAGCAGCAAATTCTGACATTTAAGAAGCTGGGACAAGCAAATGTTTGACATTTTTGCCTGAAAAATGACTTAAACAATTAACAGATTATGGTAAATGGGCCTGCTCTTGTATAGCACCTTTCTAGCCATCCAAACACACTTTTTACACTACAAGTCACATTCACCCATTCACACACACATTCACACACTGGTGGCCGAGGCTGCCATACAAGGTGCCACCTGCTACTCAGTTTTTAACTCACTCACACAACGATTGAAACATCACTGGGAGCAATTGACCTATGGCAAAGCCACGCCCCCTCCACTCACTGGACAAACTATCAACATTCAGTGACCGGCGCTATGGCAGGTGTCACAGTACACGGCATTTCGCAGGAGGCAATTGATGATTTTTGAGACATAACGATCAGATGTCATTGAGAAGTAACCAAAAGGGCCTAAACTACGCATTGGAGGGATATATTCATCATTTTATTGTTGAGAAGGTCGATGAAAAGCTTAAATTACAAGCCAAAATTTACAGGTCACAGTGTACGTTTGTGAACCGCATCTGGTTGCCGTCACCATCAAAGACAACAAGTTAAAGTGCCACTGAAGTTAAGGTTTTTGGCTCAGAATATGAGAAAAGGATAACGGCCTTTTTACCATCTTTACCAAGAGTGTCTCTCCATTAGTTTGGTGCTACAGTATTTACAATGAGTCATTCAGCATAACGTTTGTCAACCTTTGTTACCTCTGTGATTACACATAAATTAATGAAGCTAAGCTCCAGAAGTTAACGTTAGCTTAAGTAGAGCCCTTTGGACAACAGCTAACAATGATGTACCATCACCAAAGTACAAAACTAGAACAAAATAGGCTAATGAACTCCCAGCAAACAAGGTGACATGATGGACAACGCAGCTAGGAGCTAACGTTAGGCTAACTTTAGCTAACGTTAGCTAGAGATGTTAAAGATAACTTTATATTTCTTTCCAGCAAAGTGACAATATGTTGCCTCAAACACAATGTTGACTTACCTTAGAACAGATGTAGACATCATTGTTAATCTTATTCACACTGAGTTGATGTTGTGGTCTAACATTACCGCACAACTTTATCCAAAGGAGACACTTTTCTCGGTTGAGATGTGGTTTAAAGGGTAAAAAATACACCTCGTCGCCCAGCCTCTCAGGATACCTTGTGACGGAGTTGCATGTACCCCATGCACACCGTTTGACCATTTTTAAACTTCAAATCTCCGAAAAAGCTCATAAAACCGAACAAAACTGACTTTCTGTAATGCATTTCAGTGAACGTCCAGGCAGAGAATGTCCGAGTGTATGGGAATGGCTATACGCACTATATCGCGTTTGAAGGCAGGGCTTAGCCATAGGTCAATTTGGGGTTCAGCGTCTTGCTCAAGGATACTTCGACATGCAGACTGGAGGAGCCGGGGATCGAACAGCTGATCAAACCTACAGCTGCCCCAATTATCAAAATAGTTGGCATTTAATTTTTCTTTGAATCAATGAATCAATTAATCATCTAATCGCTGCAGCTGTACTGCAACAATACCTCTGCATGAAGGAAATGAAGAACTTTAATTTGACTCATTCTCCAAAATCAAAAGTATTTCTTTTTCCTATATCTGTAGTGCTATTTATCAATTTATATTGTTTTGGTGTGAGGACGCCTTTAATGTTTACATCTTGCACTGTCACAAGCATGAGGCTTTCGTCCATGAGCAGACACACACTTCCTTCTGTGTAGTTCGGTGGAAAGAAAATAGCTCCCACATGAAACTGCTCACAACAAGGTCTGTGTATTATATTACAGTTTTTCTCCATTGCTTTGGCTCATTTCTTGAAACCGAAATTACATTCTCAAAGCTCTAGGTGCATTTTGCAAAATAGTCTTATGGTTCAGCAAAACACCATAGATAACCTGCAAAAGGTCATATCTCTCCCAAAACAGTTAACTCATGCGCCAAAAGTAAATCCTTTTGCCATTTAAGTAGTCAGTGCCACCAAAATGCAAAGTTTTTTCTCAATTGCTTTGGCTCATTTCTTGAAGCAGAAAATACATTCTCGAAACTCTAGGTGCATTTGTCAAAATAGCATGGACAGTTCAGCAAAACACCATGGCTTACCAGCAAAAGGTCATATCTCTCCCAAAACAGTTTACTCATGTGCCAAAAGTACATTATTTTCTCATGCAAGTAGTCAGTGCCGCCAAAATGCTGAGTCCTTTTGGCATTGTGTAAGTACTGCTGGTCAAAATGCTTAGATGTTTTGTCATTATTGAAGCGGTCCATGGAAATATCCCTCATCTCTGCATTTCAAACTTGGTCTAGTCCTTCATTGTCACTGCATGGTTCATGATGTTTTTTGTCTACATAACAGAATACAATTGTGTATCAAACTGAAAAAGAAGGATGATTTCAACAGTAGCCTACAAGGTCTGACATCACACACTGCACTCACACTGCCATGGAAATTGTCACTGTATTGTATTTTTATTCACACACATAAAGTAACTGGTATACATCTTAGTGAAAAAAAATCATACAGTACAATATACTGCAAATAAATTCATCAAACACAAAACAAAGGAAAATTATATGTTGCCAACAGAAACTATAGTACTGTAATGCTGGAGTGTTACTCAAACTCATTGTCCGCCTCCTCATCCTCATTCTCCTGGCCGTCCTCCCGCTGCTGTCTGTCTGGCCACAGATTTTCGTCTACATCACAACGAATACTCTCCCGTGCGATGCACCGGGGAAGAATCTACGTGCGTGTTGCAACCATCCCGACACTGATCTGGTGTGACATCACCACAAGCGGCATCCATGGCTTGGAGCAGGGACCTCTGGTTCTGAGCCCGCTGCTCATATACCTTCCACCTCCAGGCTGAGAAAAATTCCTCGATAGGATTAAGGAAGGGCGAGTATGGTGGTAGGAAGACATTCATCATTCTCTGGTGAGCAGTGAACCAGTCTCTGATAAGCTGGCCACGGTGGAAGCTAACATTGTCCCACACAATGACAAACATTGGCAAATTAGGCCCTACTGCACCTCTCATTTTCTGGGACCAGATTTGAATACAGGTGATCCAAGAAGACGAGGAGTTTTGCGGTGTTATATGGGCCGAGACTTGGGATGTGGCGGCAACGCCATTCTCTGAAATGGCAGCACACATTGTTATGTTGCCCCACGCTGGCCTGGGACATCGACTGTGGCCCGGTGGCCGACAATATTCGGCCACGTCTTCTTCCTTTGGCCAGGTTGAAGCCAGCCTCATCCACAAAGACGAGGATGTGAGGAGTCTCGTTCCTTCCAATGCCATTATTCTCTACAATACAGTAAACAAAACATCAAATCAGTTATACAGTAGACTGTAATACAATGCAACAGAAAATTACATAGGAATGTTCTGTATTCTCCTCCACAAGTTCAATATACTGCCCTGTGCTTTACTGCAGTGGTTCGAAACTGGGGTAGGTGTAGGGATATAGGCCTACAGAGGTATGACAGAAAGTACTTGAGAGAAAGGGGGAAATACTGGAAAAATAAAATAAATGTAGAGTACATCATCGATCAACACACTGACTGAAATGCTACTGTAAGGACACAATGTCAGATCTGCTTGTGCAGTGAAACAAGGGAGCCATAACAGGAATCAAACTTAAGTTTCCCACAAAATAGACAGATACTCTGACCAGTCTGCCAAAGGCATATCCTTGTGGCCAAGTAGCCAGCACACCATCTCATCATGGGCATTACACCTGGTTACATCTGGTAGGCTCAAATTCAGCTCATTCCCCTTTTCTTATATGTAATATCATATTCTTCAAAAGAAGGATTATTGTGATAATTGTATCATACAGTAGCTACAGCTTCCACTTGTAGTTTTCAAAGCAAAAACGTTGTAGTCACATAAAGCGAGTACTTGGACTCAGAAATCAGATAAAATTATAGCTGCTGCACAGCAATGGTCGGGCCGGGCAATTTTAGACAAGGGATAGGGAAAAGTGTTGATAAAGAGGAAACAGGGAAAAGTGTTGATAAAAGTATTTGTCCATGAAACTGTCGGGATCATAATTATTTCAACTTTACTAGTCTCTAATCCACATAGCAAGATGATGCATGAACATAGGATTTTACTGTAACATTAGAAAGTCCATTCTGCCTTAGCTGAGGCTCGAACTCACAATCTTCAGCACCAAGAACCAGCTCCTAACTCACTGAGCCACAGGCCAGGCAGCAGTTGCTGAAGCAGATCTCAAAATTGTCAAAATGTCAGAAATTCTGTTATCTAAACATATATAAATACATATATTACATCTTGACAGCATGGAAATATTGGTGATTTGTTTCTAACGATAAGTGTTTTGCTTCATCAGAGAAAATTTGATGTTTAAAAATGCCATTTTTGCATTGACTCCAATTGTTCACGAGCAAAATTCAAAATGCTGTAAAAAAATCAGTTTTGAGATAAAATTCTGAAATTTGGCACACTTCATCAACCATGACTCGAAATTTTTGTCAAATTCTTTCAAGAAGATTGAAAATGTATTTAGCAAGAACTGGATGGCATATGTTTACAGTACAATTTACAGTCAAACGTTTTCATGCACTGTAGGCTCAATTTTTCAAATATCAAAAATCTGTGTGGATCGTTTGTGTAGGACAGTCTGATGATGCTCTCTACCAAGTTTGGAGTCAATTGAGGCAAAATTGTGGGAGGAGATAGGTTTTATAAGTTTTACAGTTTTTGAAAAAAACAGAGTGATTGACTTCATAATTTGGAATGAGTCTAAATGGACAAAAGGTTCAGCAGTATCTGGGCTATTTTTTGGTGAAGTTTCAAAACTGTAGCATGTACCGTTGCTCTGGTAGGAATTTTCAGAGTTTTTATGTAAATTTGAACAATTATTGATGACTTACATGTACATACTGGTACAGCTCTTTCACTCTATCAGAGTTCCTCTCAAATGGTACCCTGTAGAGTTGCTTCATGGTCATCTGATGCTTGTTCAAAACCCTTGCTATTGTGGAGATGCTGATTGCATTGATGTTTTGGAATATGTTGTCGTCCTGTAAGATTGTGGTGCGGATCTGTCTCAGTGTGATGGCATTATTTGTCGTCACTATATTGCAGATTTCTTGCTCCTGTTGTTGACTGAGAGTCGTCCTCTGCCACCAATATGAGTTGTCTTTCAATCCTAGACATAGAATTCAATGGACAATTGTATTACCATTTGCAATGTTATGTTACTGTCCTGCTCAGTACAAAAATACAGTAATATATAAATGAGTACAGTAAACAAATACATTTCTTACATTACAGTATTCACAATGTTCTGTCAGATACAACCTAGAATTCCATCGTTGACTTAGAGTAGTACATACCTGCTTTCCCTGCGAAAGGTTTGGATGATCGATGACACTGTGGAGCGGGGCACATTAGGTTGCACTCTGCGACCTGCCTCTGCCATTGTGAGGCCATGGTTGACCACATGGTCGACCAGAGTAGCCCGAATTTCATCCGACACAGGTTGGTGTCTTTGTGCTCCTCGGCCTCTTCCCCCTATTCCACCACCACGCACCCTTACACCTCTACCTCTACCTCTTCCTCTTCCTCTTCCTCTTGCCTCCATGTTTGAAAATTGTACTGATTCTGATCAAGCTCTATATATATGGTTGACAGCACTGATACTCATGCATAGCACCTGGGAGATCACTGTGACCTGCCCCCTTCATCACTCAAGTTCTAGTTTCACCTGACAGTCAATCACAGTTATCAATTTAGCAAATGTTCCAAGAGATTCATGTTATATAATGGGATGTTACTCATGGTATTATGTCCCTGACATATTTTGACAATTGAATGGACCATTTTGCATGTGATGATTAACACATTGAAATGATGCTGACATGTTTTGGAGAGAACAACCATTTGACTGAGAAGTGAGAAGTCAGCTTAGATCACAGGATATATTCACTTGGTACTTGTGCAAACTGTAGGCAAAAGTACTTAATCACTTGCAGAGATGTACAGAGACATTTGCAATTTGCTGAAAGGAATGAGAAATTCAAATCTGTTGTGAACACATGCCCAGAGGTTTGGAGGTTTGTCCGTGTTGTTTTGAGAACGTAATTTCTGTTTCAAGAAATGAGCCAAAGCAATGGAGAAAAACTGTAAATAACCGGGTTATGATTTCTGGAAAGAGACATTGCTGTTGAGACTAACACTCAACAACGTACACAAAAACACTCTAGACTGATAAATAGCACTACATTTAACATGAAAGATGTATTTTTTTATTTTGGGGTGAACTGTCCCTTTAACCTGCTCAGTTTGCTTGAATATGTTTGATTGAGGGCTGTTAATGTATTAGCTATGTGTGCATTTTATGTGTGTGTGTCTTCACATCTGCATGACTGTGTGTCTCTGGCATGGCCGACCCATCAGCCAGACTGTTGATGAGGCTCCAGCTGTTTGTATTTTTGGCCGCAGGGGTTTGTTTGTCAGGCAGCTGCTGTGTTTGTGTCATTCAGGCTATTAATTAGAATCGTGCCGAGTGGTGAGATGACACCAACAAAACACAGGATAATGATGTAATCGCTGCTTTCACATCTGGCCCAGCTGTCCTAATCTATACTCTAGAAAACAGTGCAGCGCATAAGAGGAATTATTAGTCAATTATCTGATTATTTTGTTTGTTCTCCTATCAGTAAGGTGTTTGTGCTTTAATGTGTGTACTCGTCACCCATCTGTCATGTGCTGATGAGTGTCTGTTTGTGTTTGCTAGGTGTTTACATGTGTATTCATGTATGTCTCTGAAAAACAAAAGGTCTTCTATCCAGCTGTTTCAGCACGCACACAGCTGGACTAACGCCTCGCCAGTAGAAGTAGCATGATTAACTTGCAGGTATTGGATTACAAACCAATCAGGGGGACAGGATTAGTTGACAGTTACTTGAATACCTGTTCGCCTCAGCTTTCTGTGACAAAGGTCGAGCTGTGGTCAAAAGGTGACTGACCACACACACACACACACACACACACACACAGGCACACAGTGTAACGCAAAGCCACATCCATCTGTCCACATGTGCAGCCAGCTTTCCTTCCTTTGGACCACCATTTGTGTGGTGATGAGGAAGACTAACGACTTACTGTTTTTAAATCATCAATAAATGTGTGATTTCTCAAACTTGTTTAATTTGTATGACCCACTCTCCAAACCCAAAAGATATTTAATTTACAGATAATAATGCAGATAGTCTTCATGTTTTTTTAGGCTGGAACCAGCATTTTCCTTTTTTAAATAACTTGAAATAACAGTTCAACACTTTGGGAAATATGCTTATTCATTTTCTAGCCAACAGTTAGATGAGATGATCGATACTACTCTCATGTCTGTGTGCTAAGAATGAAGCTAAAGCCAGCAGACGGTTAGCTTAGCCTAGCATAAAAGCATGGGAAAACAGTTAAGCAGGATTTATACTCGTGCAGCAGAGCCTTAGCCGTAGCCTATGCACATCGCCTACGCCGTTGTGAGCATTTATACTTGTGCGGTGGTGTGTCTGTGTCACTCTGCAGTTACACCTCCAAAACACTAGTCAGTGGCGGAGGTTTCTGTGAAGTGCTGTAAAGTTTAGTTGATTCAAAACACACATTAAACACACATTAAACATGGCTTAATAGAGACAGTTTCAAACACAAGTACACAAATCAGCTTCACTATAACTCGCAGCATTCACAGACAAACACTTGTCTTTATCTGGACACATTTTCCCCACAAATACAACATGCTAACGTTATTAGCACAAGCCTATGGCATTTTACATTGTATAAATTAGCCTAGCAGCTAGCAGACTTTTCCTCTACTCATATGAAGCCAGGGACAACAGCAACATTTAACAAAGGTAACGGCACATAATTTGGCTCCATTACAACTCACAAGGTTCACTGACAAAACAACTGTCTTATACTAAACACATTTTCCAAACAAATATAACATGCTAACGTCATTAGCACAAGCCTATGGCATTTTACATTGTATAAATTAGCCTAGCAGCGAGCGGAGATTTCCTCTGCTCATATGAAGCCAGGATAAATCACACACAAGACTTCAAATGCTATTTTTGTGGAGGCTTTATTGTCTTCACAATTTATTGTTTCTTGTCTGTGAAATTAAAATAAATAAAAGCTTTGTTTTTGCTGAGGGAAATGGTTTCAGCTTAAAGAAATAGACAGGAGGTCTGCATCCCCGCGAAGTGTAGTTACATTACTGGGGAGGTGCACGTCAAGCTACGGTGTAGGCTCTACATCAACGCAGAGCCATGCTGTAGATGCGGCGTTGATTCAACGCGGAAGTATAAATTCTGCCTTAGCCTGCACACAAAACGCCTTGCAAAAACACAACTTCACACTCAATACTCCCTTTAGATATGAAAACAGACACATTCTTTTCAAATGACAGAAACATCATCAACACTCCCACTTGCTCACTGTGAAGTCTGGGAAATAACCTGCTGTGTTCACACACGGGCTCAATCAGACATTACGTGGACTTTGTACAAGGCAGCTGGTAGGGAAAAGTCTGTGTAATGTCCAGTCCACCTGATGTGGACATTTGCGTCCTCACATACAGCTCCTCCGGTTAACGTCTAGATAATTTCAGGATGCAGCTGTAGATGTGTGAAAGGGAGTTTTAGTTTTTTGTACAGATTAAACAAGCGAGACACAACATGTTAATAAGTGAGCTTTAGAGCTGCTTGTAGTGGATTTTGTTCTCTTTTGTTCAGAGCTAGGTGTTTCCTGGTTGTGGCTAGAATGGTATCAATCTGCTCATCTAACTCTCAGCATGAACGTCAATTAGTGTATTTGCTAAAATACTGAATTATTCTTTTAAATGATAAATTGATTATCATAATTGTTGATTACTTTCCTGACAACCAGATGAATGCTTAATGGATTATCCAATACTTAATTGTATAAAAAGCGCTGTCTGCTCACTCTCCACATCTTAGTTTTCGTCCTTCTCAGCACCCGCCACAATTTACCCCCCCTCCTTCCTGTTTTTTTTTTGGGTTACCATTGTGCACCTAACTGTCCTGGATCCCTGTAAGAGCACAAAAGCACAACAAAGACTCAGGAAGTGATTAGTGGCTTAACGAGGAGGAGGCTTTGCAGGGACTAAGGGGGGCTGTATGGCCTCTTCCATGAGACGGGGTGAGGGGGTTAAAGTTTCAGGGCTTAAGAGGTCAGTGTTAAGTTGTGGAGGTCAGTGGAGAGGTTAATTAGGAGCAGGGCTTTTGTTTACAGGGGATAAGGAGATGCGGGAGGCAATTCACTTCGAATCCGCGCTGTATTCCTCCAGCCACCCTCGAAGTGTTATCCACCTCTACTTTCCTTCCTCTTCCCCGCTAATTGTCCTGTGGCTGAAAGAAGATGTAGCTGAATTAACTTAATTGTCACCGTTGCGACACACTCGCCACCTCATCACCACAACACACACACACACACCTCGAGTATGTTTCCTCAAGTATGTTTGGTGCCTCCTTCTTGCTTCAATTATAGGAATGTCTTTTCAACTTGGAGGAGCTCTGGCCGTGACTGTCACTTGGAGACTTGTGTGTGTGTTTGTCTATTGTTTCTGCTGTTAAAACAGACATAGAAACACGCTGCTCGGTGGACTCAAGCATCTCAAGCACAGCAGAATGAGCCACTTTATGTGAATGGAGGAAGAAGAGAAACTGACACTGAAACAGCTTTCTTGGCTGCGATGTTCCTGCTTGTTGATCACCATTAATCAACTTTGTTTGTGAATATGCCTGTCAGACTGTACTGTTACGAGTGTAACGAGTGTCACTCCTAATTCGTCAAATACCACCTGTTCATCAGTGATGTCAGTGTCAGACACCGATGCATAGAGACACCGTTTGCGACGGTATGATACACACAGTTTTAGAGGCAGCAGGAAACAACCGCACTCATCAAATACAGCACCTTTGTCAGTGGATGTCGGCATCAGACACAGAAAGGCACCGTTTGCAGGGTTATGATACGCACCGAGCAACATCAGCGCCAGCAACTACCATAATTTAAAGAGTGAGGAAGAAACTGTAGGGTGGGGAGGAAGGGTGGGGGATGGGTCCAACAAACTCTGGACTTTGACCCAGGATCACGCGGTTTGTTTTTTGTGTGTATTTTAAACCAAACCATTGACTTTTGTTGCCTAAACATCAGGAAATAAACCTAAAAATAAGGTGTAATACCTATGTTTTTCATTCATTCATTCGTCTTCTAACCGCTTCATCCTCTTGAGGGTCGCGGGGGGGCTGGAGCCTATCCCAGCTGACATTGGGCGAGAAGCAGAGTACACCCTGGACAGGTCACCAGACTATCGCAGGGCTGATACCTATGTTTTTATTTTTACAAAAAGACACAATGCATGTAAGGAGTGTAAATTGAAACACAGTCCCCGAATGTTCAAATTCAGACGCAGGACGGTACCTAGCACGTCATATTTAGACAGGTTAGTCCAATGACGATGATCTTTGACGAGTTGGGATCAGAGTGTGTTGTAGTTGTTTGTTTGCTTCTGATTGTTCTTACAAGAACATCATCAGACCCCAATGAACAATTTTTAAAAAAGGAAGAAATTTCATATTCTATTCGATGTATTCTTCCTCCTCAAACCATGCATCTAAATTACCCACAATGCAACTCAACCATCAAAACTTAAGTTGGAGATTCAGCTGTGTTATAATAGTGGCAGCTAACGTTGTCTTGAGATGCTAGCCTCAAGGTATGAGAAGCGGGCTCTTATTAACTACACGTCCTTAGATTTTTTTTCATTTTCAAATCTGTCATAGAGTCCCCTTTTGGAAACTGCACAACCGAGTCAAACAGAGCTGTACAAACTCAGCCTTTAATGGCTAGTTTTTAGCCACCTAAAAAAGACCCAGATAAAACAATATTTATTTGAGTGTAATTATCAATTGTGTAACTAATTTTGATTTAATTGTGTTTAACTGTATATCTTTAAACATTACAGTTACTGCTAAAAAATGAGTTTTCTGATTTTACATATTTCTGCAATTTAAATCAAATACCAGTTGTCTGCCCGGAAGTGATTGTTGATGTTAGCGCGATGCCACAGTGATTCAGTCTGTTACTGTTATTATTATTATGAAGCTTATTTGATTTGGTGAAGGAAGGAGAGATTACCACGACTGTGCCTCATCTAGGGTGAAAAACTGGCACACGACTCCTCACACCACCATGCCGGGACATCTGTCTGTTAGGGTAATTGGCATTAACCCTTTCAAGCTGGGTGACCCCCTTTTTCACGCCCAACACAGCTCACATTTGGCATGTAAATGTGTGTGTGACAAAAAAGAATGAGATGCTGTACAATATAGGCGTAAAAGTGTGTTTTTCTTTTCTCGGCCAAAAAAAACCTATTAATATTTCACACACACGTACAGGCTTATGTGGTATATGAGGTCAATGTGGTTTTCAGTGGTTTAAGGGGACCCACTTTTCCCACCATCGAGTAAACAAATAGTCATGTCAAACACTCTATCTGATCTGCACACACACATCCCTGCATGAGGGGTGCCACACTCAAAAGCATATGGCGCAGGGCAACCAAAATGTGTTAATGCTGATTGAATATGCAGCTCTATTAGACTAATGTTAGCAGGCTGTGTAGTCCCGATGCTAATCCAAGGTAAGAGAATGGAGCCGGAGCCGCAGCTTATCTCTGAACTTACGGATATTAGAGAATGGAAAAGTGATTAGAAAGTGATTAGAGTGGAGGGACACCACTTAGAGAAACATACGCTTTCAGGTCCGGGTGATCACACCGTCCACATTACTGCTATTAATGATGCAAGCTGCTTATCGGCAGGACCAGAGAGGTTGTGAGAGTTAGTTGATAGCAGACAGCGAAGTCAGTTTTGTTTCAGGATGTCTTTTCTCCTGTTTCACTGTTTGAAGAATATGACACATCATCATCATCATCATCACAGTTTTTCCTCTGCTTAAGAGGGCTTATGGTCTTCTTATTGGGGGTGCCTGTTGAGCAACAGGAGGCACAACCTATTACTATTTCTCATACTTCTTCTTATTCTTCTTCCGCATCGATATTTTTGCAAACTTCTTATCCCACAGCATTGCCAACACAGTCACAAAACATACATCAAAACGTGCAGAATGATTGGGAATGGTGTGCTGTGACATTTCTCAGAGATTTGCCAAGTGTTTTTTTTACGAAACATCATAAAAATTTTCATTAAAATGAACGGGAGATCGTTGAGAAAACAACGTGAAAACAGCAAAAAATCCCTCCTCTTTGAGGCCACACCAAATTACCATACTTTCACTTTGAAAAATTATTCAAAGTTTAAACTGCTCATGAGACTCTAGACTTTATTGGAGCAAATCAGCATTTTTGTATCTATTACGGTTTTTAAGAAATTGCAGTTTACATTTGATGATGTTTTTCAGATGTTTCAGGGTTTATAATGGGTGTCTATGGGAGAGAGCTAGAGTGATGACATCACCGCTAGAGTGAAGAGGAGCTGGAAGATCCTCTACAACATGTCCAAAAAAAAATTGCTCTCAATGCCACAATTTTCACTCTACATACTCAATTTATATATCAAAACTTAGGAAAATTTGTGCTGGTGGCAGAAATGTGACAATGAACTCACATTAACTTGCACATTTGGCGCAGTGAGCCTTCAAGCGAAGGAAGAGCTGATTTTTCTCATTGACTCTTCTGTAAACTGAGGAGAAATTTCTTGAAAAGAGCTGAGTTTTCTAACCTGCGACTATGATCACATTTTTGACACCACAAACATAAAAGAGACATCTACACGTTCGGGAGAATCTCCTCTCTTTGGTGGTATCCATATGTTGCCTGCCATGCTGCCTCCTCTGAGCTGCTGGCTGCCCCTCCCCCCTCCATCACATACAACTTCAGCCTTTACTACTAACACTACTGTTGATACTTTTGGGATTATGAATATTAAATAGATATTGTAACATATTGTAAATAAATACAATATTTTACACACATAGTGCTCAGTACATGTAATACATGTAGTATGCAGCACTTGTAGTAGGCATTACATAGAGTAAATGTATACATAAACTTACTACTCAGCAGCGGCAGCAGGCACACGTCAAAATTTCTTGTGATATTGTTTATTATTATTCATTTATTAATTATAAGACAGGAGTCATATTTAGATTTTGATTTTAAGAATTGGCAACAGTGAAGGCCCATAACAAATAAACAAAAATTTTCTTTATACAGAGCTTTTTCAGTATTTCAAAGGGTTGAACCCGCACAGAAACATTTCAGGACGGAAATGAGGCACATAAAAGCAGTCAGTTAGAAAAAATACAAAAATAAAATAGAATAAACAATAAATACAAATTTTAAAAATAAGTGTAATGATAATAAAACATATATTAAGATGTGTTGGAAATTGTATATTGATTTAAAAATTAATTTCATCAATATAAAAATTCCAGAATGTTTCACGGTTTATTTATTTTCTTATTTCCAACACACAATCTGAAATAAAATGTGTAACTGTCAAATCAGTCTTTACAGTTTTTGTTTTTGATGCCGTTTTTCTTCATCCTCTAATAGTCTGAGTTTATTCCGTGGTATGTTTTTATCCCTTTCACTTATTTTATTCAATTTCACAGCTCTGTATAAAGCCAGTAAGTGGCTCTTGAGTTTTTTTTCGAGGTTCACAATAGAGAGTCATTCATAGAGACTTCATGTGTCCAGCTTGTGCTTAAAAGCAGGGAGATAAATCCTCTCTGTTTGATTGACAGCTGCTGCCATGACAACCCCGCATCAGCTCCAGGGTGTCCAATGAGGAGTCAGATTCAGGGTCCCTCCCTGACTCCCAGGTGAGCTAAAGAGTCAGACTTCAGCAGATTTCTGTCAGACTGTCTCCGAGACACGTGTGGTTTCCTCTCTGGTTTCACTCTGTCATCCAGATGGTGTTCAGATCGCCGCTCGACTTTTTCTCAGCCTCCCGGATCCTGCTGCCACACTTCACGGATGGACCCCCTATTCTGGCCCGCTCCCGCTCCCCGGAGGACCCTCCCTCTGCCTGTCCTCCCCTGGCTCTCCCGGGGTTGTGTTTCTCCGCGGCGCAGATCGCCAGCGTCTGCGAGACTCTGGAGGAGACCGGAGACATCGAGCGGCTGGCCCGGTTCCTCTGGTCACTCCCGGTGACCGCAAACGGCCGCGACTCCATCTCTGAGCACGAGTCCGTGCAGCGGGCTCGCGCCGTGGTGGCTTACCACACTGGGAGTTTCCGCGAGCTTTATCACATCCTGGAGACGCACCGCTTTACGCGCGCCTCGCACGGTAAACTGCAGGCAATGTGGCTGGAGGCGCACTACCGGGAGGCGGAGAAGCTCCGGGGGCGACCGCTCGGACCTGTTGATAAGTACCGCGTGAGGAAGAAGTTCCCGTTACCGAGGACAATCTGGGACGGTGAGCAGAAGACGCATTGCTTCAAAGAGCGCACACGGGGGCTGCTAAGAGAGTGGTACCTGCAGGACCCGTACCCGAATCCCGGGAAGAAGCGGGAGCTGGCGCACGCAACCGGACTCACACCGACTCAGGTTGGGAACTGGTTCAAAAACCGGAGACAGAGAGACCGGGCGGCAGCAGCAAAAAACAGGTCAGTGACTTCTGCTCAAAATAAGTTGTCTATTGAGTGTCACAGCTGGTGGCCTACAGTGAGCAGGGCGGACATGCATAACTGTTTGTTTTATTGGTATCGAAATACTTTAAAAAATTAAAGTAACTTCATGTGTCCAGCATGAATCAGTCTCCCTATCGATCACCCACTTTCAGTCTCCGCGGGCAGCCCTAAGTTGTGCGTAAAAAGGGCTATTCATGCGTAAAAGCGCACGGCCATTCAGCTTGTAGCTTTTTGTCTTCCTTCTGTCAGTCTGACCTGGTCGATCTTTCTCGCTTCTCTGTCTCTCTATAATTTGCTTCAGGGTCAGTGTTTGGGTCAACCCCCACACTGATGGGTGAGGGTATAAATTGCTTACCACGCGTGGACTTGAGATGCTTTTATATAACAGTTTGTGTGTAAGATTTTGATCCATTTTAACCCTTCATTTTGGGTTCAGTTTTATTTTTGCTCTTTTTTTACACAAGAACTTGCACACACTTGGGTCTATATTTAAGATGACTTCCCCACTTTTAACTTGCTTTTCTGTTTATTTCCAGGTTGCAGCACCACCGGATGTGTCCAGACGGTGCGCGGTCACTAAGCGGAGGAGAGTGCAGTCCAGACGAAAGCGGGGAGCGCGCAGATGGAGAAACTCTCCTCTCAGTAACGGACAGTGACTCTGACTTGGATGTTTGAGACTTTACAAAAATATGACATGGACCTTCAGGGGGCCTCAGTGGATTACCGGAGAGAGGAGGATGGTGTGTGCGAGGGAGGAAGAATAAAAGGCTGGTCAGGGTTGCAATAAATGTTCAGGGCATAAAACAGCTTCATCCTAAATGTTTCCTCAGCCCACCAAGCAGATGATGTTCCAGGTTACATGAAGATTTTTATTTTGCTTCTTGAGTATATCATTGATTTGTGTCTTTCTTGTTGGTTTCCTTTTTAAAAAAACAAAACAAAAACGACATCACTGTCTGGACGGTGACGTTGCACATGTGTGGACCCAGCTCGCACCATCAGTCTAATTAAACAGACATCAAGCGTGGCCCCCTGTTGGACTTTAACCCTGCAGGGACCCCCACGTGGGAGGACCTTTACGCACTGAAACCTGCCAGTGAGCTAATCACTTTCATTTTCTCTAATTATGTATCATTATTTTTCTTTTTCAGTGAAACCAGTTGATTCTTTTGAAGACCCTGATGTCCGCTGCTGTAGACAATCAATATGCACTGAAGCCTAAAACCTCCCTTGTTTTGTTTTGTTCCTTTACCTTCACTTCTACTTTATTTAACGTTCACTGTGCAGTCTGTGTGTGCTGTACTTTGTGTTCAGTTTGATGCTGAACAAATGTTTTGGTATTTTATATAAATAAAATTATTTAATATATGACTGTTACTGTGCCCACTTTTCTTTAATGATGCTAATATTCATAAGGACAGTATTTCTAGGCAGATATAGGGTAGAAACAGTTAATTCATTATTGTTAACGCAGTATAAAATGGCTGTAATCATCCTGAATGATGAACTTTATGATGACACACATGAATAAATGCTTATAGTGTGTCATATAAAAGAGGCATTATTAAAACACAAGTTGGTCTGAAACAGTTTATAAATGTGTTTGAGTGTAAAAGAGTTTTGATAAATGATGTTTGTGCATCCGTTATATTATCCATCTATACGTGTTAAAGGAAAACACAGTATAAGTAGAATTTTAAGGGACTTTAGAGGCAAATATTGTACTTTTATTACTGTACTTTTTACTGCGCTGCACTTATTTACCTCTAGTTCATTTTTAAATTCAGATTAATGACATAAAATACAATCAACAAATATAATGTATCATTTTAGGTTAAGACTTTATTGATCCCTGGAGGTAAATTCACAAACTGCCCAGCAACATAAAAGTAATGTACACATTATTCATTATATCATTCATAGCCCTATATCATTATAACCTCTTATCCTGTTAGGGGTCGTGGACATTGGGTGAGGGGCGGGGTACACCCTGGACAGGTGACCGGACTATTGCAGGGCTCATTATTACATTAGTGCCTCAATAATTATAATCTATTGTTATAAACATAATTCTGAAATGGACCAGTACGTTTACTTTTGGTATGTTGAAGGTATTTTGCTTTTAGGGACTGTTCATTACTTGTGAGGGGGGAGGGTTGGTGCAAAAACGGGGTGGTATGTCAGTTGTGTTTTTAAAGCACTGGGGAGGGACTTGTGTTTTTTTATTTTAGCTTAGGGGAGGGGGAGGGGGGTCGTATATTGTTTTTTTTGTTTTTTTTTACTGCAAATTTTTTATTTTAATTTATCACAGCCAGAAACAAAAAAAAGGTTTAATTTCAAAAAAGATAAATGAATGTTGGATTTGAAATTTCTGGCGGCTGTAGGACACATCATGTGCAACAAAGGCTTCCGTCAGAAAAAAAAAAACCCATAACCGAATCTGATCTCAGTATTATGATATTTCTCAAAAATCACTTGAATTTTGGGCAAAGGTCAACCGTTTACACTGACTGAACAACATGCACGATCAGAGTGAAAAAACAGATTTTTTTAACTCCAGGATTTCGACTTCAACTTTTAACTTTCAAACATGAAAAGGGAAGTTCTAAAAATCTCAAGGAAAAATATTTGTAACTTCAGGGAGGGTCAAAAAAAGTTACACGCCAGCCACACCCTAAAGGCCTTTGCACACTGAGTCTGTTTTGTCACACAACCTCACGCTGTGTCAGTCACGTTCGCACACTGTGTCCAAAACTTTGGTTCATCATTAGAATTTTCGGAACAGGTTCAATTTTCTGCGTCTTTTGCGTCCGCCAGAGCCTTTAGAGACGTCTGACCAAGAATCAGTGAAGAGCATGTGGCAGCGAGACACAGCCAGAGGAACGGGGTGAGCGCGCAGAATCATTTCGTAACTCAGACAGCTCAGATATTCAGGATGATGATTATGAGGAGGAGGGTGTGGACTGCACACAGAATGTGGAGGACCAACACATTCTCACTCTGACCTCGTCACATATTGACGTTTGGTCATGGACATTTCCACGGCCACATACGACATGCAAGGGACCCTGGGTGTGTTGGTTGTTGACGTTCTGGGACACCGTGTCAAGTTCTGCCTGTTACATGCATTGTCTTCTTTCAAAATACACTTCTGTTTTCACAGGAAGTTTAACGTTTACATACAGTCTGGACTCTCTTTCTAAGGACTCTCTTTCTCTCTCTCTCTAATCTCGGATTTCGACAACTTCGGAGTGAGACCGGGGCTCGGAGGACTGAGAAGGAAGACAGCTCCACCCCTTCATACAGCCATGGTGCCAAATGAAACATGGAGGGAGTGGTGACGGCCAGACTGGTGACTCCAGTGGAGACAGGCAAAGGACGAAATGTGTCTTTTCATTTTGTCACGTTTTGTGAATTTTCATAACGAATAGAATAATAAAACGCATCAATATCAGCTTGCAAGGTTTCTGTGTGTAACGATTTCTTTTTAAGATGACGGATTAAAAAAATGGACCTGAAAGAAAAGAACTCAGTGTGCAAAGGTCTTCACTCTGACAAGTAAAGAACAGTCCCTTACTTGAGTACATTGAGTGCAGATCTTGAAAACCAGACTCTCCCAAGATGTCTGCATAGTAGCCTCCTAGATATTTATTTATTTTTATTTGTGCAAAAAAAATTATGGTTGTAAACTGTGTATCAAGGATACACCTCCAATATACGGCAGCTTCCTTCTCATAGGGAGACATACAAAAAGGTCTCATTTTTCATTCATCTGATTTTTCTGGAGGGCTGTGAACAAACTGGACACAGTGTGGAGGCAGAGCGGCGCCATCCAGTGGTCAAAGTAAAGACACCGGCTGCTGAGGACATTTAATCAAGCTTTAATCAAGGTTGTTGTACTTCAGGCCTGTTTTAGTGTCATGCTACTTAATACTTTTTACTCCACTGCATTTATATGACAAAGATTTTAAATACAAATTACACAATTATTTAGAATTTTTTTTTTTTTTTTTTTACAGATACTGCATACGTCGAAGTGTATATGAGGAATTACATGGAGTCAAAAACTTTCAAATACGAAGGACTATTGAAATGAACACGTTTGAAAATGAATCCAATGAAATTGCTCTCTAGATTAAAGCTGCAGCCAGTTCAGTGATTCATACATGAATCATCTAAAATGTAAGTTTGTGTGTGTGCGTGTTTGTTTTAACATTGTGATCGCATGATTCAGATATTATTGCTCTCATGATAGCTCCTCATGGCCTGGCTCCAGATTACATTTCAGACATGTTGGTCCCTTATGAACCTCTGCATAATCTGAGATTCTTGGACAGACGTCTTCTGCTTGTCCCAGAGTCCAGACTGAAGACCAAAGTGGACAGAGCTTTTGCCATCGAGGCCCTGAGGCTCTGGAATGACCTGCCAGAGGGTGTAAGGCTGTCTGAGTCACTGGCTTCGTTTAAGTCCCTCCTATAAACATACTTCTATCTGAAAGCCAATCCTGATTTTATCTGACCTGTCTTGTCTTTTTATTGCTTGCATATTGATTTTAATTCGCATTTATTATCATAGCCTGACGTGCACCTCCCCAGAAATGTAACTACACGTCACAGCGACGCAGACCTCCTGACTATTTCTGTTAGCTGAAACCATTTCCCTCAGTGGAAACAAAGCTTTTATTTACTTTAATTTCACAGATAAGAAACAATAAATTGTGAAGACAATAAAGCCTCCCCAAAAATAATATTTTAAGTCTTGTGTGTGATTTATCCTGGCTTCATATGAGCAGAGGAAATCTCTGTCGAGAATCGAATTTTGTAACGTTACCTTTGTTAATGTTACTGTTGTCCCTGGCTTCATGTGAGAAGAGGAAAAGTCTGCTAGCTGCTAGGCTAATTTATACAATGTAAAATGCCATAGGCTTGTGCTAATAATGTTAGCATGTTGTATTTGTTTGGAAAATGTGTCCAGATAAAGACAAGTGTTTGTCTGTGAATGCTGTGAGTTATAGTGAAGCTGATTTGTGTACTTGTGTTTGACATTGTCTCTATTAAGCCATGTTTAATGTGTGTGTAATGTGTGTTTTTAACTGATTAAACTTCACAGCACTTCACAGGTACCCCACTAGTGTTCTGAAGGTGTAACTGTCGAGTGACACAGACATAACACTGCATAAGTAGCCTAGAAATCCCGCATAAAGTCACTACAGTGTTGGACCCTAGTGCATTATGCCATACACTGCCACCCACTGGCCAGGTGTTGTCAGTTGAACACAAATCTTTCAAAACCAAGATGGCCGCCGGAAAGCAAGAAATGTTGTGCAGCTCAAGAATGTCTTGCCAATCCTTCTACAGTATAATAGGAGACTGTGGCAGGTAAATAAAATCTGGTAACATCAAGTAACATCTAAGGAGTGAGTATTGATTTAATGTTGTGAGGAAATTAATTGTAAACTGGACATCAGGCATCACTGGCTGTAGTTCAGCTACAGTGAGCAGGCTACTGTTACTGCAGCTTTGTTGTTCTTGTGGTTTTTGGCTGTAAATTAGTTGGTTTATTCTATCAGAAGGTGATGTACAATTTTTGTAACAGAAAAAAAAAAAAAAAAAAAAAAAAAAATATATATATATATATATATATATATATATATATATATCCATATTGCAGAAAATATTCATTGAAAATATGACAGTCAGGAGCAAGGTTCAACGCTTTTGCATGGTATTAAACAGTATAAGAATATGTAAAATATATCAACACATGAGTCTAACTGCATTAAAAAATATATATTTTTATAGTTTCACCTGATAAGCTGTCAATCTTTAAATTGGTTTACGTTTCTTCAGTTTAAAACTTAAGTGCATGCTGTCCATGGACATGTGAAAAACTACTTGAAAAATGCATGTTTAAAAAAATTAACTACATTTTTTTCATGCTTTAAGAGGAATAAAAAGAATGAGAAAAAAAAAATCATAACTGAGGTTATAATAATTAATGCATAAAAGGATTCATTTAAAGTGTAAAACAGATGTCGACAATGATTGCAAGTCATCGCTGTTTTACTTATGTATATATATTTAAGTCCTATGTTTAAAAGTAACCTCTTTTCTACAAGTAGCTATAATTCTGCATATCTGTACATAGCCTATGTGTATTTTTACTTTTCCTTTCTCTTAAATTTGTTTTCTCATGCAGGAATGTAAAAGTTCATGTATATTGTATCTATTAGGCTATTATTATTATTATTATTATTATTATTATTGCATAATAGCCTATTGCACCGTTAACTGAGCACCTTTCAGTAAAATAAATCTTAATTTCAAAAACACAAATAGACCTTAAATCATAGGCAACAACCCATATTATTATTTTTGTTTTTATTATTGCCTATTAACATATCACCAACCAGTGTCAACCATTTTGATGTAACTGTGACCAACGGAAATCACTTGAAATCATCCTTTAAAAGTGTATTACAACCCCACCATTGCTGCCTGCATGAAAATAAATTAAGTGAAGGAGTACTTCTTCCTACCACTTATATTTTATACCAACTTTATCTGTAACTCAGGACACATAAAACGAATACAGTTTGTATTTTCTGTTGTATTTTGTTGCATTTTTCCTTTAAGCTGTCACACGTGTTTGTTTAAAATGAGAAAAACTAGAAAACATCAATGTTTGTCCCGCAGCACAGGCAGAAATGCACTGGAGCACAGTTGAAACTTAAATCTACGAGGAACACTTGAACACAGCAGTAGCTGACGTCAGGTCCTAGAAGCGTCATCGTTCCAGCGATAGGTGCCGCGAGCCAGCAGGTGGCGCAGCTCGGCCAGTGATGCTGCACAGGTAGGCCCTGAATCATATTTCCTCTGTGCAGTTTGGGCAGTGAGGGGGCACGTGGGCATGTTTACAAGTGCGATATGGGTTTGTGATGATGTCAGAGAATGATCAATAACCAATAATCAATAATCACGAGTGTCGTGGGTGTTTTTACTCAGCTTCCCTGTAACTGTGGCTCAGAGTTGTTTTGTGCTCGCTCACAAGTTTTGTCATCACGATAACAAACCTCCATGTACTTGTGTGTTCGTGTGTGGGTGAGGACAGCCCGTGATGGAGAGTGACAGTTGCTACGGCAACCCGCTGTCACTCATTGTGACTGTGACCAATCAACCGACAAAATAACAAAACAAGCAGGGGATGTCTGCTGTGGATGTGTCTCCTGTCGTGTATATTTTGCAACTGTCATGTGATACTGAACAAAGACAATGACCATACTGTAGTAATAATAATAATAATAATAATAATAATAATAATAATAATGATGATAGTTATTTGTACAGCATGTTAATAAAAGAACAGGGTATAAAACACTTCACAAATTAAAGCCTGTAGCCTGTAGCACAACAACCACCACTCCTGGAGCCTCCCAAAAATAAAGAGTAGATACAAAAATTAAAATATACATGCATACACAGACATGTGCAGGTTAAACAAATTTGATGCAATTAAATAAAACAGTACAGTAATTGTTAGTGATATAATCTGTATAGAAACATAAAACACATACAAAATGATACAAAACAGCCGCAGAGAAACACAAAATGGCTACAAAGAGACTCCAAATGGCTACAAAGAGACACAAAACAATTACACAAATGTATCATAAACAGAATAACCATAAAGAGACAAAGAATAAATACAAAGAGATGCAAAACAACCACAGACTCAGAATTACCTAAAAGAGACAACAGCTACAAAGACACGCAAAACAGCTCTACTAAAGGTTAAAACCAGCACAGACACGAAACAACTATAAAGAGACTCCACAGAGACACAAAATTATAAAAAAATAAATAAAATGACCACAAAGCAACACATAATGACTACAAAGACACAAAGCAATGTCAGATTACCACAAAGCGACACGAAACAATAACACAAAATTATCAAATTATTACAAGGATAAAACAGAATGACCATAAAGAGACAAATAACAACTACAAAGAGATGCAAAACAGCTGCAAAGAGGCACAAAATTACCTCAGAGAGACAAGGAACAACTACAAAGAGATGCAAAACTGCTATACCAAGGGGCAAAACAACCACAGACATGAAACAACTACAAAGAGACACAAGACACTGACACAAAATGATCACAGAGATAAACAGAGTGACCATAATTTTGGAATTTCTCAATTGTGGGATCAATAAAGGTGTATCTTATCTTATAAAGAGACAAAGAATAACTACAAAGAGACGCAAAACAACCACAGTCACAAAACAACTACAAAGAGACTCAAAATGAGCACTAACAGACATTAAACAGCTACACAGAGACACAAAAGTATCACAAAAATAAACAAAATGACCACAAAGAGACACATAATGACTACAAAGACACAAAGCAACTACAAAGAGACACAAACAACATTAAAGAGACTCCAGATTACCACAAAGCAAAACTAAACAATTACACAAAATTATCAAATGACTGGAAAAAAGACCATAAAGAGACACAAAACAACTACAAAGAGACTCTAAATGGACTCAAAGAGATACAAAACAGCTGGAGAGGCACAAAATGACCACAAAGAGACACAAAACAATGACACAAAATGATCACATAGATAAACAGAATGACCATAAAGAGACAAAGAACAACTACACAGAGATGCAAAACAACTGCAAAGAGGCACAAAATGACAGCAAAGAAACACAAAGCAACCACAAAGAGACTAAAAACTACCTTACCTCAAGGAGACGCAAAACTGCTATACAAAGGGGTAAAACAACCACAGTCACAAAACAACTACAAAGAGACTCAAAATGAGCACTAACAGACATTAAACAGCTGCACAGAGACACAAAAGTATCACAAAAATAAACAAAATGACCACAAAGAGACACATAATGACTACAAAGACACAAAGCAACTACAAAGAGACACAAACAACATTAAAGAGACTCCAGATTACCACAAAGCAAAACTAAACAATTACACAAAATTATCAAATGACTGGAAAAAAGACCATAAAGAGACACAAAACAACTACAAAGAGACTCTAAATGGACTCAAAGAGATACAAAACAGCTGGAGAGGCACAAAATGACCACAAAGAGACACAAAACAATGACACAAAATGATCACATAGATAAACAGAATGACCATAAAGAGACAAAGAACAACTACACAGAGATGCAAAACAACTGCAAAGAGGCACAAAATGACAGCAAAGAAACACAAAGCAACCACAAAGAGACTAAAAACTACCTTACCTCAAAGAGACGCAAAACTGCTATACAAAGGGGTAAAACAACCACAGACATGAAACAACTACAAAGAGACTCCACAAAGAGACACAAAATGATCACACAGATAAACAGAATGGCCATAAAGAGACAAAGAACAACTACAAAGAGACACAAAACAACTGCAAAGAGACACATAATGGCTACAAAGACACAGAGCACTTACAAAGAGACTCCTGAGAAGGACTCGTCCTACCAAGTAAGGATCCATGACTTTGAGAAACACCAAGAGTCAAGTGCGGCAGAGGTGCATAGACCCTTTTAGTGCCGACGTCACAATGATGTCATTTTAAAAGCTGGACGCAAAACCTGCCTCTCCCCCACAGGGCTGTAGGCTACACGGGTGGCTTAAAATGTTGTCTTGTTGTGTTATTGGGAGCCAGAATAGACACAGACAACAAGTCTGCACCTTGTTTATCGTCGACAGAACGAGGCTGCACGCTGACATTTTCAGAACAAAATAAAACAGGCTGCAGTGAGAGTCTCTCTCCGTGGGATATTTAAAAATAGCAGGTTTGTGCATTTAGTTCTTCTCAGGCAAGCTCAGGGGTTTAGTGTTGCTGGAGCCCACAGGAACGATGCTCTGCAACACTTTTTTTTTCTCAGAGTGAGGATTAGAATATATGCAGTTCACATAACCCGGTCAAAATTAATACATATAAACACTTGAAGATCCACTCATTACTAAAAGTGTATGTCATATAAAAACTAAAGTGATGGTCAAAGTTGTCACAGTGAAATTTAAGGTGTGTTGATGGATTCACGTCGTCACCTCATGCATTGAGTAACATTACAAGTTAACGTTCCACCTTAAAAGTCACCGGCAGTCGACCCAGTGAATTAAGTTATTTTTTCTCCGACTCCAGCTGCTGTGAGAGGCGGCAAAACATCCTTTCATTTCATAGTTACAGTTTACTAGTAAAACTCTCCACAGTATGAACAGTGGTTACATGAGCCTCAAAACCAGCCACAACTCAGCCCTGAGCAGAGTGGTGGAAACGGTGGCTAAATATCCATCGCTGAATTTAAGGGCGTCATTAACAATGAGACGTGTGCTTGTTTTTCTTGAGAGGCCACTTTGTTTTAATAGTTGTTGTTTCATTTTGGATTTTTGTTGTATTTGTTGCATTTTAAATGTGCTCTGATTGGCTGCTACCTCGGCCAGGGCTCTTGTAAAAGAGATTTTAAATCCCAATGGGACTTCCTGGTTGAACAAACAAACAAATAAATAAATAAATAAAAATAACACTGTTTTCTGTCTCTTCTTCTGTATGTGTGCGCGTGTTCAGGCTGTCTGTGACCATGCATAAGGACTGACTGATTGACTGGCTCTATTGGCTGTCTGGCCGTCACACACACACACACACACACACACACACACACACACACACACACACACACACACACACACACACACACACACACACTATGCCTGCGGGTGAATTCCATCCCCCTCTTCGTCTCACGCGCTCAAAAAAACACCTCTTCCATTCTGCACGCGCACACACGTACAGTCTCTCCGTCTCTTTTTCCTCTCATCCGGCGCAACAGCCCGGCAGCGCGGGTGACGCGTTTTGCGCATTTCCTGCAGCTCGCGCTCACTCACAGATTCAGGAGAGAGAAAGAGAGGGGACGGGAAACGGAGGGGGCGCGCGCAAGGACCGAAAGGAGGAAAAAAAAGCCCTAACGGGAGCGGAGCACCGTGATGTATCTGGGGTGCTCGTGAGCCCGAGAAAGACTGCATTGAGGGGGCACTGCTTTCCGAGAGTACGCGCAAATATCGCGGTACCGTGAGGTCGAAGCAAGGAGATTATCCCAGAGAAGAGCGAGCGAGGGGCTGGAAACGGAGCACCAATCCCGGATGGCTAGGCGCGGCTGCTCGCGCTCTCTCCCACCCTGACCCGGGAGGGACACACAAGGACCGTGGGGAGGCTCCGGGGCTTCGCGTGAACCCAACCGGGGCTCGTTAACCCGCATTCCCCCTCGCTGCCGTTTCACATATCGGCCTGTTTCCGCCGAAACGGGAATCTTGTGTGGCGCACGGGACCGACCGTAAACAAACAAGGCAGCCGCTCGGGTGGGAGAGTGTTCAGCAGGCGACCTCTGAAGGGTGTGAGTCTGCGTTGTTGCTGCATTTTACAGATCAGCTGTACTGTAAGCGTGTGTGTGTGTGTTGTCTGTGTGTGTGTCTGTGTGTGTGTGTGGATAACATAGTGTTCAGATATGGCTGTACTAGAGTGAGAGTCCAAGGAGCCAGCGGCATTATGGGATGTAGCAGGACTGTGCAGTGACCCCGCTCATTGGAAGGAAACACACTGTGTACAGGAGCAGGAACAGGCAGACTAGCCTAAACACACACACACACACACACACACACACACATCCCACCAGCCTGCAGCCATGCCTGTGTTCAGTGGCCTGTTGCATGTTTCATGTGGCGCTTGTGATTACTTAAAGGGCACAAATGCACAGTGTACAGTGGAGTGGGCACATAGTATGTTTTTGCCACAATATACATTCTCAGCCAAACATTCAGGAAAGAGACAATTTTGCTCATTTGCTCCTTCACAAAATTTACATTTATGAATATCTTTTCCCAGAGAGCTTCCCAGCACAAGTACTGCATGGCCAGTAATGTCTTGCTCGTGAGTTGGAGTGCACAGATTTGGGGTTTTTCTCTTCCGGTGCAGATGCTTATCCTTCAACTCAGGCTCATGGCCACATAGTCATGTAGTATTTTGCATGACAATATTGTAATGATACAGATACAAATGCAAATTAAACTTTTGGTGGTCTACTAAAATAGTAACATCAGTTTCTTTTTTAAGTCCACAAGATACATTTTGCTGCAATAGAAATTATTTAAGTGAGATGAACTCATTTTAGATAAAACGTGTTGACAAAGTTTTCCTTCGGGGACATAATTCACAGTTGAAAAAGGTGGTAAATTGTAATATATTACAATATATGTTATCACAATACTCAGCATTTTGCAAATAATTGCAGTAATATCGCATAGTGACTGAATTATCGTGATAATATTGTATAGTAACTCAAGTATCGTGATAATATCGTATCGTGACTCAAGTATCGTAATAATATTAAATCTTGACTCAAGTATCGCGATAATAATGTATCGTAACTCAAGTATCATTATAATGTATTTTGACTCAAGTATGGGGATAATATCGTATCGTGACTCAAGTATCGTAATAATATTAAATCTTGACTCAAGTATCGCGATAATAATGTATCGTAACTCAAGTATCATTATAATGTATTTTGACTCAAGTATGGGGATAATATCGTATCGTGACTCAAGTATGGGGATAATATTGTATCGTGACGTAAGTATCTTCATAATATTGTATCTTGACTCAAGTATCGTGATAATTTTGTATCGTGACTAAAGAATTGGGATAATATTGCATCATGACTCAGGTATTAGGATGATTATGTATCGTGATAATATCGTATAGTGACTCAAGTATCATTTTAATATTATATCGTGACTCAAGTATCGTGAAAATATTCTACAGTGACTCAAGTATCATCATAATATTGTATCGTGACTCAAGTATCATTTTAACATTGTATCGTGGCTCAGGTATTGCAGGATCTTGACTCAAGTATGATTATAATATTGTGCCATGACTCCGGTATCGTGATAATATTGTACCGTGACTTAGATATCGTGATAATATTGTATCGTGACTCAGGTATCATGAAAACATTGTATAGTGACGCAAGTGATTTTCAGCCCTACTATCTACTGATACTGAGTACTGATCCGATACCATTGTTGTCCTTTTCCCAAATTTAAAATCTATATCACAGCTATGTCACTGCATTAACAGTTTTAATTTTATACTTGTTTTTAAGATCTATACACACTGTGTGTGCTTTCAGAATCTGTGTTGTGCGATTGTTTTTAATCAGTGTATTGTCTTATGTGGAGCCACGTCAAAGAAGATTTTCTGTTACGACAGACAAAGTTTTCTGAATCTGAATCTAAATTCACTGGGATAAATTGGACAATAATATTCTGAATGAACACAGCTCATATCAGAAACTGTGGATTTTATGATGACATTAATGAAAGAAAAATCTGTATTTATTGTCACTTCTGGCTGCCACCCAACCCACCTAACGATGTCTGTTTCAGAAGCGATAACAGTCTTGCAGATCAGATCTATGTAGGCGTTGTTCAAACAGAAGGTTAAACTTTGACTAGTTGACTAGTCTCAAATAGGGGTGGAAATCACCAGTTTCATCACAATAAGACATTATATCAGTTCTTCGGACAATGATACAGTATCTGATATTAGTGGTAGTGAGAAGTTAGCGGAGTGAGATGCCCAGCCAGGCAGGTAAGGTTATGTCGTGTTTTATCTTGTTACAGCATTGTTACCATACGGCATGTGCTCTGTCTGTTGACCTGTATAGTCTTCGAAATCCAAAATATTTCCACTCTGCCAATTTATTCCCGAGTAAATAATGTTATCCTCTTCGTCTTTCTCTTTAAAAATAAATGTGTATCCTAAAGATGACGATTGATGTTTTCATTTTGCATTTTGCATTGAATAGATGTATCAATCCGGGCGGCACGGTGGGGTGGTGGTTAGCACTCTCGCCTCACAGCAAGAGGGTTGCCGGTTCGATCCCGGGTGGAGTTTGCATGTTCTCCCCGTGTCAGCGTGGGTTCTCTCCGGGCACTCCGGCTTCCTCCCACAGTCCAAAGACATGCAGATTGGGGACTAGGTTAATTGATAACTCTAAATTGTCCGTAGGTGTGAATGTGAGCGTGAATGGTTGTTTGTCTCTATGTGTCAGCCCTGTGATAGTCTGGCGACCTGTCCAGGGTGTACCCTGCTTCTCGCCCGATGTCAGCTGGGATAGGCTCCAGCCCCCCCGCGACCCTCAAGAGGATGAAGCGGTTAGAAGATGAATGAATGAATGTATCAATCCAGATTGATGGATCAATACACCCCGTACAGTACACCCCCGATCAGTACATTGGAAAATACTCAGAAAACAGTCAAAATTAAACACGATCTAATCAATATGGTTAAACACTGCCTGAAAAAATATTGTGGAAGAGCCATTTGAAATCTCTGAGCACAGTTTTCAATAACCCAACGTATCTTAAATGCTGCTGAAATAGGTGTTACTTTGAACCGTGTATTATGAACATTGCTCATTTTCCTACAGAACATGAACAACTCATTAAATGAATGTTTACGCATAACATTTATTGAAAACAATTTCATTGGGCGAAGGCAGTTGCACAAAATCACTATATTTTTATTAAGTTAAACTGATTTGCACTTCCTCCGGGATTTTCAGATGTTGCGTTTTTAACAACACAAATTCAGCTAGTCTCTGTGAATTCTGCGCAACCTTGTAATTTCGTCCAATCACCGCAACTTTACTGTAAACTTGACTATTTATTGTAGAGCTGCGTGCAGCATATTGACTCGCTGTGCCCTTCCATATCTTCCTCTCTCTGTCTGTTTGTCAAGAGACTGCTGTTGCGGCACCAAAGCTCTGCGTTCCCCTGGAGTTAAACACACAGTGACAGGGCTAACTGTCAGCATCCCACAGCTAAGGTTACCCAACTTTTATTTAGGTTTAACGACAGCCGAGCCTTTTTGCTGTTGGTGTGAGATTAACAGCTCAGTGCCGGATGTTAACCGCTGCTGCGGGCCTCTGCCCAAGTGGCAAGATATAATGAGTAGGGCAGAGAGAGCAGGAGGAGAGCCTTCAGCGCTCCTTCAAACGGCAGCAATAGCTCATTGTTGCCAATCATCTGTAAGCCTCCCGCCATCACAAATATCACTTACCCCCGCAATTTCATTGCAAAAAAAACGTCTTTAAACATGGCAGTTTTTAAAAAGATGCCATGAATCAGGCACTTCAGGTCGCAACAATCCCAAATACAGCCTGTGAAATCCTGGAGGGACTGGACTTGAATTTCTGGTGCTGCCTAGCAAGGTAGTAAACTTAAACTGACTAGTTGACTCGTAGCTGAGGCTACCGTACAAGGTGCCACCAACTCACCTAACATTCACACGCACCTACACACCAATGACACAGCCATCAGGAGCAGTTTAGGTGTCAGTATCAGAATGGAAGAGCGCGAGATCGAACCACTGACCTTTCCAAGCCACCCCATTTTTCAGCTGTTTGTGCTGTCCAGTCGTAAAACTTCTCTCCTTACCTTTAATTCAAGATGTTCTCTTTATTGTCACTTCACTGCTGAATCTTTGAGTAACAGAAGTGTAAGCTGCATTTAGAGGAAGTCCCTACAGCCATCATCGTCACCGCCATCTTCTTTAAGTGGATTATTATTATTCATTTAAGTGGAATCAGAGAATTTTGACTTTTTTTTTCTTTCAAAGATTACTCAAACCAGTTAATCAGATATCAAAATTGGTGACGATTCATTTAGTAGTTGACAACTCATCGATTCATTGTTGCAGCTTTGTTGTCCAGGTGGGTCTAGTTTGGTATTAGGGTGTCACATAAAGTCACGTAGTTCAGTTTTTACTTCTGTAGCGCTACGGCAGAGTTTTTCGGTGTTGTGATACATTTAATCTGCAGCTTTCCGTCCTCTATCTGTTACACGAGAGCTGTTTGGACTTGCATTAGATCTGATTTGGGCATCTCAGGTCCAGCCTGAAGTCGTCCTTCCTCAATTCCTCACATTCCTCCTGCCTCTTTGAGCTGAAAGAAACATGAGGTGCCCTTGCCCCCCCGTAGAAAACAATCTTAAAAGCAAACACACAAACAAGTAGATGCTTTGAGACTTCACCACAACCTGGTTCGACGTCTTAGAGATACACACACACACACACACACACACACTTATGCTTAGCGTTGAAAGACTGAAGTTCCTTTAATTTGTTACAGTTTCTCGTCAGTTATCTCATTTGCGTCGGACTGCCTCATGTAGTTCTGTATGTAAAGGGGATAAAGAGCTGTTTGTTTGGGGTCTGCAAGTTTTGTCTCCAGTTTTAACATGTGATCTTGTTCCACTTCTACGCTTTGTTTTATCTCGTCTCGCTGTATGTTAGACGACGGGCTGATGAAGGCATTCCAGGAGCCGAGGATGCAGTTTAAATCCCTGTATGTGTCGTTTTGCTTTTAGCTCCCTACCTACAATATACATTTAACCACTTAACATTGCAGTCGCCCATTTTCCAAAGCACATTGAGGGTTATCGCGACAATTTTCTACCTTAAAGGCAGCCTTTGTTTTGAGTTTATGCTACAGCACAATGAAAATCAGCTGTCAGAGACTTAAAACTTGTTTTAAATGTGTGTGTTTGTAGCTGTGTTGAAAACTTTTAGTGCCAGAGGTTTTAATACAGACTCAGCTCTCAGCTGGATTAACATGTGACCATGATGTAATGTAAAAAGAGAGGCAACAAAATGTTCATTGTGGTGAAATTCTAGTCTCATATTTGAAGTTTTAGGAAGCTTATCTCCATCCTGCAGTGCTTTAAGCTTTGTTAATGTATATGATTTGTTGTTACCAGACAGTATGATTTGTTGGAAGGAGTTTAATTGATATACAGTTATGTAATCCTTCATTGTATCAGTATACATTGGCATATAAATAGCCACACACACACACTTCGTCCCTCGCCGTCCAGAGTAAGGTCAGAGCATATGGATCACTCTGATGATTGACCGCATCCCATTGATCAGGCTGCCGGCTCGTCAATACATCTGCCTCAGAGCAACACAGTCCCTCCCACTTTGCTCCGTCCTCCTCCCTTCGTTACTCTATTACTCACCACTTCTGCCCTCCGCGTCTCCCTCATCCTCCCCTCTCCGACAGTGTTTACCCTCTCGTTTTCCTCCCTGACCACCTCCCTCCTGCCTTCTTTTACCTGTCATCTTCCTTGTCTGTGAACCTTACGCTCCTCTTTCATCTGTCGCCTCCTGATGCTCCTGCTTTAATATTTCCTCCTTGGTCTCCAGTGACGTATATGAAGTTCAATCCCCTTTAACACTGCCAGATTTTGCGAATGTTGGGCCGTTTTGCCGGCAAGCTGGGAGTGTTGACATACAGAGCCGAACTGGCGAGTTGATCCGAGGTGCCCAATTTTCTGCTGTGTAGGGGTAGACATATTGGTGGAACCTTTTTGGTTTAGAAAGAACGAGGCACCCTTCCACCACGGGAGGACTGTTGATGACTTGTGGGAGGAGCTGTTGATGACGCTGCACGTGCGAGCCACTGGCGGTGGATAAACAGGAAACAGCTGATAGCAGGAATTAGCAGCTAGTAGCAAGAGGGAGACGCAAACCTGACAGACACTGTAAAGATGAGCAACTGGGGAGACAAGGAATTGCACAAGCGTGCACTGACGAGTTTAAACCGGTTTCGACCAAATGTTAGTCGACCAGAAAGGTCATTAGTTGGCAAGATTTCATTGGACGTTTAGGTGCAGAAAACCCCCCCAAAACAAACGTGAAACTCTATTAGGAGCTGCACCTTGTGAAAATAAATCAAAACCTATATGACTGGACCATGTGGGAATTTAATTTGAAAGGACAGACACAGGAAGTGTCCACGCTCAGCAGTCAGACAGGAGTCAGGTTAATTTCCAGAGCTGGTACCTGCGGTTATTCCACAGGCTAGTTAATAACATGTCGGGCAGGAAATCCAAAGTGTGGGATCATTCTGAGAAGGTGAAGGACGAACCCAAGGTGATATGTAAACTCATCTTCATTGGTCGACTACAAACATGACGTATCATCTGAAACATGGAAGTAGCTACATGCCCAATAGCCCACAGTGTCATTAACAGGCGGCTCGCTCAGTGTGTGACGTGCACTTGTAGATAAAATATAGGCCTATATTAATGAAGGTTCATTAGTACGGTTTTGTATTTCTCTGTAATGTAGCACAGTGTTAACAATGTTACTGATACTATTCTTTCTCACACCTTCAACTCAAACCATTGTGTTGCCCTAGCCCTAGTGCTAATTACCAAATGTTAGCATGCTAACTTGTTAAGCTAAGATGGTGAAAATGGTAAACATCAGCATATTAGCATTTAGCTCAGTGCAGCCTCAGAGCCAGTAGTGCTGATATCGGTGTCGGTATCAGTGATATAAACTAAAATATAAATTTATAAAAATATATGTTGGAATAAGAATAAAATTCTTTAATATGATGCCATCAGCTTGTATTAAATGGCACCCACTTCCTGCCGTCAAGATAAACACTGAGGCCTGTGTACCTCAGCTCTGTCTTTCTCACTTCCTCCGCCCTTCTGCCGCCTCACTCATCTCATCATCCCTCTCGTCTCAGCACTGTTATTCCCGTCCTCTCTGCTTCCTGTTCTCTTTTGTCTTCCACCACCTCTCCATGATCCATCTCCCGTGGACCTGAGTGCTGTGGGCCAGGCTGCTGCACTGTGGCCGCCGGTGAAATATTAACCAGGCTTTGATGCTTATTAATTGTCCCACTCAGTAATTGAGATGCTCTGCGGAGCCCATCCCCATGGTGACAACGACAGCCCGTCCCCTTGGTGACAGCCTCTCACCCACAGAAACACCAGAGAAGGAGATGGGTAGGTGAGAGTTGGAGGGGTGGAGGGGGGCTAAGACGAGAGAAAAACAAAGTAGAGCAGTGCTGTGGTGGCTTTTTAAGAAGTCAGAATAATTTAAATTCAAGGCCCTCAAAGGTAGAGAAACCTGAAAGCCTTCTTTGTGCTACATGTCCGTTCTTTAGGAGAAATTCCATTTTACGCACCAGCATAATTGTGGGGATTGTGATTGTCAGCTAGACACAACATTACAACAATGTTGACCGGGAAAACAGGTTTTAATGACTTAATTTGGAGGTAAAAAAGTTAACAGTCTCAAGACCCAAGTCACAACGTGTAACGCCACAAGTTAAAAGGTGCCACCTTAAGGGTCCACTATAATCACCCATGGCAGTGTTGAGCTTCTTCTTAGATCAGTATTGACACAGCATACCCTTTATTGGAGCAGTTTAGAGCTAGGGCTGGGCAATATGGACAAAAACTTGTATCTCAGTATTTACAGGCTCACTGGCGATACACGATATATGTCTCGGTGTTTTATACGAAATGGACTACATGTTCCGTTGCAAGTTAAAGCCACATTTGAGATGTCATAAGCAGTTTTATAAAAACAGACTCTGATCAAAATAAAGTGCAAAGACAGGGATTTTATTCACCTAAAAATATACAGCTGCGCAATAGTTACACCTCCAAAACACTAGTTGGCCGACTTGGCACTGAGGTTTCTGTGAAGTGTTGTTCAGTTGATTCAAAACACCCAAAACACACATTAAACACACATTAAACATGGCCTAATAGAGACAATGTCAAACACAAGTACACAAATCAGCTTCACTATAACTCGCAGCATTCACAGACAAACACTTGTCTTTATCTGGACACATTTTCCCCACAAATACAACATGCTAACATTGTTAGCACAAGCCTATGGCATTTTACATTGTATAAATTAGCCAAGCAGCTAGCGAACTTTTCCTCTTCTTATATAAAGACAGGGACAACAGCAACATTTAACAAAGGTAACGTTACAAAATTCAGCTCCATTACAACTCACAAGGTTCACTGACAAAACAACTGTCTTATGCTAAACACATTTTCCAAACAAATACAACATGCTAATGTCATTAGCACAAGCCTATGGCATTTTACATTGTATAAATTAGCCTAGCGATGAGCGGAGATTTCCTCTGCTCATATGAAGCCAGGATAAATCACACACAAGACTTAAAATGCTATTTTTGTGGAGGCTTTATTGTCTTCACAATTTATTGTTTCTTATCTGTGAAATTAAAGTAAATAAAAGCTTTGTTTCCACTGAGGGAAATGGTTTCAGCTTAAAGAAATAGACAGGAGGTCTGCGTCGCCGCGACGTGTAGTTACATTTCTGGGGAGGTGCACGTCAGGCTACGGCTCTAAAAAGTGTTGCTGAAGAACTTGTGAGTGAGTGAGTGTGAGAGAGGAAAGATGCACACTGGTATGCGTCGTGTAAAGCAACTTGACACTGTATCGATATATATCGCTAAATTTATATCTGGCTTGAAAATATATCAATATATATGGTACATAGTCGTTATATCGCCCAGCCCTATTCTGTAGAGCTCTCATATTAATGCAGATCCTGTTGCCTCATACTGAAGTGTTTTCTGTACGTTACCTGCATTTGAAGCACATTGAGTTTACTTGTAATGAAATGTGTTATATAAATAAAATTGCCCTGCATCGCCTTTATATAGAGGTGAGCCACATACCACTGTAAACAGAACTGTGTCTGTGCATTCCTGTGGTAACTATGGTATGGTAGCAGTGGCAGAGAAATTCAAAGGATGACCGCAGTGTTGTTGATTTTACTTCTCACTTCTAAATAAGCTGTTTAGATTAAAGGGTTACATTTGGCTGCTGTTGTCACAGATGTTATTGTAAAGCTGTATGTAAGAATGCCATGTGCCCACAATGTAGCCAGTGAGTGAAATGGAATATTATGACCAAACCTATGAAAAAAACAAACAAGGAGATATAACTGTAGTCTGTCTTTAAGCATTTTCATCGTGTAGACCAAAATTATTTTTGTTTATGATTTTGCTAATTCAGTCAGGAACACTTAAAGAAAACTTTATTTCTGTTTGCAGTATTATATTTGGCGGTATGGCTCTGTTCTGGGGCCTCTCGGGCCTACACAGAAAGCCTCTTCCACACCCCTATGTGGAAAGCCCGAGGTGGAGAGAGCACACCTCTCTGCCCTTCCACACACCTGCATGGAAAGTCTTAAGGCAGCTAAACTGCTCCATGGTTAAAAAAAAAATCGAACCTAATAAAAGAGGTTTCCTTTGATCTCATTCCCTTGTGACTTTAGCTGTTTGTTTGCGTTCCTCACTGCCATTTCTCCTCTCGTGCACTGAGCTGAACTGCCAATCATAAGCTCTGTTTCCACCGAGCAGTATGGCACAGTTCAGTTGGGTACTTTTTTTTTATTTTTATTTTTTTTAGTTGTGGATGGTACCAATGGAACCGTTCTGTGCCGTCCCCATTTTTGGTCCCCCCTCTGTTGGGGTACCTAGCACACAGATCTGGTACTAAAAGGAACACTGCAGTCTGTTGATTGGTCAGTAGAGGACGGTCACTCTGCTCAGGGCTGAGTTGTGGCTGGTTTTGAGGCTCATGTAACCACTGTTCATACTGTGGAGAGTTTTATCAGTAAACTGTAACTATAAAATGAAAGGATGTTTTGCTGCCTCCCTTGCAACTGGGTCGTCTGCTGGCAACTTTTAAGGTGGAACGTTAACTTGTAATGTTACTCAATGCATGAGGTGACGACGTGAATCCATCAGCACACCTTAAATTTCACTGTGACAACTTTGACCATCACTTTCCTTATATGACACACTTGTAGTAATGAGATGATCTTTAAGCGTTTATATATATGTTTATATATAATTTCCCATCCTCACTCGGAGGGAAAAAAAGCGTTGTGGAGTGTCGTTCCTGTGGGCTCCAGCAACACCAAACCCCTGAGCTTGCCTGAGAGGCTCAGCTCACATTTAAGAGTACTGTTTGCAGTGGAAACACTAGGGTCTGGGTACCATGTCTGAAGGGTTACTGTTGGTTCCAAAGGCACCATACTGAAACAGGGCTATAGTGATTTCACTCTCTGACAGGATTAGGGGTCGCCAGTGTCAACAACAAGGGCTGACAAGGGCCACACCGCCAAACCTCAGGCAATAGACGCCCACCTACGACCTGACATTGCCCAACAGCGGACAGTTGGCTGGTGTGTCAGGGCCTTTGGCGATTTTAATTTGGAAATAGGTTGGTTTGATCCACTGTTTTTAAATTAGTCTTTTAAACAGTTTTAGTTAGCTTCAAAAGGCTATAAGAAGAAGAACTTAAATTATTTTTTAAATTTGCATGTCCTGGAGACAGACAGACAGACAGACAGACGATATAGGAAGAAAGCAGAGGAGATAGAAATGAAGAGAAAGGGAGGGAGACTGGAGGAGGTGAGAGGAAAATGAGGAGAAGGCTGTGGAGAAGAGGAGGAGGGTGGTGATGAAGGAGAGGGAGCAGAAGACGAGGTGTAGAAACAAGCTGTGTGTACATGTAAATATATCAAGCTGGAGGCGTCTAGGAGACATGATGACCACACAGTGTTACATTTCCTCACAGGGACACGGACCACGTCAGATGTCAGCCAGCCGCTGTTCGACACTTGGCATCAACACACACACACACACACACACACACACACACACACATCCTTGTATTTCTATCTTTGTGAGGACCCTCATTGACATGATGCATTTCCTAGACCCTAACCCTATCCTAAACCTTATTCTAACCTGAACCCTAAAACCAAGTCTTAACCCTCAAACAGGCCTTTGAAAAAGTGAGGACCGACCAAAATGTCCTCACTCTGTTGTTAAAATACATTTTTTGGTCCTCACTAGGGCTGTGCCATATCAACTCATTCACGACAATAACGGTATTTTTTTAATATCAAATGACTTATTCATATCATAATATTTGCAATATTTGAAACTCATTCAGCGGCTCCTCTGGCAGCAGCACATGGTCTCTCCCTCTCCTCTCTCACCGTACGCACACAGGAGTCGGTGTCATCAAGTGATTTTGTCATAAACCTTTGGTAATGTAAACCTACTTGACGCTTGTGGCTCGACCAAAAACTCCATATATGTGAATGTGCGATAGTTGTGGTATCATAGCAGCCTGTCACAGGTTACAGCGTGATGATTAGAGGAGAAATGGCAGAGCATAAAGGTCCAGGTGGAAAAAAAAACAACTCCAATCATTTAAGATTTTACTAAAAGAAGGAAATCACCTGTTGGTTTATATGTATAGATCCCAGGGGACATTTTTGTATTTGGGAGCTGTTTAGATGTGTAATTTGTGGTAGATTTTATTTTGTTGAGCTATTAATATTGTATACAGAATCTGAGTTACTGATGTTGTTCACAAACTAAAGAAATGAGAGATCATTTTGTTTTTACTGAATATTTGAAGGTGAATAAAATATTTATATTTTACTAATTTGTAATATCGTCAAAATTATTGTTATTGCGAAAATATTCTGAAATATTGTGATATTATTTTAGGGCCATATTGCCCTCCCCTAGTCCTCACTGTGTGGCATGTACATGCACTCACTCACTCACTCACTCACTCACTCACTCACTGACATGCTCGTACTTACACAAGCCAGGATTAATTGGAGGACTAAAATAAGAGGCCAGTCACCATCCCTTTTTTAAACAATGGTTAAAATATTGTATTGATATTGAGGGCTTTGCAGCATTTCTTCCACTTTTTAACTGATGCTAGTTGAAGGTTAGGGTGGCAACAATATGAATTTTAGCGGTACGGTTTCACAGTGTCACGAATTAGTATTACTATCAGTCAGAATGACCTTTTAAAGGAATTAAAATAGAAGGGTTATTTTTGGTTAAACATATGGTTTATCACTGTATTTGAAACTTGAAACCATTTTTAATGGAAGTATGTGTAAATATTCTCAGTTTAGAAATTAACAATAAAGGTGAGATTTTTTTTCAATATTGTAGGTAAGCAAATGTACACAGTACGATAACCATCAGTATAATATCACAGTATACCTTGAAACTGATATACTTTTGCAACCCTATTCTAGATATTGTAGCTGTCAGAAATTTCAGACTCTGACTCATAGCTGGGAAGGTGGTGTGCATACTGTTTCCCATTTGGCTGTTCGTTATTATGGTGCGCATGATAGATTATGAATTGTTAATTTTTGCAGTGCAATACCAAGAACAGTGTTATGGTCACTGTTTCCACCAAACAATTTTGGTATGGTACCTTTGGAACCAAAAGCCCCGTTTCCACCGAGCAGTACGGTACAGTTCAGTTAGGTGTGCTTTTTTTCTGTTTCCACTGTGAAAAGTTGTGGATGGTACCAATGGAACCGTTCTGTACCGTCCCCATTTTTGGTCCACCCTCTGTTGGGGTACCTAGCACACAGATCTGGTGCTAAAAGGTGGAGCTGTGAACACTGCAGTCTGTTGATTGGTCAATAGAGGACGATCACTCTGCTCAGGGCTGAGTTGTGGCTGGTTTTGAGGTGACTTTTAAGGTGGAACGTTAACTTGTAATGTTACTCAATGCATGAGGTGACGACATGAATCCATCAGCACACCTTAAATTTCACTGACAACTTTGACCATCACTTTAGTTTTTATATGACATACACTTTTAGTAATGAATGGATTTTCAAGTGTTTATATATATATTAATTTTGGTCGCGTTATGTGAACTGCATATATTCTCATACTCACTCTGAGAACAACAACAAAAAAAAAGCATTGTGGAACGTTGTTCCTGTGGGCTTCGGCAGCACTAAACCCTGTGGATGATAATCGAGGTGCAGACTTCCATCTGTCACCAGTAATGAGGAAATACAGTGAGTGCTGGACGGAGCAGTGAGTGACAACAACCCTGCCCACATTTAAGAGTACTGTTTGCAGTGGAAACACTAGGGTAAGTAACCCTTCAGACATGGTACCTAGACCCTTGCATTTCCACTGCAAACATTGTTCTTAAATGTGGGCGTAGTTGTTGTCACTCAGTGTTTGCTGTTAACTCAACAGCTACAGTAGTTCACCAACTACGTCATCCAGTTTGTAGCACTGACTGCAAAATGGGTGGATGAGCTCTGCTGTAGGACATTTTCATGTGACTGGGCCTTGACTGTATTTATTGCCATGGAATGTAAAGTTGAAAATATCCCCCATTACCTTCATAATACCATTGTACTTCAGTGTAAGGGCCGAGCACAGCATCTCCATCCTCTGCCAAGACATGACTCTGATCGTTGAGGTCACAGCCATATTGTCATTAGCCCATTCCCTCACCAATGGCGAGCTGCATGACATCATAGGCTCCATCCCTCAGTGACCTGCTGGTTAAGTAGGACAGACTGGATTTAAGACTGTGACAATACACACACAAAGATAAGCATGCTGCTCTGCCCACTGATGCCAAATCAGGTCAACCTTTGGTGTGTGTGTGTGTGTGTGTGTGTGTGCTAGAGGGTGTTTAATGCATGTTGTCAGTGAAAGGGAAGAAATGGGAGGTTATGTGAGAGCTCTGTGACAGCAGGTGAAATGCACGCCGTTAGCCCCCTCGTTTTTTCTGTGACCCCAGAGTGTGTGTATTTTTGCAAATCCACAAAGGAGGATACATTTTGAACGAAATTAGATGTCTTACATTTCAGACATGGACACAGCAGGGTTGAATAAAAGTTGTATTTGTGCTTTTGTGTAGGGCATTTATGAAATCACATGAGCCACGATTGTATTTATAACTTAGATTAATTACATTATCTTAACAAAGCTGTACGATATCAAGTAAGTATTGGTGACCATTGATTTTGAGGGCCTCTCAGGGAGTCTCAGCTGGTTGGCTGGCAACTGCTCAGAGACAAGACATAGTCCAACACATAACCTCAGTAAAATGGAGGTTATTTACATTTTTAGTCTTTGTTATTTGTATGAATTAAACAAATGAGATGTAATGTGTTGATTAGGGAACTTTTGGTGGACCGTTAGCCTCTTTGTTGGTGTGCAGGTCACAGCAACATTAATCATAGTAGGTTAAAAAAAGAAAACTATCTTAGGTATATATATCTACTAGGGATGCACGATATATATCAGGCTGATAAATTATCAGTTGATAATGGGACATTTTTTTAATTATGCATTTTTCCAATAATTAAAATTATAGCCGATAAATAGCGCTGATAAAACGAGGCCAGACTGCTTTCATTGACTGAACAACAGCAGCATCTAGGCTACACACCCAACACAGTGGATGGCGGTACACATACCTTTAAACTTAGTCTGTGAGCCGCCAATAAACACAGAGAAGAAGAACAATAAGAACTGCAGTACGGTGTCTAGAGGGCAAAACATGTCGCAGTGTGGACGTCTTTCACAGTTCCAGGGGAAGACATGATCTCTGACCGCCTGACGCAGATTAGACACTACGCCGGAGGACCGTCTCCAGAGTGTTAGCTGGAGCTAATTAGCAGCAGTGGCTAACATCCAACACTAAGCTTTTAAAATGGTAGCTGATATGGTAATGGTAATCTACATGGTAGTTGAGACGGCCCCTGGGTGTGTTTATAAAAATGCAGCATGACGATATAAAAATTTCATACAGCAGATGTAACGCTGACCTGCCGATGCTCTCACGAGTCAGCTGTCAGTGTTTGTCTCTGTTAGTAGAGACTCCACTCTACAGTGTAGTTTATACACTTTAAACCTAGTTCACATCACACGATTTTCACCGCGATTTTGACGTCGCAGCAGATCTTGAGAGCCACCTCGGGTCGGAGGTGAGACAGTAGATAGTTTGCCATGACGAGTCCTCGAGTGTGAACGAGCCTACGAGCAAGTCGCCCCCTCGTCTGTGACTGGGACTGGATATCTGGCATGCTAGGAAACTAGAGAAGGCTGACATGACTGACAAAGAGCATCAGCCAATGAGAAGCAGGATACGTGCAATGTCAGCACGCAGGAGGACGGAAGAAATGTGAGGAGGACAAGCTGCAGGGTTGCCAGGTCCGCTTATTAGCCACGACTTTGGGCTTGTTTCTAAAGTGGAGTTGCTTATTTGGGCTTGCTCTCTAAACGTCAGCTTTCTCTCTATATATCTGTCTAATAAGTTATTTAAACGCATGATAGTCGCTTCTTTTGGGCTTGTTTCCATAGCCCTAGTTGCTTGTTTCTCTCCCAAGCCAGCTGGCAAGCAACAACAACAATGGCGGCGTCCACAGGATCACGGGGAGCACGTTGTGTTTGGACCCAGGCCCTGGAGGCAGATCTAATTCAACACGTCTCCAAGTTAAAAAAAATCGTAGTTTGGTGACGTCACTGCGTTATCTGGGGCTCTGTCGGCGAGGGCTCAGTGGAGAAATCTTGTGGTGTGCACACACAGGTCGTAACGCAGCTGGCGAGACTCCTGCTGACAGAAACACACGTCGCCAGGTATGAATACTCAAAAGGTTACGATAGTCGCCACGACGCAAAATCAGGGTGAAAATCGTGTAATGTGAACTAGGCTTTCCTGACACACCAGAGAATTACACTGTAACAATGGGCTTCATCATCTCCCTCTCTCTTACTGTTAACTATAGATTCAATACTGATTTAAAGTCATTTTACTTTCACATCCTGGTATTTATTATGTTCATCTGTATTGGAGGGTTATCCATCATCCATACTTTCTCACTACATCTTAACCTTTCTTACTGTCAGGTGTACATAAACAGGTTATACACTTATTTTGTACCATGTCAAATTATCGGCCATGTGAAGCAGGTAATTATTAATAAGAACTTTTGTCCATATTGCCCAGCCCCACCTGGTGTCACGGCTTGAAGAGCAGACACACAGATACACACAGACAGACAGACGATTAGCTCTATGTTTAAGTAGAAAAGAGCAGTAGCTTGTTACAAAAGTAATTTTTGTTACTACAGAGAAAATAAAGCACTAAAAACAGGTACCATTGGGCAGCATGACCAAATCACAGGCACCAGAAGGGTTATCAGCATCGGTTCAAATGTTAACGATACCCGGTCCTTACCAACACAGGCCAAGAGTTGAGTTTAAGTTATGAAAATGATTGCAATTTAAATCACAGTATGATTAGAAACAAGGCTTCCTTCTGCAGCTCGAGTCTTCATGAATCGTATTTTCATTTAGAGTGTTCCAACAGCGCTGACTGTCTGATCTACAGCGGCTGCTCAACAGGCTGTCTGCCAGTCCATCTGGGTATCACACACTCGTGTTGACTGTGTGTGAGCTCTAAGACGACTGAACAGACAGGATGATTTGATCGGGGATGTCCATTCTCCTAAATCAAATTCTCACCCCGTCTAGTTGATGCTACTGGACTGTGGGACCCGTCACTTGTGGCGGGGGTGCGGGCTTTGTTGAATCTCCCCCTTCAACACCACCACCATGCAGCTCAGCTCCTCTTACATTATTAGCCGTCTGTGATGTTACATTAAAGATGCATGACTCTCATGCTGTCTCACTCAGCATGGGCCTCCTGAGTGTGAGCGTGTGTGTGCAGGCGGACACGCTTGAGTTGCTGAGTGATAGAAAGAAGGGCACACACACGCAAACACACATGTTATTGTGTGAACGCGGTCGAGCTCTCTTGAAGCCGAAATTTGTTATTTGACAGATGGATGTGGGAGGCTGTCACTGAGACTAAACGCTCCTGAGAGAGACAGAGAGAGCTGTCTGGTTGGACAGAGATAGCGAGCTAGATGGACGGAGAGTGGGAGGGGGTTAGCTCCACAGTATTGATATAATGCAAGCTTTGAGTGCCCTGTCTGCTTGGTTGAGTGCTTCTCTGTGCTGCTGCATATGGTGTGTGTGTGTGTTTTCATACTGTCTGTGTGTTTTTGTATGGCGATGGGACGAACGCAAGAGAGTTAAGCTTGTATGTGTGTTTAACGCTAACCTCCCTCTGAAGTCCATTTTGAAATCCCCAGACACACACGCTCAGCTTCTTGTGTGTGTGTGTGTGTGTGTGTATGTGTGTGTGTGTGTGTGTGTGAGTGAGTGAGGGTTTGTGAAGTTATCCGTCTCCCTGGCTGTATCAGTGTCCTAATTGGACTAACAAGATTAATGAGGCGAACTAGATTCTCCAGCTCTCTCTCCTCCCATCTTTTGTTGTTGGGGCGGGGAAACTGAGTGCACGTGTGTGTCTGTACACAGCAGGTTAAATCCAAGTCACGTTACAGTTCATTTAACAGGGCTGGTGATGTGAATGAAATCCTCTATCATTGTATATATCATTCTGATATTGCTGACACTATCAGCTGACTAATCCACTTCTCTCTTGATAGAAAAAAATCAACAATTTTGTGGATCAGTTTATGGTTTAAGCCACTTATCTATATCTATAACAGAAGACTACTATAATGACTATGTGCAGTATATTGATATATTTGCAAGTAAGATATAAACTCATAAGTTCTCCAGCAACACTTTTTAGAGCCGTAGCCTGACGTGCACCTCCCCAGAAATGTAACTACACATTGCAGCAACGCAGACCTCCTGTCTATTTTTGTAAGCTGAAACCATTTCCCTCAGTGGAAACAAAGCTTTTATTTACTTTAATTTCACAGATAAGAAACAATAAATTGTGAAGACAATAAAGCCTCCACAAAAATAGCATTTTAAGTCTTGTGTGTGATTTATCCTGGCTTCATATGAGCAGAGGAAATCTCCACTCGTCAGCAGGCTAATTTATACAATGTAAAATGCCATAGGCTTGTGCTAATAACGTTAGCATGTTGTATTTGTTTGGAAAATGTGTTTAGTATAAGACAGTTGTTTTGTCAGTGAACCTTGTGAGTTGTAATGGAGCCGAATTTTGTAATGTTACCTTTGTTAAATGTTGCTGTTGTCCCTGGCTTCATATGAGCAGAGGAAAAGTCCACTAGCCGCTAAGCTAATTTATACAATGTAAAATGTCATAAGCTTGTGCTAATAACGTTAGCATGTTTTATTTTTGGGGAAAATGTGTCCAGCAAAAGACAAGTGCTTTGTCTGTGAAGCCGATGTGTGTACTTGTGTTTGAAATTGTTGCTATGAAACCATGTTTAATGTGAGTTTAATGTGTGTTTAATGTGAGTTGTCATATTTTCAGGAGGAAAAAAATCCCTGTCTTTGCATTTTATTTTGATCAGTCTGTTTTTGTAAAACTGCTTGTGACGTCTCAAATGTGGCTTTGACTTGCAACTGAAAACATGTAGCTCATTTCGTACAAAATACTGAGATATATATCGTTTATCACCAGTCAGCCTGTAAATACTGAGATACAAGTTTTTGTCCATATCGCCCAGCCCTAGTCCATGGTCCCAACTATGCGGCGATATGATGGTGTATGAAAAATTCATATCACATGGAAAATCAATACTGGTATACTGAATGAACCGCTAAGCCGCCCAGCACTACTTACCCAATTCTCATTTTTACAGAATAGAGCTTGAATGCATCGTAAAGTAACTCGACAAGGCAAATATCGGCTGATTCCGACATGCAGCCAATAAATTGATGCTTCCCTGAAAAATACTGTTTAGTGCAGCTTTAAGGAATCGGTATGAATCATACATCAAACTCTCACTGTATTACCTGTATTGACTTTTGAAATAATGTACGGTTAAACTAAGTGACACACCTGTGGTTAGGTTCAGTACAATTCCCAGTCGACTTGACTACATTAAAATGCCCCAGGGTTGTTGATTTAATAATACATGTGTATTAGTGTTTGTTTTGTCCTGAATTACCCGCTGAAGGGTGGGGTTTATGTAATGACATGGTGTGTGACAGTTCAAACAGAGACAGGTGAGCTTAAAATCACTGAAAGGGAGACTGTACGTCGATTCCAGTGCAGCTTTCTCACGGCAGATATGCTGACTTGTCAGGGCGGGAAAAGCACAAGTGTAATGTTAACGATGTAATTTATTTAACCAAAGTTATATTCCTTTTTTTCTCCACAGAAGTCATTTTTATATAATGATAATGATAATAATAATAATAATAAACTTTATTTATAAAGCGCTTTTCAAAACAAAGTTACAAAGGGCTCTACATGGTTGATCCCGGATTTATTACAATGCACGATTCAAGCAAATAACAGGAGGCAATTTTAGGAAAATACAAAGCACTATAAAAATAAAATAAAGATAAAATACCATCACTGAAGCAGATAAGCAAACTTTGCAACTATTTGCCCTGTAGATAGGGCTGGGCGATATGGACAAAAATTAATATTTCACTATTCACAGGCTGACTGGCGATACACAATATATATCTGTTTTTTTCTCAAAATGGGCTGCATGTTTTCAGCTGCAAGTCAAGGCCACATTTGTGATGTCACAAGCAGTTTTATAAAAACAGACTGAGATCAAAATGAAATGCAAAGACAGGGATTTTATTCCCCTGTCTGAAAATATGCAGCTTTACAACAGTTACACCTACAAAACAGTGTGTAGTTGATTTAAAAACACACATTAAACACACATTAAAAATTACTTAATAGAGACAATGTCAAACAGAAGTACACAAATCAGCTTCACTATAACTCGCAGCATTCACAGACAAACACTTGTCTTTATCTGGACACATTTTCTCCACAAATACAACATGCTAACGTCATTAGCACAAGCCTATGGCATTTTACATATTAGCCTAGCGGCCAGCAAACTTTTCCTCTATTCATATGAAGCCAGGGACAACAGCAACATTTAACAAAGGTAACGTTACAAAATTTGGCTTCGTTACAACTCACAAGGTTCACTGACAAAACAACTGTCTTACACCAAACACATTTTCCAAACAAATATAACATGCTAACAATATTAGCACAAGCCTATGGCATTTTACATTGTATAAATTAGCCTAGCGACGAGCAGAGATTTCCTCTGCTCATATGAAGCCACGATAAATCACACACGACTTAAAATGCTGTTTTTGTGGAGGCTTTATTGTCTTCACTGTGAAATTAAAGTAATATAAATAAAAGCTTTGTTTCCACTGAGGGAAATGGTTTCAGCTTACAGAAATAGACAGGAGGTCTGCGTCGCTGCAATGTCTAGTTACGGGTCTGGGGAGGTGCATGTCAGCCTACGGCTCTAAAAAGTGTTGCTGGAGAACTTGTGAGTGAGTGAGTGGGGCGGAGCTTGAAAATATATCGTACATAGTCGTAATATCGCCCAGCCCTACCTGTAGGTTGCACTGAGGTACAGCAAATCGAACAATTAGGGTAATACAAAATAAAAGAACAACATTTGTTAATTTGTTCGTTTCCAGAATAGGTCACCTGATGATATAAGGTGTTATGAACAGTGCAGAGATGTGTTTGCTGGTTGTGTTTATGCATTTGTTTTTTGTGATGACGTTATTAAAGTAGAAAAACCTCAATAAAAAATAACCTTAAATGACAACAAAAACGAATAAGGACCAGCTTGCTGCACATCTCATCTGATTTATTGAACATTTACTTACCATGTACATTCATTCTGAATAATTCTGTTACAAGCTACAGTATTAAAAAAAAAAAGCAGCACTGCAGCCATGGAAACGCCTGTTGCTAGGATACATGGTTACACTGTCTACATAGCTAACAGCAGTGGATTTCATTGAACACAGTTTTAATTAATCTTAATTTCTGTGCTTACACCAGCCTTAATAAATGTTTTAGTGTACTGTAATCCATCAGTGCTACACTGGTTATGGGAAACATTTTAGATGATTTTTAATCTCATTTTGACCCAAATTTGAACCAATTTGCGTAACATTCAGTTGCAGTTAACAGCTTCTGTAGTGGTAAAGTAAACAAATCATTGTTACGTCTGCATTCAGTATCAAAAATAATGTACATTACTGTGTCATTTAGTGGCTTGTTTCACTGTTAGATGATTTTTCATCCTGCCAAGAATAAAATTCAGAAGAAACATTCAGTTTATTTAATATTTTTTTGGCATGGTATTGAACACTGGCAGGCTCTAACTCATCTCCAGAAATTCATATCTGTGTAGTAGAAGTTCTTGTTGCTTTGGATAGGAAAATACGCGCTTGAAGGCACCTCGTAAGTGGTGATGAGAGAACAGTGCTGTTTGTTGGCCAGCATGCCACCTCAGGATCGCGAGCACTAAATCAATGGTGGTGCTGTCCATTTGCTCCACTCTGTTCCAAATCTTTCTGCTGAAATCCCTGCCGAGATGCGCTGTTATGCAAGAGGTTACATTTGGGGATTAGCACATCATTTTCAAGGGTAGACATCAAGAATCCGGCGGCGTTTATAGGTCACAAATCCCATGCAGTTGTTGTGTGTTATACATGCAACAAAGGGATAATGCTACACGTATGCTTGTATGTGCTCCAGGCTCTGTGTACATTATCATGTTTAGCTCCAGATAGGTTCCTCAACAGTATCATCTGATGATTATAGTCACTAACGATTAATCTCAAAATTCATTTTTTGTTTTTGAAATGTAATTTTAAAAAAAAGGCCATCATTTAATATAGACAGTGCAGGCAGTGCAGTTCTTCTCTCCTTTCTTTGCTTTGCTTTTCTCTTAATTTTCTTCCTTTTTCTGTCCTGTCCTTTCCTCTCTTCTCCTTTCCTTTTAGTTCCTCCTCTCCTCTCCTCTCCTCTCCGATCTTTCCCTTTGTTTCTTGTCCTGTCCTTTCCTTTCCTTCCTTTTCCTTTTCTATTTTACTCTCCTCTCCTCCTGTCTCCTTTTGTTTCGTTTCTTTTCTTCTCCTTTCCTGTCTTGTCTTGTCCTTTCCTTTCCTTTCCTTTCCTTACCTGTCCTGTCTTGTCATGTCTTGTCTTGTCCTTTTCCTTTCCTTTCCTTTCCTTTCCTTTCCTTTCCTTTCCTGTCTTGTCCTGTCCTTTGCTTTCCTTTCCTCTCATTTCCTTTCCTTTCCTTTCCTTTCCTGTCTTGTCCTGTCCTTTGCTTTCCTTTCCTCTCATTTCCTTTCCTTTCCTTTCCTTTCCTTTCCTTTCCTTTCCTGTCTTGTCCTGTCCTTTGCTTTCCTTTCCTCTCATTTCCTCTCATTTCCTTTCCTTTCCTTTCCTTTCCTTTCCTTTCCTTTCCTTTCCTGTCTTGTCCTGTCCTTTGCTTTCCTTTCCTCTCATTTCCTTTCCTTTCCTTTCCTTTCCTTTCCTTTCCCGTCCAGTCCTGTCCAGTCCTGTCCGGTGTATTTTGGTTAAATAGTCAGTAGCAATCTATAACAAATGAAAACCATGAACAAACTAGTTAAACACCTATTAAAGTAGAATTATTTTTGAATTGAAAATCACTTTTTTTCTCCATAGTTTTTGTCAGATACAGGTAACCATTGACGATGTTGGGTAACGTATATGTTAATGTCGTCTAATGTCAAGTCTCTATTTGATCAGACCAGACGATACCATACGAAACTTGTTAGGGCATAAAATCTGAATTGCTTTGGATTTTTTATAAACAGTTGCTGATGTGTGTGTGTGTGCCTTATAACTAGTATGTAGCGTGCACTGGTGCCCGTCGTAATTACCGTACGCCACTGCCCAGAGCACAGGGAGATGCATCTGAATTCAAAAACAACAGAGAAGATTTTTGCATTGTCAGAATAATTAAAATAGACAGATTATTTGAGCTCTACTTGACATTAATCAAACCATAAAATGATGCAAAGCTCATGTTATAATCATGTTACCATGTACTGTAACACAGAGCTTTTACAGTACTTTACTAAGGAAAATACAGCAGGTAGAATTAGATATATTTCACTTCTTAATGTAATTTTTAGGTCATCAGGACATATTTATTTTAAGGGAGTATAATGCAAAAGTATTTGTTAATTATATAAAAAATATATATTACATATTTGAGGGAACATGAAATGTATTTTATAAGGCAAAAAAACAAAACAGTAGACCTGTGCACTGTTTCTACCTCCCACAATTTTTTATTTACTGTTGCTGTGCCGTGTTTTGATTAGTCATTGATGTGTCTAAGGGATTTACAGCAAAACAAATATTGAATCAAACACCAACAAAACATGTCTGTAAATTTGTGTGATTTCCGGGCACATGACTGATGTTCTTCATGACCTGACATATGTTCTGCTGCAGAGTGATTATTGTGAAACAATTATCAGTGCATCAAACTTTGTGATTTCTATAATGATTTTTTTTTCTCGCTGTGTGACCACCTGCTACTTTCAAAACATGAAGTATTTGTTATGATTAGGGATGCCCCTAACGGCTAATGTCAATCAGTCAATCAATTTTATTTATAAAGCCCAATATCACAAATCACAATTTGCCTCACAGGGCTTTACAGCATACAACATCCCTCTGTCCTTTGGACCCTCACAGCATAATGTCCCTTATGTGTAAATGGAGTAGACTACATTGTGTTTTATCTAGTAACAGTATTGTTTATACACCTCTGTCTGTTGACCCCTTTTTGGCTGGATGCACATGTTTATGCTTTTTACGTCTCACCATCCAGTTGGTTTAGCTGTGAGGAACGTGCAGCCCAGTGTTAAAAAATTTGTTTCAGGCGATCATGACCTCTGCATCGAGATATAATCTTTCAAGATAAAATCATTAGCTCTAAGAATTGATTTTTTTCTCTCTATCCTTAATGCAGCATGTCTCATATTAGTTCCTGTGCAAGCTTTGTTTCTCATGTTCAGCAATGCATGGACATATATGTGTGTGTGTGTGTGTGTGTTGCTGCCTGTGTGCGAATCTGACTGTTGCATAAGAGGATCTGCTACTGTCCCAGAGCTTAGCGAAGGATTTAAACCTCTCTTTCTCACTCTCTCCTGCACTCTCTCTTCCTGTGTCGTCCGTCTCTCTAGCGCTCTCTGTTGCACTCTCTCTAATCTACTTGTCTTTTGAAGGGGGGGGGGGGTGTCATTATTTGTTGAATAAGTCTTATGCCGATTGTATGTTTGCTTATCTAGCCATGTTTGAGCAGGACAGTTTCTGTCTGTTCTGAATAAATGAGCCTCCATTTTGATTGCACCTGCTCAAACACACAGAACTCATTTTGACTCATAATTCAAGATGTTTGCTCTTCAATTTCTTTTAATTCAAAACCTTAATAATTGATAAGAGAAAGTAAGAAATATGGTGATTTCATCAGCTTCCATTCATTTCTGTTGTAACTGTAATTGTTGTAATTTATGCCGTGTCTATAGAGGATTAATGGATTATAACACTGGTGCTTCCCCTTCAGTTACCCTCCAGCAACTAGTCTGCGTTTTGGCAACTCTTCACATCCCCGTGAGGAACACAAGAAATCAATTCTTACCATTTTACAGTCTGTTGACAGAGAGAGAAAGGACTGGGCTCACTGGTGATCTAAAAATAAGAAGTTTGGATGAGACTCCACAAGCATTACTTTGTCCAACATGCAATGCTGCAAATGTGTTGGCTGCAAACTCTTCACAGCACAAGAACATTTTGTTAAGAAAGCTGATTTGACTCGTGCCTCGCATGCCAGAACAATATTTCTTAATGTATTCAGTAAATTTTAAGCCTTCAGTCTTTTTTATTGCTGCTGTGGTAAATAGTAGGGCTAGTTATTTACAGGCTGACTGGCGATACATGATATACATCTTGGTATTTTCTATGAAATGGGCGACATGTTTTCGGTTGCAAGTCAAAGCCACATTTGAGACGTCACAAGCACTTTTATAAAAACAGACTGTGATCAAAATAAAATACACGTACGTTAATGTTTCTGCACACAGCACTGGAGCTATAGAAGTTTAAAGGTTTGCAGCACAGGACACAAAACTATAACATGACAATAAAAATGTAAAGTCGGCCTAAATCCATTGTGGTTTGGAAGAATTAAAAGTCTTTGTGGGGGGAGTTAAAAAGCTTTCTGTGGCCTTTCAAATTAATCTAGTGCTGGAAAATGATTTAAATCTCATTTATTCACAGAGCATCAACAGAGGCTGAGGGAGGGAGAGAGCCAGACACTTTGTCCGTGTTATATATGTCTTGTATATGAAACATCTGTGTTGCTGTCACATAATAGACTACAACTACCAAGAAGAACGGCAACCCGCTATGATCCACCTCACAAACACACACTAACAGTGCAGTGCGATCATTTCATCTCACAGACTGATTTAGCGTAGCACGTGCAACATATAGACCAATGTCGCACTGTAGACTAATTAACAGGCAGATTAAACAGAGGAGCAGCTCTGTGTCTCTCTGAGTGTTGATGGAGAACTTGTGAGTGAGTGAGTGAGTGAGTGAGTGAGTGGGGCGGAGCTGTGAGGAGAGTGTGAAAGTGGAGAGATGAACACTGGTATGTGTCATGTAACACAGCTTGACGATCGATGAAATGATGTTGTCTAAATTTATATCTTACTTGAAAATATACCGATATATTGTACATAGTCGTTAAGAGTTAATAATAACATTATTTCCAGTAGGATAATATGCAGAAAGTTAATGTTTTACCTTATTAGTTTCTGCATAAAAATAATCCTCTCCTGCACACACTGGGTGGTCATGGACTCAGGACAAATGGACGCGTCAACTCACCTGTTAAATTATTGTAACACACCAAACAGGTGGATGAATATTGTTCATGCAAACTGTGGCGCTATGATTTAGGGCTGCAAGGACTAGTCGACTAATCGATGACTAATCGACTATTAAAATAATCGATGACTATTTTATTAGTCCACTAATCAGTTTGAGTGAATCTTCATATAAAAGTACCATAAAAGTACCCCAAAATACTCTTATTGCAGCTTCTAACGCTCAAATATTGGCAGCTTTACACACTCTCCCATGACGGTGAACTAAAACCCTTTGGCCTGAGTATGAAACAAGACATTAGATGACATCATTTTGGGGTGTAACACATTTTTTGGTAAAATGATTAGTCAACTAATCGAAGAAATAATCCACAGATTAGTCGACAGTGAAAATAATTGTTAGTTGCAGCCCTACTATGAGTTTATTGACTCAGTCATATTCCACATTTGTAACTTGGCATCTAGAAGTTGTAAAAGTTCTTTCATTATTTAACAGTAAAGATTAACAGTAGAGATACTACAGTAATAATAAACTTTTAAGCCAACATAATCAAACTCTGAAGACAAATACTCTCTTCTCTCCACCCTCCACTCCCCACGAATAGGCCATTGAAGTGACACTCCCACACCGCCGCACAACCCTGGGTCTGTTTGCCGCAGTGCCTGATTTATTGTGGAAATTAATGGATTACTGAACGGACCTACTGGTCACATTCCCAGGGGCCTAATGTGTCAAGGGCCTCACCTGCGCAATGTCACTCAAATCATAAAACAACAAAAAATGCTTAACAACCGCAAAGAGACACGAAATCACCACAGGGTCTGTGCGTCTTGCTCCTGTGTAGGAGAGATGGGGGGCCTTAGCATCCTTGGCATATCTGTGGCTAGGGGCCCATTGTCTCACAATCCACTCATGGGTGTAAATGCAGCTAGAAAAAGATGAGCCCAGCAAGTTGAACAGTCCCCTAACTTGTACCTTAATTCTCCATCTAAAAGCTCCACTTTGCTAATTTACACATTGAGATCAGATCACAAGGGCAGATTCGAGACAATGAGAATGCTTATAAATAACTGCAAATCTTTGTCCAGATAACAAATCGGAAAGAGATACCATGTCAATAAAAGGAGTAAATGGGGTCTGCAGCGATGATGATGAAGATAGAAATTAGAATAGTGATAAAGATGGTGATACTGATAATGATGTGACTAGTGGGGAGTAGGGGTGTGCCATATCATCTCATTCACGATAATACTGGTATAATAACATAATGAAAAATATGCAATATTTCAGCTGGTTGACATGTTGACATCATACGGTTCTTACGGCAACAACAAGCATGGCTGAAAGCGAAATAATTAGCGACACCGCGGTGGTTCCAAAAAGAGGAGCAGCTTCAGTAGTGTGGAATAAACTGTGGCGTTCTGAATGTTTTATGAACAGCCTCGGACTTCTCAGACTCTTTTAGTGACTTACCGCTCAGAGGGAACTCAATCAGCGGCTCCTCTGGCAGCAGCACAGCGTCTCTCCCTCTCCTCTCTCACCGTGCGCACACAGGAGTCGGTGTTGTCAAGTGATTGTGTCATAAACCTTTAAAACTCCATATATGTGAATGTGTGATAGTTGTGGTATCATAACAGCCTGTCACAGGTTACAGCGTGATGATTAGAGGAGAAATGGCAGAGCATAAAGGTCCAGGAGGGGAAAAAAACAATCATTTAGGATTTTACTAAAAGAAGGAAATCACCTGTTGATTTATATATATAGATCCCAGGGGACATTTTTTGTATTTGGGAGCTGTTTAAATGTGTAATTTGTGGTAGATTTTATTTTGTTGAAGTATTAATATTGTATACAGAATCTGAATCTCACTCTGAGTTACTGCTGTTGTTTACAAACTAAAGAAATGAGAGATCACGTTTGTTTTTACTGAATATCACTTATTTTGTTGCCATTATATTTTCTTGAATTAATAATACATTTTTTTTTTTCAAATAATTTGTCATATCATCAAAAGTATTGTTATCTCAAAAATACCCTGAAACATCATGATATTATTTTGGGGCCATGTTACCCACCCCTAGTGGGGAGGAGTATTGGTAGTGGAGATAATGACCTCTTCCATGTGCACTGATCTGTTTGTTTGTGCTGGAGGAAAGCCCCCCTGCTGCACTCACTGTTTAGCTGTGTTATTTCCTCACTGGTTCACTTTCTGTTTCTCTCTCTCTCTTTGTCTGTTGCAGATTGACCTAGAGCCAGAGGGGAAGGTGTACGTGGTCATCGATCTGTCCGGATCCTCCACTGAAGGTAAAACCACAACAACACACTATTTTACTAGTGAAAACAAAGGAATCACACATCAAAACACTTGTAGAGACGGTGGCATGTGCTGGTGGAAAGTACAGTTATGAATTAAAGTTGATATGGAGCTCTGGGTAGTGACGGAAAGAATGAGATTGCAGATACAAGTGGCCGAAATGAGTTTCCTCCGTGGGGTGTCTGGGTTCAGCCTTAGAGATAGGGGTAAGGAGCTCAGACATTCGGAGGGAGCTCGGAGTAGAGCTGCTGCTCCTTTGCATCAAAATGGGTCAGTTGAGGTGGTTTTGGGCACCTGATCAGGATGCTTCCTGTTAGAGGTGTTTCAGGCACATCCCACTTGTACGAGGCCCCGGGGCAGACCCAGAACACGCTGGAGGGATTACATATCTCACCTGGCCTGGGAATGCCTTGGGGTCCCTTAGGAGGAGCTAGAAAGTGTTGCTGTGGGGTGCTTTGCGTGGCCCGCTGCCCCTAAGACCGAGCCCCAGATAAGCGGATGAAAATGGATAGATGGATGTTTTGGTTTATTCCTACCACTCTCTTAGCCTTGTTCTGGCTGCAGCAGGCAGCTATTTTTTTAAAAAAAGAAGAAAAAGAAAGCTCTAAATACTCACTCTGCTCAGCACCAAACAGCAGACGGACAAAGTTTGATACTAGCTGGTTAACATAGTGGAGCATTTAGCAGCTAAACAGACAGATAGGAGCATAAAGGGATTACTGAACAGGTCTAACCTGGGGCCTCCCTGGCCTTCAGCAGCAAAATGTCACTTGAGTTAACATGTACTGAACAAGTACTTAATATGACCTCAAGGAGACCCAAAATGACCACAAATAGACCCAAAATGACCACAGAAAGATAGAAAAAAGTACCAAACTACAAAATAAAGCAACAGCGAAGAGATACAGAACAACCCAAAAGAAAGACCCAAAGTGACCTCAACAAGACCCAAAATGACTACAAAATAAACAAAGAGACACAAAAAGACCACAAAAAGACACAAAGTGACCTCAAGGAGACCCAAAATGACCACATATAGACACAAAAAGACCTCAAATAGACACAAAAGACCACAAAAACACACAAAATGACTACAAAATAAACAAAGAGACACCAAATGACCTAAAAAAAGACACCAAGTGACCTCAAGGAGACCCAAAATGACCACAAATAGACACAAGAAGACCACAAAAAGACACAAAATAACTACAAAATAAACTAACAATAACGAAGAGACACAAAACAACCTAAAAACCCCCACAAAGTGACCTCAAATAGACCCAAAATGACTACAAAACAAACAAAGACACTAAATGACCAAAAAATGACACAAAGTGACCTCAAGGAGACACAAAATGACCACAAATAGACACAAAACAACCACAAATAGACACAAAATAACTACAAAATAAACAAAGCAATAACGAAGAGACACAAAACAACCTAAAAACCCCCACAAAGTGACCTCAAGGAGACACCAAATGACCATAAATAGACCCTAAATAACTACAAAACAAATAAAGCAACAACAAAGAGACACAAAACGGCCTCAAGGAGGCCCAAAATGACTACAAAATAAACAAAGCAACATAGAACAGACAGAAAATGATCAAAAAATGACACAAAGTGGCCTCAAGGAGACCCAATGTGACCACAAATAGACACAAAATGATCACAAATAGATACAAAATAACTACAAAACAAATAAAGCAACAGCAAAGAGACTCAAAACAACCTAAAAAAGACACAAAGAGTTGTAGAGCAACAACAAACAAAGCAAATAGCAATAGCCAGGGGCCCATTGGCTCATAATCCGCCAATGCTCTGTAGTTGGTAGAGACCAAAAACAGAGCTAAAAGAGATTGATTACTGGACACAAACATGGCCCTTAATGAATGGTAATGTTGCTCTGTAACTGCAGGATGTGTAAATAGGCTACTGTTTGCCAACATCTTCACCAGATCAATATCTGATGATATGTCAGTGTTGTGTTCACAGCTGTTTCTGTGTGCTGCCCCCAAGTGGAGAAAACTCCAGTTATTGCAGGTTTAACATAACGTTCCGTACACATATCCCCTGCTATCACTGCCAGCTCACTGCAGTGAAGCCTGAGGCCATAGTGTGCGATGGAAAGATTACTTCCTGTTTTCCTAGAAAGTCACTTAACAGAATTCATAGAGCGTTTTCCTCGCTCTTCTCCTCCTCTGGTTTCTCTTGTATTTGTTTGTTTCCATTAAACACGGAATCATCCAGAATATCCCTCTCAACTAGCCTTTTCCACACACATCCACTGACTCACTCACATGCTGCCCCATAAGAGAAGTTTTCACCTGCACCTGTGTATCTTCACACCTGGATATAAATAGAAACTGCTCTCTGCCTTCCAGTGAAAGTGTGCATGTATATGTATATACTGTGTGTGTGTGTGTGTGTGGGGGGGGGGGGGATTGCAACAGTACATCACAGCAGTTTAGTTACTCTTGTGTAAAGACTGATAGAGAGAGCATATGAAGAGAGAGGGAGTAGATTCTTAAAATAGTAGGTGAGATTGAGCCACGGATTACACACACACATATGTAGACTCAGGCGTCAGTGTCTTGCCCTCCTCATCGATGATTGGACACTCTGTGGTGACCTCACGACCCACTCCCCACCCACTCCTGAACTTCCTCCCCAGAGTTCAGCTGGCATGAGTGCTCATGTTAATGTATGCTGATAAAAACAAATGGTGTGTGTGTGTGTGTGTGTGTGTGTGTGTGTGCTGATAGGAGGGATGGAGAGATGGAGGGTGAGAACCAGAGGAAGACGTGGTATTTTTAGCAGATTTCTTTTTCTTCTTTTTTTTTTTTTCTCCCCTGCTGCAATCTGTTCTGTGCGGCTTCAGAGGCTGGAAGGAGTTGTTCCCTCTCTCCTCTTTTCCTCCTCTCCTCTCCTCATACATCTGTTGGTCTCAGGAAGCAAATAAAAACAATAATCTGACCTAATCTGACCATCTGCAGTCTCTCCCTCTGTTTCTTTATCCGTGTCTGTTCCCTTTAAATATTTTCTCCACGTTCCTCAAAGCTTAAAAAGTAACCTCTGTGACTGAACACTTCATTTTATTATATTTCTTAAGAAAAAGCTTTTTGTTTTTCAATGCGGTATCTTTACTTACGTAATTTAATAACCTATAAGTACTGTATCTTTAGAAATCACATAGATTCACACCTACCCTGTTTGGTTCGGTTCAGTCGAACTCAAGTTCATTTGCCCACTAGGGCGGAATTCATACTTCTGCATTGAATCGACGTTGTACCTTCGCCATAGGCTCTACATTGACACAGAGGCTATGCTGTAGCCTCATGTTCACCTCCCAGAAATGTAACTATGCGGCGCAGCGATGCAGACCTCCTGTCTATTTCTGTAAGCTGAAACCATTTCCCTCAATGGAAACAAAGCTTTTATTTACTTTAATTTCACAGATAAGAAACGATAAATTGTGAAGACAATAAAGCCTCCACAAAAATAGCATTTTAAGTCTTGTGTGTGATTTATCCTGGCTTCATATGAGCAGAGGAAATCTCTGCTCGTCACTAGGCTAATTTATACAATGTAAAATGCCATAGGCTTGTGCTAATAACGTTAGCATGTTGTATTTGTTTGGAAAACGTGTTTAGTATAAGACAGTTGTTTTGTCAGTGAACCTTGTGAGTTGTGATGGAGCCGAATTTTGAAATGTTACCTTTGTTAAATGTTGCTGTTGTCCCTGGCTTCATATGAGAAGAGGAAAAGTCGGCTAGCTGCTAGGCTAATTTATACAATGTAAAATGCCATAGGCTTGTGCTAATAACATTAGCATGTTGTATTTGTGGGGAAAATGTGTCCAAATAAAGACGTGAAGTGTTTGTCTGTGAATGCTGCGAGTTATAGTGAAGCTGATTTGTGTACTTGTGTTTGAAATTGTCTCTATTAAGCCATGTTTAATGTGTGTTTAATGTGTGTATTGAATCAACTAATCTTTACAGCACTTCACAGAAACCTCCACCGTTGACTAGTGTTTTGGAGGTGTAACTTAGCGACACAGACACACCTCCGCACAAGTATAAATGCTCACAACTGCGTAGGCCATGTGTGTAGGCTACGGCGGAGAGTCTGTCGCACAAGTATAAATCCCCCTCAAGTGCGGTTTGTTTGGGCAGGTGTGAACACAGCAATCACACTCAGGTGTGCACCAAAACAACTGGACCAAGACCCTCTTGAAGAGGTGGTCTCAGTCCGGTCACTAACGAACTCTGGTGCGGTTCGTTTGTGGTGAGAACGTGTTGCGACCTGGATGTGAACCAACTGCAGTCACATGACACATTGTTTGGGTTAAACATGAGCATGTTACAGTCCTGGAGGATTATTAATGTGCACCTCCTCCTGTACTGCCTTAATATGCACATTCAGCACATCCAATGCATCAAAACATTGTTTTCTAGTTGGAGCTGCGCCTCGTTTTCAAACTGTATGGTTTGACTAAAATGAACAATGACAGCAATATAGTCCACGATGAGCAGCGCTAAAATCAACCTGCGTAGTTGTCCCTCCATTGAGACATTAGAAAGTGTCACGTTTATCTTGCAAGTGTACTCTTTTTCAATGTTTTGTTTACTTCCTGGATTTTTCCCACATGGAAATTCTGACCAGTCAAGAGCAGCTTTCTCACACAAGGCATTTGATCTGATCCGCTTGTAAATGCTGCCGTGAGAACACGAACAAACTCTAGGCAATTATACAACGGTGCAACAAAATTAGCCCCTGATTCGGACCAAAGCAACACAACTCTAGGTCTGAAAGCAGCCTTAGATTCCTTCAAATTGTCATAAAATGATAATGTGTGTTATTTATTTATATCACACTTTTCAAAAATAAGATAACATTCTTTACAGACATAATAGCGAAAAATACACAAAATAAATAAGAATAAAAATATCCATAAGCCAGTCATTAAAAGGTCTTGAAAAGACTGGAAATTGCACCAGAATCATCAGCAAAAGGACCACCAGTGTTTAGTTGCTATTTCTCAAGCCTGAAGATTGAATGACAAGTGCATCTCACCCTCCTTTTCTCCGGCAGGATAAAGGCTCCCTCTGCTTCAGATTTATAAATATCATCTTTTTTATTTCACATTTCTGTCAATCTAATTCTGTAATTTTTGGGATGACTGCCTGATAGACGGATGTCATTTCTGAAGCCGCTCTCTCTAACACAACCATAATCTTGATGAGTTCAGGAACCACTTCTTTTTCTTTTAGTACAGCTAACTCAGTTGTTTGTCTTCAGAAAATTCAGCGTTTCATTGTTTTATTCATTCATTTAAAAGAGACTTATTGTGCTTTTTCTTATTTTCCGTCATAATGTTGCAACGTCAGATATTCAGATAATAAATGTGGCTGAAGTTTCAAGTAATAAAGTAAACGTGTGTAAAAGTAACCCCTGTGAACAAAACAGTGGAGAGGAAATATGTGACTGTAGGCTGTGTGTTCATATATGTTTACTTGCCAACAAAATCTAATTAGCCTACATAGATGAGTGCTTTGCATTCAAGATGGATCATCTGGGATTAATAATAAAATGCAAATTGATTTCAATTTGAATATTTTTGATAAAAAATATGTGTGTTTAAGTACGTGGCATTTATTGTTTTGTTTTTGGCTTTTTTTCTGTGGTATCAGATTGTGGCATTGCGAATCATGGAATTTCATTGGCATTGGTATCAACTACTAAACTTTTGGGGTCTCATTTCTAAAACAATGCGTAGATTCCATACTTAAAATGTACATAAAGCCAAATATGGCGTGTGTCCAAAAATATTCGACAGTTGCTACAACCAGGTTTCCACCTCACGTCTGCGTCGCCAATTTCCCATCTCCAAAATGTTCCTTAGCATGGGTCAGAGTTTCTCCCATCAAGTCTGTTTTCATAGATCACAACTTTTGCATGGGAAGTGGCGTACACCTCTTTCAGGTCTCGTTTTGTGCCTACACAGTTTTTATAAATGAGACCCCTGGTATCATAACATGCCTTACTGCTACACGTAACTACATGCTAACGTCAGGGAACATTTAATCTTGGTTGCCATTAGTGTTAATTTCTCCCTGATTTCAGATCAGATTCCTGTTGAATGTCTAGGTGTGAAGATTTTGGTTGAGAAGCTTTTATTGGTGATTTTTTTATGGTGGAATCTGCATCTATCCTCCATTGCCATCGTTCCCAAGCTGCAAGAACACTACAGGTACATGCTAACATCAGGGAACATTTAATCCTGGTTGCCAGTGTTGTTAATTTCTCCCTGATTTCAGATCAGATTCTGATTGGAACATTTACGGTTGAAAAGATTTTTGTTAAGAGACTTATTGGTGATTTTTGTCACAGTATAAAGTGCCACTATTCTCTGTTACAGTCATTCCCCAGGTGAAGGAACATGCAAGCTACTAGCTAACGTCAGGGAACATTTAATCTTGGTTGCCATTTTTGTTAATTTCTCCCTGATTTCGGATTCTGCTAGAACATGTGTGGTTATGAAAATTATGGTTTAGAAGCTTTTATTGGTGATTTTTTACGGTAAAGCGTGCAGCTATCATCCATTACCGTCGTTCCACAGCTGTAAGTACACTGTTAGAAGTAGCTACATGCTAACATCAGGTAACATTTCATTTTGGTTGCCGTTGTTGTTAATTTCTCCTTGATTTCAGATCAGATTCTTATTGGAACATTTATGGTTGAAAAGATTTTTGTTAAGAGGCTTTTATTGGTGATTTATTTTCATAGTAGAAAGTGGTGCTATTCTCTGTTACAGTCATTCCTAACCTGCAAGAACACTACAGCTACATGCTAACATCAGGGAACATTTAATCTTGGTTGCCAGTGTTGTTAATTTCTCCCTGATTTCAGATCAGATTCTTATTGGAACATTTATGGTTGAAAAGATTTTTGTTAAGAGACTTATTGGTGATTTTTGTCACAGTATGAAGTGCCGCTATTCTCTGTTACAGTCATTCCCCAGGTGAAGGAACATGCAAGCTACTAGCTAACGTCAGGGAACATTTCATTTTGGTTGCCGTTGTTGTTAATTTCTCCTTGATTTCAGATCAGATTCTTATTGGAACATTTATGGTTGAAAAGATTTTTGTTAAGAGGCTTTTATTGGTGATTTATTTTCATAGTAGAAAGTGGTGCTATTCTCTGTTCCATCATTCCTAACCTGCAAGAACACTACAGCTACATGCTAACGTCAGGGAACATTTAATCTTGGTTGCCAGTGTTGTTAATTTCTCCCTGATTTCAGATCAGATTCTTATTGGAACATTTATGGTTGAAAAGATTTTTATTGGTGGTTTTTGTCACAGTATAAAGTGCCGCTATAATGTGTTACACTCATTCCCCAGGTGAAGGAACACGCAAGCTACTAGCTAACGTCAGGGAACATGTAATCTTGGTTGCCATTTTTGTTAATTTCTCCCTGATTTCGGATCAGATTCCTGCTAGAACATGTCTAGTTATGAACATTTTGGTTGAGAGGCTTTTATTGGTGATTTATTTTCATAGTAGAAAGTGCCGCTATTCTCTGTTACAGTCATTCCTAATCGCCCCTCCTTGTCAGCATGCCTGTGTGTGGGTACGATGTTAATTTCTCGCAGATTTTGGATCATATTAACACTGGAACATGATAGATTGTAAAGATTTAGCTTTTATTGGTGATTTTTTTTTTTTTTTAACAATAAAATGTGCCACTATATTCATTTACACTCATTCCTCAGCTGAAATGACAATGCAGAGATGCTGAGATACGGAAGACCCAGAAACACTGACCAGTCATAGCAGACCAGGCTCAGACAGTATGAAAAAAATGTGGTGTTTTTGACCATTAAAAAATGGAAACATCTTCTACTAGAAACCCAAAATGCAAAAATGAGCATCACAGGTCTTTTTCAGGCTCAGTAGATTTTTTTACACATTGTTATTTGACAAGCAGATGGATTACTGCCACGGTTGAATTGTCATTCGTTTTTATGTCATATTTGTTTATGTCACCATCTGCAGTTCGGCTCTTCATCTCCTCTGTCTCCACTGTCTGCTGGTCTTCTACATGTTTGTGTCCAATTACCATCTTCTGTCCGGCCGTCTCCCAGTCGGTCACTCAGCTGAACCAGAGTACGTCTGTCTCCACGACGATCACTCTTAACTGTTGTTATGCCTCATCGCCCCTCCTTGTCAGCATGCCTGTGTGTGTGTATGTGTGCGTCCAGGACAGATGGATGATGTATTATGTAAAACAAAGTGATCCCACTAATGGCCTGTTAAGCCGTCTCCCCTCTCTCACCAACACCACCATCGCACACAGAAAAACACACACTTCCACTCACACACTCCTACTCACACTCACACACACTCTCAGAGTCCCTAGACAGCCTGTCTGTAATCGAACTCAGCAGTAACCACATCTATAACGCACCCAGGAGAGAGAGATGGAGGGAGCGTTAAAGAAAGGCAAACTAGGACAGGAGCTCGGAGAGAAGGAGTGTGTGTGGGAGTGAGAGTGGAGGTGGTTCTCTTGTCTTAAGGTTACCCTCGGAAAGCATTTATCTTTCCGGGGAGATGCGGAGAGGAAGGGAACGGCTGGTTGGATGGTGCTCGCTGAGGAGGAGTATTTTAATATGCTGTCCTTCGTTTTAGTGCCCACACATGAAAGTATAAATAGCAAGGACACGTACGTATGCATAGGCCTCTGGTAGGTGTGGGGTGTTTGTGAGGAAGAGGGAGGGAGGGGAGGAAGATGAGAGGCCGTTGAATGATTAAACATCTCAAGCAATGTGATGCAAATCATCCTTATTTGTACAAAGCGTCTCAGGAAGTAAAATCAATGGGTGTTGAGAAAATATCACTGTTATGTGTGTGAGTCTAAAATAGGGATGTTCCTGACAACTAATTTCCCTGACATTTAAACGGAAGATTAGACTTGGACTGGTCGACTCGTATAAAAGTAAGAAAACAGTCAAAATTGAGCACAGTCAACCAGAAAGATTTTACATTGCCTGAGAAAAAATGTTGCGTCTGTTGTAAGAGCTGTTTGAAATCATTAATCACAATTTTCAACAACTATATCATATTTTAGGGCGGCACAGTGGTGCAGTGGTTAGCACTGTCGCCTCACAGCAAGAGGGTTCCTGGCTTAATCCGCGAAGGAAGCCCTTCTGTGTGGAGTTTGCATGTTCTCCCCATGTCAGCGTGGGTTTTCTCCAGGTACTCCAGCTTCCTCCCACAGTCCAAAGACATGCAGGTTAATTGGTGTCTCTAAATTGTCCGTAGGTGTGAATGTGAGTGTGAATGGTTGTCTGTCTCTATGTGTCAGCCCTGCGATAGTCGGACGACCTGTCCAGGGTGTACCCTGCCTCTCGCCCAGTGTCAGCTGGGATAGGCTCCAGCCCCCCCCCGCGATCCCCAATAGGATAAGTGGTTACGGAAGATAAAGGACAAGCAATGTATTTTAGGATTTCCATCAATTATATGATTGAAAAAATAACAACTGTCTGTAAACTGGTGCTAAATTGTTACATGGATAATCAGCTGCGTCTGTAATGTGAATTCCTGCAGTTTTCTGTTGTTTTTGTGCCATATGTAAACAAAATAATATTTGAATATTATTAATACAAAAGTAGATCCCCTCCTGTTTTTAAAACATTAAAGCAGATTTTAAAAATAATTGTATTTTAAGTAATTTCCAAGACACTTTCATAAAAAAGCCTTTAATTTTTTACATCGTTTATTTTGCTTATTTAACTTTCCTATTTTAAATTGAATGTGACGGTCATGTTCTCATGTATTGTCATGAAGTAATATCTTGTTTAGTCAGTAAAAAGGTGATTTAAAAAAAGACTACTTTATTTCCTTACATTTCACAGGTGTCAGCGTTGTATTTTTTGTATAAGATGGTGTTCAGACACACAACATGCTTGGAGCAGCGTTCACAAATGTTGAGTCCAAATGCAGTTTGCAGCGGCATTTATAATCTCCAAATGGCGACATAAAACTTTCGTCGGAACGGCAGTGAGAAGGAGTTTTCTTTTCTTTAGGGATCTTTTTTGTTGTGGTGGAAACCCTGTTGGCCTTACTTTGCTGCACTCCAAACCAGAGCGCTATTTTCTTCTTCTTTGGCAGCTTTGGCAGCGCTGTTCCCGATGCACTGTGATCATGACAACAGCGTTACAACATCAACATTGTGCTGCAATCGCTGTTTCACATGACAGAATTCTACTAAGTGCAACGCTTGTTGGAAAATAGTGTTTTCCATGATTACTCCTGTCAGAGCTTTGTAGAGGCGGGACGAAATTTGACGGAGACAGCCGCCTCATAATTCTCCATACAGGAAAAACCCTGTTATGACAATATTTTTTTTTAGGAAAAACAACCTTTAAGAAAGGTGCCTGATTATTTCAACAGCATTTTCTTCAATTATTGTTTTAAAAAAATAGATTTAACTGATTAGGATTTCTACTGCCAACTAGCGAGGGAAGCAAAGTTAATCAACTAGTCGACCAGTAACACACATCCCTAATCTAAAACTCACCCAGGGGCTCAAAAAGCTCAGAAATGTCTCTTTGCAGATGTATTTCTTTGTTCATAAACTTGTCTTCTGTTCACTCGACAGCCACGGGGACCAATGAGAACGAGGAGCGGGTGTTTCGAGAGAGGATCGGTCCTCGCCGGCGACAGGGCGCCGTCCGAAGACGCGTTCATCAAGTCAATGGACACAAGTTCATGGCCACCTACCTGAGACAACCAACCTACTGCTCACATTGCAGGGATTTTATCTGGTAGGAAACACAAACACACAAACAGATATCGGTCTGAGCTGCTGTTGTGTTTCATTAAAGTAATCTGGCTGAAATGCTGACTCCTGTGTGTGTGTGTGATCTGATAGGGGCGTGCTGGGGAAGCAGGGATACCAGTGTCAGGGTGAGTACCTTTCTCTGGCAGATTCCAATTTCTCAAGTAACGCTGCACGTCATTTATTATTCAAGCTCGAGAACACAAGAGAGATAACGTGTTACTGAATGACGGCTGTGATTTGGCCTCAAGCCACCTTCACCCAGAGCCACAGATGACCTACATCACACCAACCACATCCACTATGATACTTAATAGTAGTAAAATGCAAGTTTTTCTTCAGTGAACACAAACATCCTAAAAATTCAGCGGAGGTCAAAGTGTTTACTAAACTCATTTGTAGGGATGGACACAGAAATCCAGTATTAAACAGGATCCAGGGCTAAAATATTCAAGACCGTAGTAGTGACAGCGGCTGATAGAAGTTTACACTCAAAAGTCTGGTTACACTTCACTAGAGTCAATGCTGACGATGCTCGTTGCCACAAGTGCACCAAGTATTTTGCACGTAAGGGCGGAAATACGAGCAGTCTTTTGATAAAATCTAGTGAAAGTGCATCACATACAGGTGGAGAAATGTTCTCTTGATGCCCCATCCATAGGTCTTGATTTATTTGGACAAGGCGCAGCTCCTAACAGAGTTTGACAGGATTGTTTTTTTTTGTTTGTTTGTTTGTTTTTCTGAGACTAAGTGACCAATGAAATCTTGCCGACTAATGACATTTCTGGTTGACTAACGTTTGGTCGACTATCAGGGAGCAGCTCTAGATTGAGGGGCCATACACATGCTGCGTTTCTTGCAGCCTCAAATTCACTGTTACAATGTAGACGTGCGTTGGATAAACAGAGTTTAACTTCTGGAACGCAGCAGCATGCACCGCATGTCATGTGACGAGGAACAACCAATCACGGCCGACAGATATCTTTCCCTTCTTCTGTAAATATTCAGTCTGATAAATACGAAAAAGTTGATCATGTTAGTGCAGGGCTACCCAGAGCTTTACATCTGCCCCACGGACGATAGGCCTACACACTTCATCAATCATTTGATAGCTCACTCAGCAGGTTATGTAGAAAAAAATCATTTTAAAATATTTGAATTTACAGTAATGCAGGTTTTACGGGATTGTTCGATATTAATGTTTTGTCTTGCGAGTGCAGCTAAGCGGCAACACACATGGATTGACACAGAATATTTCTTGAGATAAAAGAATTTAAAAAAATTATGACACCTGTCGTTTTTGATAAATCTTGCCTTCAGGACTTTACAGCGCTCTGGAGTTGATTTAGAATTCAAATGTCAACTTTATGAATGAAGCATGAACTGTTTGGTACAGTCCCAAATTGCAGTATCTAGTGTGTGTATGTAGGAGAGGCTGTGGCAGCTACACGACACTCTTTACAGGCTTTTGTAGATTTTTATTATGTTGTTTTAGAAAGTTTAGATTGTGCTGTCACATTTTTATATCGACTTTTAATGTGGGTCAGTCCCACTCGGCCGCTCCCCGACCCCTTTAATAAGGTCAGCATTGGCACGGATATTAAATCAGTGTATCAAATCGATGCATCACTAGGTGCACCAGGACTGCTTTCATTCTTCCCAGTACAGTACATCACACAGTGATAACATCACATATCGGTAGACAAATAATGCGGGCCAAACTGATCATCATGTAAACCTGTCTTGTCTGAAGTTAACGACATTTGTGAAGGCCCGATGTTGATGCTCTGCTTCCAGTGTGTACGTGTGTCGTCCACAAGCGCTGCCATGAGCTCATCATCACCAAGTGTGCCGGGATGAAGAAGCAGGAGGACACACCTGAGGAGGTACACATGCAGACAGGACACATGGAGGATGTTAAGCTCAGACAAATATGTCCTTTTTTAATGTTTATTATCTGTTAAAAAAAATTAAAAAAAAACATGAAGGAAGAACAGAATACAGACACTCACCATTCAGACCTATTGTGAATAAATCTGTTTCACCAAAGGTAACGTGTGTACACTGTGTACTAACACTTGAGCCACATGCATTATTCCGCCGATAATGCAGCAGTGACCTCTTTGTAACACCGTGTGTGTGTGTGTGTGTGTGTGTGTGTGTGTGTGTGTCTCCCTCCGTAGGTGGGCTCACAGCGGTTCAGTGTTAACATGCCCCATAAGTTCAGTATCCACAACTACAAGGTCCCCACCTTCTGTGACCACTGTGGCTCCCTGCTGTGGGGCCTCATGAGGCAGGGCCTGCAGTGCAAAGGTGAGTTCACGTGCAGTGGGGAGTTTACAGCATCAGCAGCGCACACTGGACACATATAGGGGTGCTCGTGTTTTTGCAGCCTCCTTGGATCCTAAATGTGCATGTACTTGAATTCAAAGGCTGTGATCAACAAAAGACAAGTGTTTCAATAAATACAAGCTAATACTTTCTGCAGCAGATCTGGGAATTAAATTCAAAGGATTTTCTAACATTTGAAAAATAATTCTGCTGTTTTTTAATAAAATAGTGCACACTATCTGACACCTGTACCTGGAGAATATCTGTCACTAGGTGTATAAACATTTTCTGTTATTAAAATAAAATAGTTTGTAGAGCTGAAACAATTAGTCAGTTAATCGTTAGGAAAATTAATTCCATTTTCAGATGTTTGGATCGGTGTCTTTTCTCTGATAATTCAATAGTTTCGAGCGTCACCCTGGTAATTGATTGAAAAAAATGGACGGATTAATTGATACTAAAAATAATCAGGAGTTGCAGGTCTATAAAAAGTCTACAATATAAATCCTGTACTTTGATATCTTTCGGGGAATGGATCCAAAGTGTAATGTTGATTTTTTTATTTATTTTTTTTAAAGATTTCACTCGTGAAAAAGCTGTTGTTGGAATTAATTTATTTTAATGAATGATTGAGGTTTTCTTGGCCCATTCCGATTTTTTTAAAGTCTGACCTGCCGAATCTGATATTGACCTATTCCGATTTTTGCACTGTAACTGACGGCATGCACAGACATTTTTGCAACTTTTCTTTCACGGAAAATTCAATTATATATTCATTATAAAACATTATTCAATAACTTACATTTTCTCAAAAGCTTCACCAGATTACAAGACCTTCTCTCACTTAACTCTAAATAAAAAAGTGCTTCAGGTTACTGCACAGAGCTTTTTTACGAATAAAATCCAACTGAGAATGACAGTATATGCAGTATATCCCGCTTTATCTAAGGGTGTTTTCACACTTGGTCCTTTTCAGCCCTCTAAACGGACTCAGAGCGGTGACTCAGCATCTCCAAGAGAACTCAGACCGACTGCGGTTTGCTTAAGCTGTACCTTGTACCTCTTTGCCATTGTATTTAGCCCTCTAGATCACATGCTGTTGACCTGAGACGCCTGAAAAAACAGACAAAACCACGTCAGCCTGTAACGCTTGCAAGGACGAAAGACGAGGAGTAGTTTGGTCCACGGAAGATACTGCACGTCTCCAGATGTGGAATGTAGAATACATCAACTCTAAGGTTTTCCTCCAATTTTAAGTTCATCTGAAAGCGAGGGGCTTTGTAACCCACTGCATATATATCGTATTCAGGTTATAGTGTGAACAGAAAGAGGACTGAAGCCACATCAGAGCTGAAGTTGACCAGAAAGAGAACTGAGTCCTCTTTCAAATGAACCGACAGTAGCTCTTGTTCCACCGACATTTCCAAGAACTTTTATTTCCAGGAATTTATTAACCTGGGTAAAAGAATTCCTGGTGTGGTTTGCGTTTCCACTGCACGGAAAACGTATTTAAATCAATTCGAGTCGCCAACTTAAAGTCCCGCTGAATTTCTTCCTGGGCAAATACGCTCAAAAGAGCCTGAACCTCATCATCCGTCCACTTCTCGTAGCTTCTCTTCTTTTGCTCCATTTTCCAAATGATCAAAACATGAACGAAGTGAAGCTTGTAGAAATGAAATAAAGTTTGCAGCCACACTGGCAAGGAGGTGCGGATCGCTGCAAGTGTGTGTTCCACCAATCAGCGTTCTTCAGCAAACAGCCCCGCCCCTCAAGAATTCTGGGGGATCTGAAAAGTCCTACCCCCCTACTAGGTACTTTTTTTAGGGAAAGGTTGGGGTTGAGGGAAAGTTTTTTTCCCCGGGTAATTTCGGTGGAAACGCACAGAGGTTTTTCAAAATCCTGGGTACATGATTAAAGTTCCTGCGGTGGGAAAGAACTGAGACTCTTTTCTGTTCATTTTCTGGTCAGTTTCAGCTCTGATGGGTTCTCGGTCCTCTTTCTGTTCACACTATATATAATATATATTAACATAGTTTTGTTTTTACTTTGACTCGGCACTGCCGTGTGGTTGTGAAGCCCCTCGCTTTGAGATTAACTTAAAATTGAAGGCGCTTGATGTATTCTACATTCCACATCTGGAGACATGCAGTATCTTCCTTGGACCAAACTACTCCCCGTCCTGCATCTTTGCAAGCGTTACAGGCCAATGTGGCTTCGTCTGTTTTTTCCAAGCGTCTCAGGTCAACAGTGTGTGATCTAGAGGTCTGAATACAACGGCAAAGAGCAAAGCGAACCTGGAGTGCTTTGTGTTCTCAAGGCACAGGTTAAGCGAACTGCACTGCACAATTGAAGCGAACCAAACTCAGACCATCTCCCGAGTTTTCACAGTTGGGCAAAAGATGCTGAGTCACCGCTCTGAGTCCTCTTAGAGGGCTGAAAAGGACCAGTCCTTAGGGGCTTGTCACACTTGGCCGCGTGTTGTTGTCAAACCCTGGTTGGATGCTACGTTGTGATTGGTCAGTCTGCATCTGGGGGCGGGACTTAGCAAAAGGGTAGCCAGTTCTTGTCACCTGTTCTTTAACCTGAACCGTTCTCGTGTGTTTCTGTTGCTGTGCAGTGTGTAAGATGAATGTGCACAGGCGGTGTGAGACCAATGTAGCTCCTAACTGCGGTGTGGACGCCCGAGGGATCGCTAAGGTCCTGTCTGACCTGGGAGTCACACCTGACAAGATCTCCAACACCGCACAGCGCAGGAGGAAGGTAACAAGCCTTTCTCTCAAATAAAGATGTTTCCATTAGAAAGGGTTTATTTCAACAATAGGGTCTTCTTTTCATTAATTTTGAGATAATGTGATTTTTAAAACTGTTTTGAGTTTTCTGTGGACACTGATGCACGCTTCAACTGAGAAACCGCTTCCACTCCCTGACCCATGATTCAAGTACACGATTTTAAGAGTGTAGCCCAAAGCAACGGTCATGTTGTCTCTCTCCCTCTGCAGTTGACTCCAGGGCAGGACCCTCCCCAGTCTCCTCCTGAGCTCTCCCAGACTGAGGAGAACAGCTTCAGCCAGCCAGCTGTCCCCACCTCCCCCTCCCAGCAGGGTAACACTGAACACACACACACACACACACACACACACCATCATGGATTTGACACAAACAGGCAGACATTTCAAAGCTCTGTGAGATGCGTTCTTAGCAGCATGCTGTTTTAATGTGTTAATTTTACCAGTAAGAGGTAGCATTTCCATTTCAGTAATAATATTGTCGCTTCTTTTAAGAAATAAGTGGTTGAATGTGTTATTGTCCTTGTGTATATATAAGACTTGCATTATCCAAGAATTATCCCCCACCGCCCACCACCATTTGGTTGTCACAGTTAGTCATCGTCCTCTCACACTTTGCAAGCCGAGATATAAAAGTTAACTTTCTCTTTGTGGAAGGATTCCCATTTTTGATTTGTGGAGCCAAACGTTGATGAATACGACTGCTATTTAATCACCCTGGTCAGAGACGCTGTAACTGAGTCATCCCAGGTTTCAACAGAGGATGTGATCATCATTTTTCATCATCATCAAGTTTATTGAAAAGTAATCAGTAACAAATAATGAACAACATTTCTAAAAATATATATATATTTATATATATATACATATATTTTTTTGCATAATGAACTGACAGCAAAAAAGACAGTCAGCCTGTTTTCGCTGATGTCTGATCTGCTTTTCCGTTGGCACCCACAGACTTGGCACAGTTAGAACGCCTGCAGGACGCGCTGTCACTCGACCAGCAGGGACCCCAGCACTCCTCCTCCTCCTCCTCTTCCTCCTCCTCCACCACCTCCTCTTCCTCCTCGTCCTCCTCCTCCTCGGCAGGCAGGGAGAACGGACAGATCCAGAGGAGGAGCCTCAAGGACTTCAACTTTATCAAGGTTCTCGGCAAAGGCAGCTTCGGCAAGGTGCGGCGACACAGAGGAGGCGTTTGAGGGGGATGTTTGTTTGTTTACAGCTCATTATGTTCATAATTGAAACAGGTTTTTCTGTTGTTCTTTTAGCACCCTGTTCATCATGGTTTCCATTATTCATAGCTGCCAAATTATCAGGAGACATCAGGGAATATCAGGGACCAGAATAGAACAATTCACATGTCGGTTATGTTTTTTGGAGGCAGCTGTTTTCACACATTACATTTCACTACGTGCCATACCAAACAGTAACCAGACTTTTTCCTAGTCTTATTCTATTCTAACTAAAACAAAACACTGCCTCACAGTTATGGATAACATTAAAGCTGCACTAATCAATGTTTTTATATCGTCAGCTGATCCCCTCAGCTGCAGTGAGCCTCAAAGCGTCTTAAGCGGAATTTATATGTGTGCGTCAAATCAACACCGTACAACGTAGAGCCTACGCAGTAGCATGACGTGCACCTCCCCAGAAATGTAACTACACATCGCGGCGACGCAGACCATTTTAAGTCTTGTGTGTGATTTATCCTGGCTTCATATGAGCAGAGGAAATCTCTGCTCGCTGCTAGGCTAATTTATACAATGTAAAATGCCATAGGCTTGTGCTAATAACGTTAGCATGTTGTATTTGTTTGGAAAACGTGTTCAGTATAAGACAGTTGTTTTGTCAGTGAACCTTGTGAGTTGTAATGGAGCCGAATTTTGTAACGTTACCTTTGTTAAATGTTGCTGTTGTCCCTGGCTTCATATGAGTAGAGGAGAAGTTCGCTAGCTGCTGGGTTAATTTGTTTCTCAGGCAAGCTCAGGGGTTTAGTGTTGCCAGAGCCCACAGGAGTGAGGATTAGAATATATGCAGTTTACATAACCCGGCCAAATTAATATATACATAAACACTTGAAGATCCACTCATTAGTAAAAGTGTGTGTCATATAAAAACTAAAGTGATGGTCAGAGTTGTCACAGTGAAATTTAAGGTGTGTTGATTGATTCATGTCGTCAGCTCGTCAGCTAATGCACTAATCATGTCAACTCAAGTTTCCCCAAGAGCATGTTCAGATGTCTTGTTTTATCCAAATAACTGAAGAACCAAATTATTGTTTCTCTCTGCTGTCTTGTTTTTACAATAATTTTTAAATGCTGTTTTCATACTAAATTCTCCTTCCTATATTTTATCTCTCATCCAGGTGATGCTGGCAGAGCTGAAGGGGACGGAGGAAGTTTACGCCGTCAAAGTTTTGAAGAAGGACGTGATCCTGCAGGATGACGACGTGGACTGCACCATGACCGAGAAGCGCATCCTGGCCCTTGCCCGCCGACACCCCTACCTCACCCAGCTTTACTGCTGCTTCCAGACACGAGTAAGACCACAAGACAGCACCCACGCATGCTGATGTAAAAGTTCATCTCTGTTTTCTGTCTCATACCCCTCCCTCTTTCTCTCTCCCTGTCTCTGCAGGACCGTTTGTTTTTTGTAATGGAATATGTGAACGGAGGAGACCTGATGTTCCAGATTCAGCGATCCAGGAAGTTTGACGAGCCTCGCTCTCGTTTTTACGCCGCCGAAGTCACCTCAGCCCTCATGTTCCTGCACCGCAACGGGGTCATCTACAGGTAAACGCCTCCTTATTTTTATGTTCTTTCAGCCAAGGACACCTTGTTAGAAAAACTGAGATAATTTGACTATCAGGGAATTTCACAAATGGTCTTACCAGGAACAAACCAGAAGGTGCGTAACAACATGCATTACATGATGATTCTCACTTCTTTTTCTTTTACATCACATGCTCACTTGCCCACTGTGGTGGAAACCAGATGGTGCTGAGTCTCACTCTGTCTGTCTTTCTCTCTCAGGGATCTGAAGCTGGATAACATCCTGTTGGACGCAGAGGGACACTGTAAGCTGGCGGACTTCGGCATGTGCAAAGAGGGCATCATGAACGGAGTGACCACCACCACCTTCTGTGGCACGCCAGACTACATCGCCCCTGAGGTGAGCTCAACCGTGGTATAAGCCCTGTTTCCACCAAACACTTTCAGTATGGTACCTTTGGAACCAACAGTAACCCTTCAGACATGGTACCTAGACCCTAGTGTTTCCACTGCAAACAGTGCTCTTAAATGTGGGCGGGGTTGTTGTCACTCACTGCTCTGTCCAGCACTCACTGTATTTCCTCATTACCGGTGACACAGATGGAAGTCTGCACCTCGTTTATCGTCCACAGAACGAGGCTGCACGCCGACATTTTCAGAACAAAATAAAACAGGCTGCAGTGAGAGTGGGATATTTAAAAATAGTGGGTTTGTGCATTTAGTCCTTCTCAGGCAAGCTCAGGGGTTTAGTGTTGCTGGAGCCCACAGGAACTACGCTTAGTTTTTCTCTGAGTGAGGATTAGAATATATGCAGTTTACATAACCTGGTCGAAATTAATATAAACACTTGAAGATCCACTTATTACTAAGAGAGTATATCATAAAAAAACTAAAGTGATGGTCAAAGGTGTCACAGTGAAATTTAAGGTTTGTTGATGGATTCATGTCGTCACCTCATGCATTGAGTAACATTACAAGTTAACGTTCCACCTTAAAAGTCACCAGCAGTCGGCCCAGTGAATGAAGTTATTTTTTCTCAGACTCCAGCTGCTGTGAGAGGCAGCAAAACATCCTTTCATTTTATAGTTACAGTTTACTAATAAAACTCTCCACAGTATGAACAGTGGTTACATGAGCCTCAAAACCAGCCACAACTCAGCCCTGAGCAGAGTGACCGTCCTCTACTGACCAATCAACAGACTGCAGTGTTCACAGCTCCACCTTTTAGCACCAGATCTGTGTGCTAGGTACCCCAACAGAGGGGGGACCAAAAATGGGGACAGTACAGAACGGTCCCTTTGGTACCATCCACAACTTTTCACAGTGGAAACAGAAAAAAAGCGTACTGAACTGAACCGTATTGCTCCCAATGATCAGAGGAGAAATCCTGTCTGGGGCCTTGTCGGTACTGATATCCATCCATCTGGTATTATAAGAGGTTTGCAGATTCAGTCCAATAAAAATAAGTTAAACCACACATAGAGCTTTGATCGGGCCCAAAAAGTATATACATATATATGTATACCACTGACAGGTGAAGTGAATAACGTTGATCATCTTGTTACAATGCAATATTCTGGCAGGAAGCCTTTGGCTCTGGCATTCATGTAGATGCCACCTGACATCCAGCCACCTAAACACCAGTGCAGACCAGGTACAGGTGGATGTCAGTTAAAAAATCAGAAAACCAGTAGAATGCGTTTTATACCTAAATCTAAAACGTTTTAGGGAAAAATTTCAGCGGACTTTTCCTTTTCTTTTTTCCCCTCTTTTGTTCCTATTCCATTATTTCCTTTCCTGCATTTCATCTTTCCCTCTTTCTGTCTTTTCTTTTCCTTAAGTCATAGCGAAAATAATTCTACTTTGTCTTTTGCATTTGATACTTTTGCATATTTTTCACTAATATCTCTTCCTCATTTTTAATATATAAAACATCTGATGAGGTTCATGGAAATATAAGTAATAATTTCAGTTTTTCTGCCGATTCTTCTGATGGTTTTTGTTTTTGTTTTTTTGCACCTTAACAGAATGAATTGCTCTTAAATAACTGTTTGTAAATGTCCTCCTATAATGTGTTTCTTCCGCACTTGGTTTCTATACTTTAAATCTTTTATGTGAGGTGCTCTGAACGGGCCTGTTGCAGAAATGCGCTATCTAAATAAACTTACCTTGCTTGTCGTTTTAAGGATCCAAATGGTGATAAACATTAGACGTTTTTCAGTTAAATTAATTGTTTGATTTCTTGTGCACAGACATTACAGATAAGAGTTCTTTGCTGTTATGGTGTGAGCATGTGTCGACGCATTTCTGCAGAGTCTATAGTGCTTTCCAGTCAGGTACACCAGCGGAACTGTGTTGCTGTATTTTCCTGTCCTCCATGTTGAGTCGTGTCACGTTGTCGCATTCAGATCCTGCAGGAGCTGGAGTACGGAGCCTCCGTGGACTGGTGGGCCCTCGGGGTGCTGATGTATGAGATGATGGCTGGACAGCCTCCGTTCGAAGCCGACAACGAAGACGATTTGTTCGAGTCGATTCTCCATGATGACGTCCTCTACCCCGTGTGGCTCAGCAAAGAAGCTGTTTCTATCCTCAGAGCGGTATGCGTCGCCTCTTCACAATGACACTCCTCTTTCAGTGCTGTCTTTATTTGGTTATTCATCAGAGTTTCTCTTTATGGGTACATTTCCTCCTCTGCAGCAGGCACTCGAAGGCGTCCATGGCAAAATGAGGAATAGTTTAATTTTAAATAATTAAATTAAGTAGATTTCATCTCAGATAATGCACTGTATGAATGAGGGCTTCTTGGCCTTTTGTTTCCTATCCATGTAGTTTGTAAGCCTTTTCTTCACCATATCAACATACACATAATATTTTTTGTAAAAATGTCTTCCGACAAAACCTTTCTAAAAATCATATATGTGGTAATTTTGCAGTCAAAGGAAGCAAAAAAAAAACGGGCTGAAATGGTTGAAAGATTGCTTTTTTTTTGGACATCTTTGTCACATGAAGCTCCAGGTTTAGAGAGCTAAGCATCCAGTTTTATGAAAAATAAATATCTGATGAACATTTACCGCTTTCTAAAGGAATTTCCACAATCACGAAAGACTCTTCGAAAGAGCTGGATAAAAAAACATATCATCCCTGTTGCTTGATTAAAAAGATTTTTTAACCTTTTTCTAAAGTTGTGAAAAATATATTTTTTTTTCTTTTTGTGCACACAAATGATCTGATGGCGTGATTTTATTTGAAAATATTTAATAATAGAAAGTAACATTAACACCATCTTCATGAGGAAACAGAGCCGGGAAACATGTAAAAAATCTTTTTTGGTTGCAACAGATAAAAGAGGTTCTTGAAATCAAAGAGAAGAGCTCGCTGAAATACAGTCATTTGAATGCCGTAGTCACAACAGTTACAGGACGCTCAGCTTTTAGCCAGACGTAGCCTTTTAACCAAGATGTCTACACGTCTTTTCACCTTCGAATCACAGCTGCGTTACGAAATGGATGTCTGTGACTTTCAAAACTTTTCCTTCAAAAGATTTCACTTTATGCGGAAAGGTTTAACTTGAGATTTTCAGGTGTTCGTCCCATACTCCTGTTGTCATTGCTGTCTCCCTATCATTCATGTTTCTGTCTTCGAAGCTGCACACAAACAAATGAAGCTCATTCGCAGTGCACTTAACGCAGAGGTGTTCCTTTTCTCTTTGCACCGATACTCAGAGGAACAAAAAAAGTCAGTCAAAGAGGTTAAAGTAGTAACATTGCCGCCATGGAAGTGACACAGTAGATCACAAAGAGCTCTTACAGTACTGAACAGACAACAGAACCAAAGAGACAGCTTTCAGACACAGTAAATAACACCAGCACTCTGCTGACCCGTTTCATCACTCTGCCACTACGTCGCTCTGTTTGTATCACAGAGCCATTAATGCCTCTGCTCTATTATTAGCACTGAAATGCTTTTTGCTCAACCCCTCGTTCTGCTTCTGTCCTCATCATTTTATGGATGAACCCGCAGCGGAGCGTCTTAAAGGGGGCTGGACTGCTGACAGTGTGATTGGAAACCAGACGTGTGTATTGTGTGTGTTTGTGTATGTAGTTCATGACCAAGAACCCGGCCAAGCGTCTGGGCTGCGTGGTGAGCCAGGGCTGCGAGGAGGCCATCAAGACCCACGCCTTCTTCAGAGAGATCGACTGGGTCCTGCTGGAGCAGAGGAAAGTCAAACCACCCTTTAAACCAAGGATTGTAAGAAACACACACACACACAAACACACACACACACTGTTTTTTCATCCTTACACAACTGTGAATCTGACAAACCTGTTAAATGTGACCCTCTGTCGTTTTCCATGTACTTACAAATTCATGCATCCGAGGCTATGTATTTTGTTTTTTACTGACTTATACTAAAACAGATTACAGTAAAAAAGATGGAGAAGGTTTTAATTTCATTCTGCTCACATCCACAAGCTTTTTTGTCCTGCTGCAGAACACTTTGCTTTGCAGTTTACAGTAAAACGAGGTCCTCTTGTGGCCAAAACAGCTCACAGGCCATTTATAGTGATGGGGGAAAAAGAAGAAGGAAAATGATAATAAGCCACTGTTCCTGTAGCAGTTAGTTACACCATTTGAACCATAATTATGCCATTTTAGGCTGGATTTAAGTAAAGTTCATGTGTGAGTTCAACTCTGATGCATCCGAGACATTTTTTGTGTGTGTGTGTGTGTGTGTGTGTGTGTGTGTGTTAAATATATGTTTTTAAACGTTTACATTTCCCAAAAGAAAGTATTGTTTAGGAATATTATCAGGTCTTGTAGTGGCCCTAGTATTAAAAAATGTCACTCAGTGCAGTCTAAGGGATTAGGCCCCGATCACACAGGAAGACGCTCCGCACTGCCTTTTCTTTTTTTTTCTTTTTTTTTTTTATTGAATGCCACTAGTAAAAAAATGCTTGCTGCGCCTATTGTTGCCAGGCAACCACGGCCTCACCTCCTCACACTAACTTTCCCGTTTAATCAATCTACAGTTTTCTTTTTTCAGTATCTAGTCCCTAAAATGTTGAGGCAGAGGGTACTTGCTGTAGCTCTGGTTGAGGGTGAGAGGCTGTCAGTAAATAGTTAGCTGTGCACAGGGAAACAGAGATCTGTGTGGGTACATGAGACCCTAAAAAAGAGGGTGGATCTTGGGGAGTACCACCAGTTGGTCCAGGAGCTTCTCCTCCATGATGGCTGTTTCCAGGCATATTTTAGGATGACTCAGGGGCAGTTTGACAACCTGCTGTCTATTGTCGAGCCGTATAGCTCTGGGTATCCAGCAACTGCTACCACCAGTTTCTCCTCCATTGTTTACCAACTGTAAACGTGTTGTCGTGACCACCACAGAAGGCCCGCGTCTCAAATCATCCAATTGGACAATGGGAAGAAAGATGACAAAAAAACAGATGACATGGAGCACTTTTCCACTCTGAAGTTTTCTCAACTTGAGTTCAGAGCACTCCGGCAAGGCACGTCGCAACGCAAAAACCGCAAACAACAAGCTTCATTCTCATTAAAAGCAATTACAAAAAGCCGCTTCTAGCTGCTAAAACACTCTCTGTGTGATCAGGGCCTAAGAATGATTCAGTATTTCATTATAAAATGCAAAAGCAACCAGAAGGACACTCAAAGAGTGCAGACCTCCGCCAGTGTCATGAGGAAAAACTGATTTTTGTACTTGATCAGTGATTCAGATCTGCTCCAGAGTTTATTGTGTTCTTCCTTGGCTCATGCTATTAATGAAAATCAGGTCAGTAATTTTTCCATAATCCTTCTGAGAAACAAACAAACAAACAAACTGCTCAGTGGAAACGGGGCTTTACCTCAAGGAACCAAAGCAGACCCTCGTGGATGAGGGCGTCCTGGGCTGTGTCCACCTGAGAACGCCAGGCGCTCCTCAGGACACGTCCAGCTAGGAGCACTTAAAAACGCTTTGGAGGCGCCATGTGTTTTTTTCAGCTGGGACACGCTGGTCATATCTGCTGTGATACAGAATATCTGTGGAAGTAAAAATGTTCGCATGGTAGATACCTGCTAGTACCTCCAAAGGGGGAGACGACAGACCCCCTGGTCCTTGTGGGCTCATGAGGGGCCACGTATTGATATATATATGTACAGTATATGAACAAATTTCTCCTTCATTGTTGCTGTTGCTGCAGTGATGCAGGCACTGCGCTGGACCATTGTGGTGAAGAAGGAGCTGAGCCAGAAGGCGAAGCTTTCGATTTACCAGTCCATCTACATCCCAACCCTCACCTATGGTCATGAGCTCTGGGTAGTGACCGAAAGAATAAGACAGATACAAGATGCAAGCGGCTGAAATGAGTTTCCTCCGTGGGGTGTCTGGGCTCAGCCTCAGAGATAGGGTAAAGAGCTTGGACATCAGGAGGGAGCTCGGAGTAGAGCTGCTGCTCCTTCACATCGAAGGGGGTCAGTTAAGGTGGTTCAGGCATCTGATCAGTATGCCTCCTGGGCGCCACCTGTTAGAGGTGCGCTGGATACGTCCCACTGGTAGGAGGCCCCGGGGCAGACCCAGAACACACTGGAGGGATTGCATATCTCATCTGGCCTGGGAACACCTTGGGGTCCCCCAGGAGGAGCTGGAAAGCGTTGATCGGGAGAGGGGTGTATGGAGTACTCGGCCCAGGATAAGCAGATGAAAATGGATGGATGTTGCTGTTTAGCACGTGCGCAAGAAAGTTGTAATGATTGGGTGTTGTGGTATTTGTCCCTCCACTGTGAATGGACAGCTGGATAAAAAAGCAACAGTGGCGAGCGCAGCATTTTACCCAAAATTGAAAATTTTTCAGCACTCAGGGAAAAAACAGAAAACAAGCAGCGCTCAGCACAGAACAGACGCTCAATGCCTCGTCACACTGCTGGCGTTTGTAGCATAGTGTAAATACGCAGTGCTCCCATTGGAGAGAATTTTAGATATTTGCTGGCCTCGGGAAAAAACATTTTTGTACACATGGCCCCGATCAGTGAGGGAGTGGTGTGTGGAGCTAGCAGTCGCTTGGCTGTAGCTCCATTTAGCTTGAAACTCTAAGCTTGCCCACATTTTAGCGGTCCAATCACACGCAAAGGATTTTTATACTGCTCTACAATTTCATTTCACTGGGAAATACAGCACAGTACATAGGCTGAAGATGCTCTATACTTTGATGTAGTAACAATACTCCCCCACCCTGTCAGTCATCTTATGACTCCAGAGATTTGTCTTGTAAGCCCCTGAAGTGGTCGCCCGTCTTCCTGTTGGGAACCACTGTTGCAGGATGAGCTGCCACACATGTAGGAGACAGTATGCACTGTGTATCCACTGTGTGTATGTGTGTTATCATCACAGAGAAAGCAGTAAGTCTGAGTGGTCAGAAGGTGTCGCTCTCATGTCACTTTTAAAGCTTTAAATTTCTGCTTCTGATGTCTTCCCTTCTGTGTGTGTGTGTCCATGTGTCTCTGCAGAAAACCAAGCGAGATGTGAATAACTTTGACCAAGACTTCACCAAGGAGGATCCCGTGTTGACGCCCACGGACGAGGCCATCATCCGACAGATCAACCAGGAGGAGTTCAAAGACTTCTCCTACTGCGCCCCCGAGGAGACGCAGACCTAACACTTACAGACAGACACACACACACATACACACACACACACACACACACACACTGATCCAACAACACTAAACCTGGCACGCACGTACGCACACATTGCTGACACTCATACATGTGTAGAACCATCAATCCCTTTACAAGACACACACACACATGCACACACAATCACTCCTTTACTTTGAAGCTATTGGTTGTTGTTACTTTTTGGAATATTCTTTACTTGCATTGTGTTGTTCTTGTTGCCTGGGTTAATTATGAATATAAATATGAATATGACTATGAATATGAATATAAACACCTGCACATGCTCTCATACACACATACACACACACACACACACACACACACACATACACACACACGTTGCACACTTTTAATGCAGACAGACCCACAAACACACACTACAATCCCGAGTTTTGCTTCAACACAAACACTCTCACTGCACATGCTCAGACAACCAAACACACACACACACACACACACACACACACACACACACACACTTACACTGCTTCTCTCCCCAGCACCAGGACTGTACAGTGGGTGCTGGGTGCAGAGGCCTGTATATAGCCTGTGTTGAGTGGCTGTATTGTGTTGGTATTGTCTGCTAGTAAAGGAGAGTCGTGGCGCATGGACAAGCACCCTACCTGTGTTATTACTGTCCTTATTCTGGACCAGTTAGGGCCAAATACCCTTTGTGCAATACCCTGACTATCTATATATTTTATTTGTTTTGTTTATGTATTATTTTTGTGTGTGTGTTTTTTTTCCTCATTTTTTTTCTTTGTTGTTGTTGTGGTATGAATGAAGTCTCGCGCTCATCTACAACGCAGTATTAGAGCCACAATGGAGAAAAAAAAAAAGATTTTTTATTTCGAGAATAAAATCATGATATCACGAGAATAAGTTGTAATTTTGAGGGGAAAAAGTCGGATTATGCGAATAAGTTGTAATATAATGAGAACGACGTCACACTATTTAAAAACAAAAACAAAAAACTGGTAATATTACGAGAATAAAGTTGTAATTTATTGGAAATGAAGTCATACAATTTCAAGAAAAAAAGTTGTAATATTACAAGAATTATAGCCGTAATTTTGTGAACATAAAGTCCAAAAATTTCATGGAAAAAAAAGTTGTAATATTGCGAGAATAAAGTTGTAATTTATTGACAATAAAGTCATACAATTTTAAGAAAAAAGTTGTAATATTGCAAGAATAAAGTTGCAATCTATTGACAACAATAAACATTAAAAAGTTGTAATTTATTGTATAATTTAAAGAAAAAAGGTTGTAATATTGCAAGAATAAAGTTGTAATCTATTGACAAAGTCGTACAATTTTAAGAAAAGTTGTAATATTATGAGAATAGTCGTAATTTATTGACAATAAAGTCGTATAATTTAAAGAAAAAAGGTTGTAATATTGCAAGAATAAAGTTGTAATCTATTGACAAAGTCGTACAATTTTAAGAAAAGTTGTAATATTATGAGAATAGTCGTAATTTATTGACAATAAAGTCATACAATTTTAAGAAAAAAGTTGTAATATTGCAAGAATAAAGTTGCAATCTATTGACAAAGTCGTACAATTTTAAGAAAAGTTGTAATATTATGAGAATAGTCGTAATTTATTGACAATAAAGTCGTATAATTTAAAGAAAAAAGGTTGTAATATTGCAAGAATAAAGTTGTAATCTATTAACAAAGTCGCACAATTTTAAGAAAAAAAGTTGTAATATTACAAGAATAAATTCGTAATTATTGACAAAATTGTACAATTTCAAGGAAAAAAAGTTTTAATATTACGAGAATTTTAGCCGTAATTTTGCAAAAATTAAGTCCAAAAATTTCACGGAGGAAAAAAAAAAGTCATTTTACGAAAATAAAGCTGTAATTGTTATTTTGTTATTATGACCTGTTGGGGGGGGCTTAATTTTCGTAATATTACGACTTTTTTTCTTGAAGTAGTGTGACTTTATTCTTACTTATTCTAACTCCAACTTTCTGCAATCCTTTTTTTTTTCATGAAATTGCAGCTTTATTCTAAAATTATTTATTTTTTTCAAAATCGTGGGACTTTATTCTCATAATGACTTATTACTCAAAATTACAACTTTATTCTCGTAATATTATGACTTTTTTTCTCAAAGTGATGACTTTAGTTTCGTAATATCACTACTTTTTTCCTTGAAATAGCATGACGTTATTTTGATTAAATTATGACTTTTTTTTTTCTTCAACGTGGCACTAATTCTCCGTCGTACTCATCCTCCTCCTGTCTCGTGTATATAAAATGAATGTTGAGCTTACAAGTTACAGGCTATGGAACTAATTATGTGGAGCAGAGTGTTACAGGCGGCCTGTGTAGCAGCGTAAAGCCCGATTTCCACTTCTTTCATCTGTCTGCTAATTTCAGAGTCTGTCAGTCCTGCCGGCGTGAATGTGCTGGCCTGTGGGCGTTGGGGTTTTTTTGTTTGTTTTTTATGTGAATGAACATTTTCATATGTGTGAATGCATGATTTTTCTTTCTCCCTGTTGGTGTGTGACTTCGTCCTCAGCATTTCTGTTTCTATAGTTACCATCAGTGTTTTCAGCCCTCCCTCCTCTTCCTTCCCCTCTCCTCCGAAGCACCGATTCCCCTTTCCTGCCTCCAGCAGCCGTTTCACTCAGCCAAAACCACTTGCTTTTCTGACTTTTGCTTTTTTTTTCAAGAATGGCTTTTCTTTCTTATTGCTCTGTTTTTTATCATAGCTATTATTATTATTATTATTATTATTATTATTGTAAAGTGTATCTGGAGGAAACCTTTGTGTAAAATACTATAACTATACTATCATAGGTCTGTTACAGCCGGGGCGAAGAGAAATGTGGAAAACCAGCAGCTGAATTACCTCTCATTTCAAACACACACACACACACACACACACACACACACACACACACACACACAAACAAAAAACCTACCCACACACAGACTCTCTCCTTTGCCTCCTCCCTCTTCCTCTCTCTTCTTCTGTCTTACAGACACACACATGCACACACAGAGAAGGACTGTTGTCGCGTGTACTGTACAGTGATGCTGAAGGCGAGCTGGTTGCTCTGTGTGCAGTAGAGTCGGTGTGTAGTGAAGCTTTGTGCACCCAGGGGTAGGGCTGTTCCTGGTCACACTATCTTACTCTGTGCCAAAATGTAGTGCAACAGCCGGGCTAGTCCTGTCTGGTCTGATTCCAATAAAACACTGAGCTGTCTACATCACTCCCAGACTCCTCTGCGTCCTCTTTCCCTCCTCGCTCTTTCTCTTTTTCTTTTCTTTTTTTCATTGATTCTCGCCTGCTGCTGTTCAGAAGCAGATCTGTTCTGTGGGATGCTTCAGAGTTTGTGAGAAGAGAGGGGAGGGGAGGGGAGGTGATGCTTTTCCTGGCCAGCTGACCTATCAGAGTGCTCAGTTTCAGAGGCCCTGTAGGTGATGCACATGCAGAAGGGAGAGGACACACTCACTGCTGGAGTCATCTGTGCTGCAGGGGGGGAACCACTTGCCTTGTGACATTTGGCACTGCTAATTGCCTCTCTGATTAATTGGACTACCTGTGATGGTGCAAATTGTAGCGGGGAGGCTCCCTGCTGCGCTGTGAATTCCTGCTGCCTCCATCTCTTTTGTTCTGAGCCAACGTTCACCATGACGCCAGATAGAGACGCCTGTTGGACGCGATGACAGCTGACAAGGAGAAGAGAAGGTAGAGCTGCATGTTGCTTTCAGACGTTTTGATAACCATCTTCACAGTGTGTCTGATTTGTCTTTGAAAATATATTCAGGCTGTTGTATGTTTTTGGGCTTTAACTGAATTGTTTCTGTGACTGTTTGGCACTTCATCTGCAGAATTGGGACAAAATCCTTTTTTGTTTTTTGTTTTTTGTTTTTCTTAAAATAGGCTGGGAAAATATATTTTAAAGATCTTGACTATTAAACATCAGAGTTGACAAAAAGATATATGTTTATTAATTTCACAGCAGTCGTGGTGAGTAGCCATTTTATTTTTCAAAGTTGCTGAGAGTTCTCTTAATGTCATCAACACACTTACTTTTAAACCATATTTCTTATTTAGTTTTGATGTAGAGACATAGTTATAGTAGTACATTTTGACGCCAGTTTTATCAGTATGCACTGTTCGTTTTAGATTTTGAAGGCTTTTAAAACATTTTTTAATTGTTTGAATTTGTAAATTCCTGTATGGGACGAGGATGTTTTCTGTCAAAGTTCGGAAGTTACTTTTTTTTTAAAAGTAGATCAAAATATTTTATTAATGAAATTTTTTTCATACACGTAAATCCTTTAAGAAGAACCTTTCATGGGGCGTCAGTGGCTTAGTGGTAGAGCAGGTGCCCCATGTACAAGGCTGTTGCCGCAGCGGCCCGGGTTCGACTCCAGCCTATGGCCCTTTGCTGCATGTCTCTCCCTCTTTCACACTTCACCATCCTATCAATTAAAGGCAAAAAATGCCCTAAAAAATATCTTTAAAAAAATAAATAAATAAAAATAAAAAGAACCTTTCACCTCAAGTACAGAACGAGTGTGTTGATGCGTATCTGACCACAATGCACCACCGTCCTCATCAGTTTACCATACAGAAAAGTTAAAGTGGAAAAATATATATCTAAAAAAAAAACTCCTTCAATCAAAAAACTTAACTAAAAGTACAGAAGCAGTGAATGTGTATCTTTATCAAAAGTAAGCGTGCACATGAGCGCATGAAAATACCCTCTAACTGGAGATTTCGTAACTCACCAGTGTCATCTCAATGGAAATTACTGCACGCTTCCTTAAGTGTTGAGAAATTCTCCGCGGTCTCATGAGATAATGTCAAAAAGTCTCCGTGTCATCAGGCTCAAACCTGAGTGTTTCAGAGTTCCTGCAAAGCTGACGTTTTGGTGAAACAGCGATGTTTTATCAGTCATTCACAAGGTGTAATCTGACTCTGCAAAGCTACAGCTAGTAGTAAGCAAACTGTACAGGAAAAGGTGCAGTGTTTCTGTCTGAGATGTAGTGAAGCAAAGGTTTGAGTACCTCAGCGAGACTTTGAGTAAATGTTGTCGAGCGCCTCTCTCATTTTGATTAAATATCTGGATAAAAATAATTACATTAATCTAAGAAACTGTAACAAAGTAGGATTGCAACAACGGGAGATTTTCACAGTGCATTAACTTTCTCAACCCTTTAAGTGAAACAGGAGGGTTTTATTAGAACTGAAACCATTTTTAAAAGATATATATATATATACACATATATTGTGGTGGCCAAAATTGCTAGAACACTTGGCATATTTAAGAGGTTTCAGTTGCTTTTGTTGAATTGGCCAATAAAATACCCATAAAACGAATGAAATATCTACAAAGTCATCATTATGCTCCATAAACCATAGAATAGAGCCATCATAAGGAGATTTGGGTCATTTTCCTCACAAAAAACAAGCTAGGCCTATTTCACTGCCAATGTCACACAATCACGTTCCTTCACAGAAGAAGCCAAATTACTTGTGTAATCATTGCCAGGTGTGATCGTGGTGAAACTGATGGTGATGCAAGAGTCTTAGGACACAGCTGTATGGTTCGTTTGGAATGTACAAGGCCTATCCTGCTCATTAAGTGATTGGTAACATCAGGGGTTTGTCACTGAGGCCACACCACCAATTGATATAAATTCAAAGCCTCTAGAAGTAGTCTTGAAGCACATGTTGCTCCCTGCACCAACCCAACAACCTCCCTTACCTTACTTGCACATGGCTTTCTCAGCCCAAACAGCACTGCCACCTTCAACCAAACCCAGGCTCTGTACGTGCGAGCTCCAGGTAGAGACAGTGCTGACGCTACCTTTCCTAGCACATTCACTATACTCTATTTCACACGCTACATAGTATAACTCCAATATAAGCTAAAGTTAAAGGAGATAGAGAAGATAAACTGATAGGCTTTCTCAGCCCAAACAACACTGCCACCTTTAATAAACCCAGGCTCCGTTTATGCCAGCTCCAGGTAGTGACAGTGCGAATACTACCTATTCTAGCACATTCACCATACTCTATTTCACACGTTACATAGCATAACTCCAATATATATAAAGTGTTGTGGACCAATGAGTCCAAGTTTGAGCAGTTTGGCAACAAGCGAAGAGTGTATGTTCGACGGAGGGACGGGGAGAGAGATAAAAATGAGTGTCTCTTGCCAGCGGTTAAACAAGGGGGTAGTATTATGGTCTGGGGTGCCATTTCAGCCTCAGAAACAGGTGACTTAGTGAAAATTGATGGCATCATGGATAAGAAAGTATACCACTATACCACAGCATTCTGGTGAGGCACGGAGTACCATCTGGGAATCATCTTACTGGGCCTGGATTTACTTTCCAAGAGGACAATGACCCTAAACATTCTTCTAACTATTGCCAGAACTACCTGTGACAGAGGGAATCTGCTGGAACATTGAAAATGATGGACCGGCCCCCTCAAAGTATGGACCTCAACCCCATCCAGCAAATTTGGGGCAAGTTGGAAAATACAGTGGACAGATCTTTTGTACATTCAAAGGAAAGCCTTTAGCTTGATTTGCAGAAGGCATGGGATAACATTAGTGTTGAAGTTCTCAAGAAATATATTGACACTACGCCAGAAAGCTGTGCTGCTGTAACAGCTGCAAAAGGTGGACATACCATACTCTCATACGTCTGTGAGTGTAATCATGATTTGTGTGTGCATCCCATCCATATTAATATAGTGTCATATAGTATGAGGTCTGTGGTAGCGCAGCGTGAGTTCATAGCAACTCAGTAAAATCCTTGTAAATGTTATTAAGATGGCTTGAGTCATCCTAACTGTTTCTTTTTTTTTCCTCTCCAGGGCGATCAGCCGCGAGGCAGCCAGAAGGAGACGACGGGTGGAGTCTGAGGTGTTTGGTGATTTGTCGGGCCTCCTGCCGCTCCAGCCGTCTGTGCGAGCTCACTTGGACAAGCCCTCGGTCATTCGCCTCACCCTCAGCTACATACGCATGCACGCACTGCTCAAAGGTACCAGCGGTCATCAAAGCCACAATGTCATACAATTTCAAGAAAAAAAGTTGTAATATTACGAGAATGAAGTTGTAATTTTTTTTACCATAAAGTCATATAATTTAAAGAAAAAAAAGTTGTAATATTACCAGAATAAAGCTGCAATTGTTTGAGAAAAAGCCATAATATTATGTGATTGAACGATTGAACTCGTAAATTTACTAGGAAAAAAGTTGCAGAGTAAGTTAAAGATAAATATTATGACCTTTTTTGCATAAAATTACAACTTTTTGTAATATTACAACTCTTTTCTTGAAGAAGTGTGACTTTACTCTTATGGAATTGCGACTTTATTTTCGCAATTTTTTCTCTCAAAATTACACCTTTATTCTTTAAATTAGGATTTTATTCTCGTAATGACTTTTTTCTAAAAATTATGACTTTATTCTTGTAATGTCACAACTTTTTCTTGCACAATGCACATGGAAGGGCAGAGAGGTGTGCTCTCTCTGCCTCAGGCTTTCCTCAATGCACATGGAAGGGCAGGGAGGTGTGCTCTCTCTGCCTCAGGCTTTCCTCATTTGCATGTGGAAGGGCAGGGAGGTGTGCTCTCTCTGCCTCAGGCTTTCCTCAATGCACATGGAAGGGCAGGGAGGTGTGCTCTCTCTGCCTCAGGCTTTCCTCATTTGCATGTGGAAGGGCAGGGAGGTGTGCTCTTTCTGCCTCAGTTTTCCCGACTGAACCTAATTTAAAACAAGAAGCAGCGAGACGATAGGCTAAAAGAGAAGGTGCGTAACTCATCAGCTTACGGAACAGCTGATGTCACAGTTGACAGCCAACGACAGCAAGAAATTATGAGTGAGCATGCGTGTGACGAGTGAATGGCAAATGGTCTAAGAAATAAATTACAGACCTAAGCATGCACAAGTATAGTCTACCTGACTGAAGTTTTTCTAGAGCTTCATTCAGGCAAAATTGGTCCTAACCCGCTGCCACTGATGAGTCTTTAAATGATCAAATCTAACTTGCCGTAAGCTGAATAAATAAAGGAATTCATGGCGCTGTGTCCAAAGTACTGTATATTTCCATTGAACCTTTGATCCTACGTATACACAGACAGTTGCAAGGTGAATTCTATGTTTCAAAGTATTCATAAGTGTGACTGAAATGTGCTCTTATGCAGAACGGTAACTTCTGCTTCAGAAAATAAAACATCAGTTTGATCTGGTACACTGTGGTCACAATACTGGTGGGTTTGAGATGGGTGTCAGACAGAGAGGAAGTCCTTTAACATGAGTACTAACACCTGCGACACGCACACAGTTTGAAAGCAACAACATTCACGAAACACCACATTCTTTGTTCATAGTTCCCACAAACACTTAGACTGAACCCACTGAGAATGTAGAAGAGAATAGTTTCCCATAAAAGGAACTATTTTCCACAGCAATTTTGTGAAAGAAATCAGACAGTAACACAATCAATAAAATGACTTCCTGTGTTGCGCTGCTCCAGGTAAGACCGGAATAAAAGCTGAGGCCAGTCATGCGGTAAAATGTGGACAAGTGGTGGAAGGTGGAGAGGAACGCCGAGAGCATGACAGAGGATGTGACGAAGAGGAGGAGAAAGAAACGAAGGATCTTGAGGCCTCGGAGGAGACCAGCATGTACCTGAGGATCCTGGAAGGGTTTCTGATGGTCGTGTCCACTGAGGGAGACATGATCTACCTGTCTGATAACGTCAGCAAGTACATGGGCTTAACACAGGTACACACACACACGTTTTCTACATGAATGATGTACATTTAGGATGCAGGATTTGAAGATGAGTATGTTCTTTAAATTCTTCCACAGACTGAGCTGATGGGACACAACATTTTCGAGTTTTCTCATCCTTGTGACCATGAAGAAATAAGACATAATCTACGTCTAACCGCAGGTGTGTGTGTCGGATTGTTCAGAGAGATCGCACACATTTGAGCAGGTTTATTCGTGTAGCTTCTTAAATTGCTTGTTTTTTAGAGGAAGTTTGGTGCGGTGCAAAGAGGGACTTTGTCATGAGGATAAAAAGCGCTCTGACACACAGAGGAAGAAGCGCTAACCTCAAGTCAGCTACGTGGAAGGTTGGTGAGAAACAATACCACGCTACACCGTGAAGCAGCAAACAGTTTCTGATCATTTTTAATTAAACATCTAAAGAGGACTCTTGATTAGCAGAGGTTTAAAACTCTTCATGGATTTCTTTGTAAACATAAACTCTGTAAACTGTACATTTCTATCAAATTTGTATCACTGCTTAGGCGGAATTTATACTTCTGCGTAGAGCCTACACCGTAGCCTGACGTGCACCTCCCCAGAAATGTAACTACATATCGCGGTGACGCAGACCTCCTGTCTATTTCTGTAAGCTGAAACCATTTCCCTCAGTGGAAACAAAGCTTTTATTTACTTTAATTTCACAGATAAGAAACAATAAATTGTGAAGACAATAAAGCCTCCACAAAAATAGCATTTAAAGTCTTGTGTGTGATTTATCCTGGCTTCATATGAGCAGAGGAAATCTCCACTTGTCATTAGGCTAATTTATACAATGTAAAATGCCATAGGCTTGTGCTAATAACGTTAGCATGTTATATTTGTTTGGAAAACGTGTTTAGTATAAGACAGTTGTTTTGTCAGTGAACCTTGTGAGTTGTGATGGAGCCGAATTTTGTAACGTTACCTTTGTTATATGTTGCTGTTGTCCCTGGCTTCATATGAGTAGAGGAAAAGATTGCTAGCTGCTAGGCTAATTTATACAATGTAAAACGCCATAGGCTTGTGCTAATAACGTTAGCATGTTGTATTTGTGGGGAAAATGTGTCCAGATAAAGACAAGTGTTTGTCTGTGAATGCTGCGAGTTATAGTGGAGCTGATTTGTGTACTTGTGTTTGACATTGTTGCTATTAAGCCATGTTTAATGTGTGTTTAATGTGTGTTTAGAATCAACCAACTAATTACTTCTGCCGCCGACTAGTGTTTTGGAGGTGTAACTGCAGAGTGACACAGACACACCACCGCACAGCTATAAATGCTCACAACTGCGTAGGCTACGGTGTAGAGTCTGCAACACATGTATAAATCCCGCTTCAGTCTTGAAACTTTGATGATTTATGCAGTCTTTGTTTTTATCTTTTTTCCTTTTTTGAAGCATGACTATTGATATCTAACATTTGTTGGCTTTTAACCTCTCCTGCACATTTTCAGACATTTATTAGGCTTAGTTTTAATCACTCTCTCTTTTTGGTTTTAGGTCCTGCACTGCCAGGGCCAAGCGAAGGCGTGCGTCACCCCGTCTTCAGTTTCCTGCCTGCTGCTGACTTGCCAGTCTCTGCCCCTCTCACACACACTCCTCAGCACACACACCTTCACCAGTCAGCACAGCATGGACATGAGGTTCACGTACTGTGACCAGAGGTGATTTAAAATATATATGTCCACACGCCTTTGTGCAGTCACCAGTCATTTTTTACATCCTCCTGAGACCCTGTGTCCTCTACTCCTCTGTGTCTACTTAACTCAGACCTGTTGTCCTCATTCGTGGACTCTTCTTTGTGCCATCTAGTGATAGGAAGAGCACAATACACTAATCCATGTAAAAACAAGATGGCAGCCATCTCTGCCAAGTCAGTCTGCAGCTGATCCCGACACAAAAGTGGACAAGGTCCAAAACCTGATCACATTTTATGGTTGGAACTTTTTTAGTTATGATCAATAATGTTTGTAGTTTGATATGGCAACAGATTTGACCAATTTTAGCATCATTAACAAGCTAAGACACTGTTAATTAGGAAGTACTTATTTGAAGGCATTAGGACTTTATTATCGTCTCGTTTGAGGGCATTGGGACTTTATTATCATTAACAGTGTTTAGTTTTTTATACTTATCAGGTCCTACTGATCCCAGATAGCTAGGAGAAATTAAAAATGCATACCAAACAAAAGTTCGGGTCTCAGGAGGATATGTGCTTTATTCGTTCTTGTGTATTGGTTTGTGATTGAAGGTTTCATATTAAATTAGTTTTTCATTGTTCAGGGGTCGTAAACGTTCACAGTGTAATACAGGTACAAGAATATGTGAAAAGGGGTGATAGTGATGATTGAAGGATGTGCGTTAATGTAACCCATAATATCAGGAGTGTGTCTGGATAGGAACCAGTGTCAGTGGGGGTCCCGGGCCTTGTTGATGAGGCCAGCTGCACTTGGGAGGAAACTGTTCTTGTGGCATGAGGTTTTGGTCCTGATGGACTGCAGCCTCCTACCAGAGGGGAGTGGTTCAAAGAGATTGTGTCCAGGGTGGGAGGGGTCAGCCACAATCTTCCAGGTGGGACGGCAGATTGCGGCCAATCACCTTCCTAGCAGAGCGAGTGATACACTGCAGTCTGTCCTTGATCTCAGCTGTGGCAGCAGTGTACCAGATGGTGATGATGCCAGGAAGTGGAGTGACTTCACAGTCAGTACGTTTACATGACATTAGAGAAAATTTATTTATTGTGTTAGTCCAGCTAAAACTGGACTTTTAAAATACATGTAAACATGTTAGTCTGACTGAAATCGTAATAAATCCAGTTTCTCAAAGCTGGACTAACATCCAGATAAAGCAATTGGGAGTTGAGTTACTCCTGCAATTTCTGCCCCGGGAGACATGACCTGGAAGTCGAATAGTATTAAATGCGTAACAGAAGAAGAGGCCAGTAACAATGTGGCGAAATCTACATCCAGAGCCGTGTATTTTTGGACAGACGAAGGGTCCGCTAGCTAACTGTAGCTAGCTTGGTTGTTTGGTCTGTGACGTCATAGGTCAACTGGAAAAAGATCCAATACTAATAAGCTGAAAAGGGGCACATCACTACCTATCGTAGCAGAGTCGGACATACTTCGGTTAATAGATCGATTGGACAGAAGTCCAGTTAAATGTCCCAGTTGAGCTATAACCGCAGCTCGATTTAACTGTGCATGTTAACATACAAGTCACACAGGGTGATGGGGGTGGGTGGGGATGCATTCTTTGCTCTGTACTTCTATACAGTGGTGTAAGAATGTGTTTTAGCCTAAAAATCAGCATCTGAAGAGCAGTCAGAGTCAAGTGCATATTGTATGAATTTAACTCTCATGGTATATAACAAGGAAGAGTTGTGATTTGATTTTGCAGTGTTGGACATTATGAAATTCTTATGAAAAAGGAAAAAGTATTGAAGTTAATGCCCATCTTTCTTTATTACTCATCTGTGCTGCATTGATAATGTTCTTCTGGTTCCAAGGCCGTAACTTTGGTTTCGGCAACCTCCGAGGCTGAGAAATGAAGCCAGTGCATAAGTGCCAAAAACTTGAGTTCCTTGAACGGCCACTTTAGGCTGATTTACAGCTTGGTACAAAGCTGATTTAACATTCATGACAACTGTACGAAGAGTGACTTTTTATATCTCACCTGTTCACATTTTATCAAGGCTTTAAGTTACACATATTTAAGGGCGAGGACACTTGAGTGGCAGGCAGTTTGCAGGTCTATGAGTCGGATCCGCCTCCCACCCCTCCACAGCTCAATCACCTCATCCAAATATGCTCACTTTTGGGTCCAAAAAAACCCAAGATGCTAAAATGCCAAACTCTAAACGGGAGTCCACAAACTAGTTAGTGACATCACAGTAGCTACGTCTATTAATTTATACTAGGGCTGTCAAAGTTAATGCATTAATAACAAGTTAACGCAAATTCCTCTGGTACTTGCAGACCAAGTACCCCCACTCATGGCAGCAGGATAATGCACCATGCCACACTGCAAAAACAGTTTAGAAATGTCCTGTGGAGCGTGACAAAGAGCTCAAGGTGTCGACCTGACTTCTAAATTTCCCAGGTCCCAATCTGCTCAAGGATTCTTGTGATGTGCCAGTACCCCAGATGTACCCCTACTCCAAGATGGGGCCTCCTTGGGTCGGACTTGGCACTGACCTGTCGAGGCATGGACACAAGATCTCTGGGAGTGTCCTGTGGTGTCTGGCACCAGTGTGTTGGCAGCAGATCCATTTAGTCCAGTGGGTTGTGAGGTGGGTTTATGGCACGTGACACAGAAGCTCATTCAGATTAGGATCTGGGGAATTTGGAGGCCAGGTTGACACTTTGAGGTCTTTGTCACATTCCTTGGGCCACTCCTGAGAGATGTTTGCAGTGTGGCATGGTGCCTTATCCTGCTGGGGGGCCACTGCCATTGGGGAGTACTGTTGCCATGAGGGGGGGTACTTGGTCTGCAACGGTGTTTGAGTGGGTGGAACATGTCAGGTGGTATCCACATGAATGCCAGAATCAAAGGTTTCCCAGGAGAACAATGCACTGGAACAAAATAATCAAAGTTATTCACTTCACCTGTCGGTGGTTTGAATGTTTTGGCTGATCGGTGTATTTTTCCACTTCAAGAGTATTAAAAACTTGAGAAATATCCCTTTAAGGTACATTTACAACAGATAAAAAACCCTGGGATTTATTTGCGATAAATCACGATTAAATATTTGAATCGATTGACAGCCCTAATTTATACATTTTAAGTACAAAAAAGAGATTGGTATCGGGTTTTGAAAAGGAGAGGGGCCACGTCACATTATACAACACTGTATATTTACCACACTAAGGCATCTTCTGTCTCAAATGAGTTCATCACTGTTTCATTAACAAATTTATGCTGCGCAGCCAAACATTAAAACCCACCCGTGACAGAAGACAATTTGAACTTCCTTCAAGCTTCTTCACCCCACAAGTGATCATGTGTATCTCAATTACTCACCCTGTGTCCACGTTGAATTTGGGAAGAGAACTTTTCTGGCATGCCTCCACGGTAAACCAAGAATCCAAAAAAACAGAGAAATTTCTCGATAATTTAATGTAAAAGGAGGTTGTGTTTGATATAGTGTTGCCACTGTTAAACATGAACCCCTATGACTTAAATTTATCAAGAATATTTGGCTTTTTGTCTTCGCTCACTGTGGAGGCACATGAGAAAAGCAAAGTTTTCTTCCCAAATTCAACATAACTCGGGCTGAGCTATTGATGCACAAATGATCATTTGGGGGTTGAAGTATGCCTTTAATGGGAAACAAAAACAGAAAACAGGATTTTAAGGGGTTAATTTAGCATGACAAAAATGGAAGAAAAAAAATTCAGAACTTTAACTGCTTCTTCATTCCCTTTTTACCTTCCCCTTTTTGAAATTTTAGACCCACGACTGCATAATATCAGTGAACCTTGAACTTGTTTGTGGCTGCTGTTGAATAAGTGAAACTAAATTTGTAGGACGTGTAGTAACATTCATTGAGCTTAAAGACAGGCAGTATTTTTGTAAGTTAAATGTATATACCGTCACTTCTTTGTGTGTTTTTGCAGAGTGACTTTCCTTCTAGGGTACAGTCCTGAGGACCTGCTGGGTCATTCCATCTATGATCTCTGTCACACACTGGACACAAACTGTTTGGCTAAAAATCATCTCAACTGTAAGTACTGATGCACAAACACACACATTACACACCTGTAAGTTTCTAATTCAATCTCGCCTCTCTCTGCAGTGTGTTTGAAGAGTCAGTCAGTCAGCGGTCAGTACAGGATGCTGGTGAGAGGTGGAGGTTACGTCTGGGTGGAGAGTCACAGTGCGGTCATCCCCAGCGTCCGACCCTCCAAGTCCAGGCCTGGCGCCCACCAGCCGCTCTGCATCCTCTGTGTTACCTATGTCCTCAGGTGTGTGCGTGTCAATTTTAATCCATCTTAATGAACATTTGTTGCCTTTATTTTTAGACACATTAGCGGCATGGCGCTAGGGTCGGCACTGTTGGTTGGTGGCTCCTCGACTTTGGTCCAGACGGAAAAATCTAAACAGCTGTTGGATGCTTGTGCAGACGTTCATATTCACAGGAAGTTATTCTTACTGATTTTGATGATCTCATGACTTTTTCCTCCAGTGCCACCATGAGGTTGACAAGTTCTCTTGGGATTTGGGCTTGTTCAAGTGGAAATAGAAACTTTTTTTTGCTTTAACTTATCATTATGATGGCACAATCTAATGGCTATAGAGTCATGACACCATTGGAGTTTAGATTGGTTCCTCATAAGCCTCGCTTTCACTCTGCAATCTGTCTACCCCTGTACAATCCAAGGATGTATAAAGAGAACTGGATACAGCGCTAGAGACGGGGCCCTGTTTATTCCTATTAAAGTTAGGATGGAGGGTAAAGCCCAAAAAGTTTGACTTCCCAGGTATAAAATTACCCAGATCTTCTGCATTGTTGGCCCATAGAGCAAGCGCACTACAGACTTTCGCAAGATGAGGGGTTAACTTCTGGTTTAGCCCTCTGCGAACTTAAATGGTGACAAAATAATTTAATCATATGGCTTTTGTAGACTTTCGAAATGTGATTGAACTAGGGTTGGGTCGGTATGAGAAAAAAAAAAGGTCCAGTGACAGTAACACTTTGTTTGTTTTATTCCTTACAAATAAATTTGCAGGTTTAGCGTACTCAGTCAGTGCAAACAAGGGTTGCCTCCTTTGTCTGGTTCAAAGCCAAAGTGTTGCCATATTGGCGCATTCTTTGATTTCTTCAAGACTAAATTGTCCGCCATTATCGACTCCCCGTCACTATTAAACAAACTCCAGGCTACAGTAGAGGCCTCGGCGCATGCGCACTCGCACCCCCTAGCTCAGTCCCTGACCCACCCCCACCCCCCTCTCTCTCCTGCTCGCTGTGCGCTTGGCGAAGAGGCAGACACAGGTGCTCACAGACTCAGGCGTACTAGAAGCGGAGCGGACTCTGCGAGGAACGTCCGCAGTCATTTGGGCTTCCATAGTCGAGCGCACTTCCGCGTTGTAGTTTCCTGTAAAAATGTTCATGAAAAATCCCCGCGATGTGAAAAATACATGCCGAGCAGTCTTTTGTGTGACACTGGTGCGCGGAGTGGAGTCCGCACGGTCGTAAAATCTGAGCTTTGCGCGCACAGGGCTTGTGGACGTCCGCCTTTAAGCCTGATTTATGGTCCTGCGTTAAATCAGCGACGTCACTACGACATGCACCTCCCCAAAAATGTAACTACACGTCAAGGTGACGCAGACCCAGCGCAGACCAGAGGGCTGTGATTGGTTTGCTTGGTAGCAACGCATTTCCGGTTCTGTATTTCCAGATTGTGCCATCACCGCCATCTTTAAACATCTTCTGCTGCGATGTAGATGTTGCAGTATTAAGGCCCATTTATGCTCAACGTTCAATACGGATACGGACTGAGCCGTCTGTCCGTGCTCCGTGTTTATTTCTCTGTGACTGTAAAAGCCGGAAACTAAACAAAGAATCAACTAGAGACGACGATAACCATTCAGGAAAGGAACGCAGCCTCCTACCGCTCTGGCAGTGAATTGCACCGCGACGAAATTGAGTGACGGAGAAGTTCGAAGGGTTCACGACGGCATCATGGCAACGACGTAGGTACGCCGCAGGACCATAAATCAGGCTTTAGTCCAGGCAGACTTTCACAGACTTCCGCGGGGTCCGCTTTGCGTACATTCCGCCGCAAAATGACGTATGCGGTCCGGTCGGTCTCAAAAAAAAAAAAAAAAACCTGGTCCAAGACAGAGTACCGAACTGAAGTGGTATTAATGAGAACCGACCCAACCCTAGATTGAACCAAATGGATGCAATCCAATAGTGAAACGAGTCATTTCATAAGGGCGGTAATGCTCAAAATAAAATCTATCCATTGATTTACAGACATCTCTTTCACCATAGGAAATGTCCGTTGGGCCCAGTGTCATCACATGACAGACCTGGAAGTTTTAATTCCATGTTTGGCCACTACAAAAGTTGGCTTCAAAGCTTGGCACACTTCCTTGGGGCATGGTATGATCTTCACGGAAAATGAGGCTGACTTTATGGTTCAAAGGAAGTGCAGCAACCACTGCACAACCAAAACAGGAAGAGGATAGCGCTTTTGTTTTCCCCAGTAGCTACAGGTAGCTTTCCCCAGCTACTAAAGAGGATCAATATCAGCTCTTTGTAGATAGTATTCCCAGTAGTGGAAATGGCAGATGGTGGAAGAACCAAAGTAACAGTGGAAACTGTGGTAGTTGCTCAGCTGTGAGGCAAACAGGAAGGTTGTCTTCATGTCAGCAGCACCAACAATAAATCAACCTTGAAATGCTTGTGGGGTGAAAAGGTTGTATGGGTCCACTTTAAAGTGACTCAAAAGATAAAATGATTTTCAAAATAGTTGGCAATTAGTTTTGTTTTGAGCAACTATTTGATTAATTTGATGAATGTTTCAGTTTGTTTTGTTAAAAGTGTTTAAGGACCAATGTATAAAAAACAGCCAGTTTCGTCCTTTGAATTAAGTTTAAAGTTTAAAAACCACTCACATGATTGTCAGGTCAAAATTTTTGACACTTTCGACCTGACATAGATCAAAGCAGGACCAGAACGTGACTTGATTAAACATTTGTGACATGAGGTAAGCGCGCAGGCCTTTCTTGTTTTCCTTCACTGTTTTTTGATAGCCATGCACCCACATGATGTGTGCGTTATTATTCTCCCGAAACCCTTTAAAGTCCGGGTAAAGGGCTTCAAAGTGCTTCAATGCTGTATTCATGTGTGTCTTACAGTGGAGTGGAGGAGCCGTCCCTGAAGCTCTCTCTGGACCAGCATGTCCACGGATGTGTGAACTGAAACTTGAGTCTGAAGAAGAGTCAGTAAGGCCCCGATCACACAGAAAGTGGATTGCACATCCTTTTTTTTTAAACACTGAATGCCGCAAGTAAAAAAAAAATGTTTTAAAAAAGCCTGCTGTGTCTTTTTATTGTTGCCAGGCAACCACCCCATCGTGTCCTTAAGCTAACCTTCCTGTGTAATCAATCTACTGTTTTCCCCACAGTAATTAGTATCTAGCTCCTGACATGTTGAGGCAGAGGGAACTTGCTGTAGCTCTGGTTGAGGGTGAGAGGCTGTCAGTAAATAGTTTGTTGGTCACAGGGAAACAGAGATCTGTGTGGGTACATGAGACCCTAAAAAAGAGGGTGGATCATGGGGAGTACCACCAGTTGGTCCAGGAGCTTCTCCTCCATGATGGCTGTTTCCAGGCATATTTTAGGATGACTCAGGGCAGTTTGACAACCTGCTGTCTATTGTCGGGCCGTATAGCTCTGGGTATCCAGCAACCGCTACCACCAGTTTCTCCTCCATTGTTTACCAACTGTAAACTTGTTATCGTGACCACCACAGAAGGCCCGCGTCTGAAATCATCTCATTGGACAATGGGAAAAAAGATAATGCAAAAAGAGATGACATTTCCACTCTGAGTTGAAGTTTTTTCACCTCGAGAAGTTCAGAATGCTCCGGCAAAAACGGCAGGCATGTACAGCGCAGAAACGCGAGGTGCGTCACAGCACAAAAACAGCGAGCAAAAAGCTTCATTCTCATTGAAAACAATTACAAAGCGGCGCCTCCAGCTGCTTAAACATTTTCTGTGTGATCAGGGACTAAGACCACCATCCTCCAGCAAACAACAATGCTCTCTACCTCTGTCTGTGAACTCTGTTTTCATTGATCTGATTTTTATTAAATATGAATATTTCTAATGCAAAATGGCTTGCTGTATGTTTTTGTTAACCACTGATATTTCTAATGTATATTATTTGGATATAGCTTCAAATACTTGAACTGTCTGAACTGCTGTTTAACCTTGGGAAGATACAGCACATTTTAAGCAGGTCTTCAGATACACTGATCATTCAGGCAGATAACTGAGTTTTACTTCACAGTTTTGTCACACTGTTTTGCGTAGTTGTTGCAGTTAGCACAACTTCTGTCTTCCTTTAAAGGAAACTGAAAGCATTAGGTGTAGACTGTGGTTGACAGACAGTTGACGGGGCGTAGTGAGAGCCGAAATTTGTCGATGAAAGCAGGCGGTTTGACTTTTTCCTGACCTCTCTGGGCCTGACCGTACTTCCTGTGGGGTTTCCTTCTGGGCCACCTGACACGTGGGGTGACATCTGACTGTCAAACATGATGTGCACGACACACACACACACACACACACACACACACACAGTATATATAGAGAGATCTGCATTGTGCTGATGAGGAGATGTGAGCAGACCGAGTCAAAGCCACAGCTTCCTGAACAGAGACACTCGATAGGAAAGTTCTCGTGGGAACGTTTTCAACTTTTTACCTCTCGGCTTCTAAATTCACACACACATGCAAACAATAGACAGGTTTCAGATCAACTGGCTTTACTGGTGTGAAACCAAAATGAGATGAAAATTGAAACAAAAAAATCAAAGAAAAGGCATGATGACATTAATCAATAAGAGAAAGTTAGAAAATAACTGCACATAATATTAAGTCCCTACGTGTTGTTTTTTTCTTCGTATTTTTGGCTGTGTGCACTGCAACACACTTCTCACATCCTCCTGTACTATATCAGTGGCCTGGTAATCACTGATGTGGAGATATGTCTCGACGTCTAAGTTAAAATCTTACCAGGCTAAATGTGATGAAAAAGCAAAATCTTCTTCTTCTTCTTCCTCTTCTTCTTTCTTCTTTCTTCTTCAGAGGAAATCATAATTCCCATGGGTGAAAACTCACCAAACTTTGCACAAAGGTCCAGTCTCATGCCAGATATCCTCAGCTGTAAACTCAAGCCAATAGTCCTGATGGTGGCGCTACAGCAAGCGTCTAAAGTTCAAAACCTTGAAAATTCATAACAAATCAACCATACATGCTACAACTTCACAACTTTCATGAAACTGTAGCCCCAATACTGAAGAAACTTTTGTACATTCAAACCTATTAAAAATGATGAAGTTCATCACTCTGTTTTTTTCAAAAACGGTAAAACTTCTTAAACCCGTCTCCTCCAATTGACACCAAACTTGCTACAGAGCATCTTCAGACTGTCCTACAAAAACTACATTTCTCAGATTTTTGATTTATCAAAAATTGAGCCTACAGTGCATCAAAATGTTTGACTGTAAACGAGGTTGCGGATTCAAGCCTCAACTGGTGCAGAATCCACATTGTAATGTAATCATCTTCTTGTGCTCGAGCTTATTGCTTAAAATTGCCTGAGTGTGACTGATCACTGTGCAGCATCTTCAAGTCTTTATTCTGCTAGAAATTCTGCCTTCTCATGCTTGAAAATAAACCAAACTATGCACAAAGATCCAGTGTCAATACTTCAGTGTGAAACCATCTGAGGCTTCTCACTTTGCACATAGCTCAACTAGTTAAACATCAGTTTCTCACTTATGGAGCAAATCAATCATTGTTAAAACAAATTACCAACATCTCCATGCTGTCTAGATGCAATATGTGTATTTTCAGATTTTTGTTTCAATAACTGAATTTTTTACAGTGGTTTGAAATCTGCTTTTCAATGCATGGACAGCTGCTAAACCTGGACATTTGGCTTAGTCAGTTTGTGAAGCTACACATGAATTGTCACTGACTAATTAACTCAGTGAGATAGAAATTGGTTCTTAGTCTCAGAGGTTGTGAGTTCAAGCCTCAGCTGATGCAAAAGGTAGATTGTGTTGCTAAATTCCTAAATGTCTTCCAATTCTTCTGCTTGTTGCTCAGAATTGCCTAAAAATGCCCGGAACCAACCCATCGCTGCACAGCAGCTATAACTATATTTTATTTTAGTGTGTAGTTAGAATCTGCTTTACAAAATATACTCAGTGTCCACTTTATTAGGTACACCTTGCTAGTACCAGGTTGGACCCCTTTTGCCTTAAGAACTGTCTTAATTCATGGCGGCATAGATTCATCGAGGTGCTGAAACATTCCTCAGAGATTTTGGTCCATATTGACATGATGACATCACACAGTTGCTGCAGATTTGTCGGCTGCACATCCATGATGTGAATCTCCCGTTCCACCACATCCCAAAGGTGCTCTATTGGACTGAGATCTGGTGACTGTGGAGGTCATTGGAGTACAGTGAACTCATTGTCATGTTCAAGAAACCAGTTTGAGATGATTTGAGCTTTGTGACATGGTGCGTTATCCTGCTGGAAGTAGCCATCAGAAGATGGGTACACTGTGGTCATAAAGGGATGGACACGGTCAGCAACAACACTCAGGTAGGCTGTGGTGTTTAAACCATGCTCAGTTGGTACTAAGGGGCCCAAAGTGTGCCGAGAAAATCTCCCCCTCACCATTACACCAGCAGCAGCCTGAACCGTTGATACAAGGCAGGATGGATCTATGCTTTCGTGTTGTTTACACCAAATTCTGACCCTACCATCTGAATGTGGCAGCAGAAATCCAGACTCATCAGACCAGGCAACGTTTTTCCAATCTTCTATTGTCCAGTTTTGGTGAGCCTGTGTGAACTGTAGCCTCAGTTTCCTGTTGTTAGCTGACAGGAGTGGCACCTGGTGTGGTCTTCTGCTGCTGTAGCCCATCTGCTTCAAGGTTGGACGTGTTGTTGGTTCAGAGATGGTCTTCTGCAGACCTTGGTTGTAACCAGTGGTTATTTGAGTTACTGTTGCCTTTCTATCATCTTGAACCAGTCTGGCCATTCTCCTCTGACCTCTGGCATCAACAAGGTCACTGGATATTTTCTCTTCTTGGGACCATCCTCTGTAAACCCTAGAGATGGTTGTGTGTGAAAATCCCAGTAAATACTCAGACCAGCCCATCTGGCATCAACAACCATGCCACGTTCAAAGTCACTTAAATCACCTTTCTTCCTCATTCTGATGCTCCATTTGAACTCCAGCAGGTCGTCTTGACCATGTCTACATGCCTAAATGTGTTGAGATGCTGCCACGTGATTGGCTGATTAGTTAAATGTGTTGATGAGCAGTTCAACAGGTGTACCTAATAAAGTGGCTGGTGAGTGTAACAACATACATTTACTTAAGCTTGAGGTACTTTGCTTGAGTAATTCCGTTTCATCCTACGTTTCACTTCTACCTCATCACAGAGAGAAATATATTGTACAACTTACTGCACTACATTTACTTACTGATAGCTACAGTGACAAGTTACTTTGCAAATAAGGATATTACATCCAAAATATGGCATTATAAATGAAGATGCTTTGTTAAAGTTGTAACTATAGTATAGTATATAAAAAAATCTAAGTTAGAACCTTGTCAATCAACAACAGTAAAACGCTTCTCACACGTGCCTCAGGCGTGTGCTCACGAACATGCATGCAGCTAAGGTCTGAGAGGCTACAGCTGACTTTTAGGCTAAAAACATGGTCAAATTTTCATTTGGATTACACCACACGAGCAGTGTGGAGACATTTTGTGGGTTTTTTTTGTGTTTTTTTTTTTTACATTTTTAAACTGGTCACAATTCACTTCATTTGTACTGGATTTGACTGCAGCGCTGTTTTCAGCGGAAACTCCAGGAGTGATTTGTGAACTGGAGATCTTCACCCACCCTCACATCAACACAGGGGTGAGTAGATACTGAGTCTATCCATCCAGTTTCAGCGGCTTATCCAGGGCTGGGTCACAGGGGCAGCAGGCTGAGCAAAGCACCCCAGACGTCCCTCTCCCCAGCAACACTTTCCAGCTCCTTCTGGGGGACCCCAAGGCGTTCCCAGGCCAGATGAGATAAATAATCCCTCCGTCGTGTCCTGGGTCCGCCCCAAGGCCTCCTACCAGTGTTATGTGCCTGGAATGTGCCAGGAGGCATCCTGATCAGATGCCCAAACCACCTCAACTGACCCCTTTGGATGTGAAGGAGCAGCGGCTCTACTCCGAGCTCTCTCCAAATGTCCGAGCTATATCCGTGATCTCATTCTTTTGGTCACCACCCAGAACTCATGACCATAGGTGAGGGTTGGGACGTAGATGGACCAGTAAATCGAAAGCTTCACCTTGACGGACCAGTGCAGCGCCTGCGTCGCTGCAGAAGCCTCATCAAACCACTGATCCATCTCATGCTCCATTCTACCCTCACACATGAACAAGACCCCGAGATACTTGAACTCCTTCACTTGGGGCAGTAACTCTCCACCAACCAGAAGGGGCAATCCACCGCTTTCCAACAGAGAACCATGGCCTCAGATTTGGACTCTCATCCCGACCGCTTCACACTCGGCTCCAAACCGCCCCAGAGCATGCTGGAGGTCACGGTATGATGAAGCCAACAGAAACACATCATCTGCGAAAAGCAAAGATGCGATTCTGAGGTTCCCAAACTGGACCCCTTCCTCCGCTGGCTGTGCCTTTAGATCCTGTCAATGAAAATCACAAACAGGATCAGTGACGAGGGACAACCTTGGCAGAGGCCAACACCCACCGAGAATGTGTTTGACTTTATGCCGACTTTGGTCACACAGGGACCGGATGGCTTGCTTTAAATTACCCCATCCTCCTCTGCAGTTCCTGAACAAGTGCATCTTTGCGGACCTAAACTGTGTTATTTTAAGGTCCAGAGCGAGGGATTTAGTGCGATGTTAGCAGAAATGGTATATGGTATATGAGTATACTTTTTTATTGGATAATCACCTGAAAATAAGAATTGCTGTGTTTCCATTCTTGTCTATCTGTATGGCACAAGAACTTAGTGAGAAAATATTATTTTTGTAATTTTGGTGAACTGACCCTTTAATTTGTCTTCGTTCAGAAATGTGCAGATTCTTACAGTCACAGTTTTCATGGATCATCCAATCAACGGCACTGCTGTATGTTTTGATGATGTTTTGCTCGACAGCTGTAGATATTTGTATTCTCCCCCTCACACTGATGCAGTCACACTGCAGCATGTAGGCAAAGACTGTTGCTCCATCTAGTGTTGAACTGTTGTCAGTGAAACAAAACTGTGAGAATCTCCTGCAAGGCGGCCATATTGTTACAAAGAACAGTGTCATATACTCTATGTCCAACAGGCAGCCACTGTATGGGCTGAAAATCCTCTGCTCAGGATTTTTCTGTATATTCCCAAGGAAATACCCAAACACATGCTTTATTTCACAGATATTTCAGAGAGCACATTTAACGTAAAAGCAAAAATGATCAGAATTTGTTATAATATAATAAGTATGCTTTCTTTAGTGTATTATCCCCTGAAAATAAGAATTGTTGTGTTTCTGTCAACCCAGAATGAGCTGTTTCTGTCTACATAGGGAGCAGGTCCTTGTCATTGGTGTCCGCTATGTTGCCTCGACATGTTTCTACAGTAGCCCAGGATGGACAAACCAAACACTGGCTCCAGATAGGGCCATTTGTGTTTTCGCTTTGACCACCATAGTTAGAAGCCCCTCCGCGACAAGCAGCATCGTAAAAATACAATGTTTTTTAACTTGAAACTGTTTAATTCAATGTTTTTACCAGTTCAGAGCCTTTTTAGGCAGAATTGTTGCGCCTTCCTCCACCCCGTCCCAGAGTCCAGGACGAGCTCAACAAAGGCTCATTCCTCTAGATCATCAGCACTTCTCCATCTGCCTCTCATCTCATCTCATCTTCACCACCTCTACCACCACCAGCGTCTAGACCCTATATGGATTCATCACCCTCCTTAAATCATACCGTCTCCATGGGGTCTCATCACCAAAGACTTTCCACATTTTTCATTCAAAACAGGTCTCTCCTGACTGAAATGAAAGTAAGTGAAATGTTCAAACAGACAGGCAGACAGATAGATAGATAGATAAATAGATAGATAGATAGATAGATAGATAGATACTCAGACAGACAGACAGATAGATAGATAGATAGATAGATAGATAGATAGATAGATAGATAGACAGACAGATAGATAGATAGATAGATAGATAGATAGATAGATAGATAGACAGACAGACAGACAGATAGATAGATAGATAGATAGATACTCAGACAGACAGACAGATAGATAGATAGATAGATAGATAGATAGATAGATAGATACATACTCAGACAGACAGATAGATAGATAGATACTCAGACAGACAGACAGATAGATAGATAGACAGACAGACAGACAGACAGACAGACAGACAGACAGACAGATAGATAGATAGATAGATAGATAGATAGATAGATAGATAGATAGATAGATAGATAGACAGACAGACAGACAGACAGAGACAGACAGATAGATACACAGACAGACAAACAGACAGACAGACAGATAGATAGACAGATAGATAGATAGATAGATAGACAGACAGACAGGCAGACAGACAGACAGATAGATACACAGACAGACAGATAGATAGATAGACAGATAGATAGATAGATAGATAGATAGATAGATAGATAGATAGATAGATAGATAGATAGATAGATAGATAGATAGACAGACAGACAGACAGACAGATAGATACACAGACAGACAGACAGACAGACAGACAGACAGATAGATAGATAGATAGATAGATAGATAGATAGATAGACAGACAGACAGACAGACAGACAGATAGATACACAGACAGACAGACAGACAGATAGATACACAGACAGACAGACAGACAGATAGATACACAGACAGACAGACAGACAGACAGACAGACAGACAGACAGATAGATAGATAGATAGATAGATAGATAGATAGATAGATAGATAGATAGATACTCAGACAGACGGACAGATAGACAGATAGATAGACAGATAGATAGATACTCAGACAGACAGACAGACAGACTAGGGGCATCTATTGGTGAGAACTGCATATTGCAACCAGCTGAAACTTCTCCAGGTTAGGGTTCCTTCAGTGTTCATTGTTCAGGAGGTTTTTACCAGGAGCTAAAATATCTGCAGAGGTCTCCTTGTCTCCAGAACAAACAGACCAAGACATTAAACCCGGAAAAACAGCAGAATAAAGCAGTTTCATGTTACAAATCAGTGTCTCTCATTCGCAGTTTGGCACGTTGGAGACAGGCAGGCCCATGTCTGCTAATGTGTGCTCACCTTTTTCTCTGATAACGTAAGATTTAGATGTTGAGGAGGTTTTTACTGAGAGCCAAATCACCCATAGTGGTCTCTTTGTCTCCAAAGCAAACAGACAAGGTAAGAACCAGTAAAAATACTGAATATTTATTCCATTGTTTTTAATTTAATTATTTAGTTTTTTATTCTATGTTACTTCATTCCTTATCTCTTTGACCTTTTTAATCTGCTGTTATTTCCTTAATTTATCTAGTTACAAGTCCCTCCAATAAATAAGTCTGTGTTGTGAGTCAATTCTTTGCTTAATGGTTAACTCCCCACTGTCTCTCCATGCTTAAAGTAAAAAATTGAAAAAGACAAGTCAGCTATCAAAGATCTTTTCATCCAACCCCGTCAAACATCTAAATTTACTTCCATGAAGTCACAGCTGATTTGGAGTCTTTACTTTGCCAAAGAAAATGAAAAAAAACAAACACTTATGACACCGCATTTTGTCCTCTGTGTTCAAGGACAAAGTTTCTCCAGGAAATCTTTGTCAACAAGTTGGATCAGTTTGCTGAACAGACATGATCTCTTTGGTTGTGATCATCATGCCGGCTTTCAAGGTGACCCCTGCAGTTGTTGAGGGAATCCGTGTCCTTGTCTGTTGTCTCAGAAACCTGATTGCTCCAGTATGACCGAGTCTGAGGCACGACAAAGCAGAGATAAGAGTTAGAGGACGTCATGGTGTGGGGTTGAGGGTTTAATTTTCAAAGAAAGGAGCACACTCAGGCACAAAACACACAGAGGAAGACGGCCTCTGCTCCTCCAAAGGGCACCATGTGACCCGACTGAACCCTTGTTTACACCAACCCCCATTCCCTCTCCTTGTACCCTCCTCTCCTCCCCCAGTCACAACTCTATGGTCGGGTGGGTGTTGTCAGGCTGTCAGCCAATAACTTGACAGTGCTCACCCATTGAAACACCGCCATGATAAATCAGTGTGTGTCGGTGCAGAGAGGAAAACACACAGAGAGGCGGGCGATAGGGCGAAAGATTTGATTAGGAGAGATTGTGTGCGTACAACCAAAAGTACGATCACGTTTGATTATTAATTGTCTTTTATTGGTCACGGTTTTATTGTGGAATAAAAGCGGAAAAAGACAGAGTTGAATGGAAGTGACCTCTGGTGCAGAGTTCACCGCTCAAACTTCTTCAGCTGGACCTTGTGTGTGCCTGCTTGAGATCCAGTTTAAGAACCTCACACAGATTTTTTGGCAACGGGCATATCAATATTTAGATATTATATCGTAGAAAGTAAAAACTGTGCAGTCTCATATCAGGATATCAGCTTTTAAGAGATAATATAGCTCTATGGCTCCTCAGTGCACAGATAGAACAATGGACAGATAAGGACTACCATTATTGCATGAGCAATAGTGAAACCTTGCCTTGACTTTGTGCCAGTTGCGGTGCACCATTACTATTGATTACTTTATTCAGCTGACATCCCAGTGACGACGCTGGATGTTCAGAACATACAGATTTACAGCTCAACCACACCAAACCTCTGTGTACTTACTTATATATTTTACACATATTAAAAAAAACCTAATTGAGACATAATTCATATTGTGTAATCATGTGTTTGTGCCGCTGTCTGAGCATACGAGCGTGTATTTGTACCTGCACCCGGGGGCATGATCTAATCTTATCTCCCGTGCAGAGTCCACAGTTGTAAGCCCAGGTCAGGGCCTTCATTCAGACGAGCTCAGCACTAAGATTCTCTCCCTGTCCTACGTAAAGTGGTAGATAATATTCGCACGCATACATTAGGCTACATGTATATGTGAAATTATATGAACGTGCAATAAATGCAGTGTTGCATAAGAGCCACGCTATCTTAGCTATTCTCAGACAATAGGAGCAGATGCCATAAAAATATAACAAGCACAAAAAGTTGTCAATGGTTCAAGTTCAGTGTTGTGCGTGATATTGACCAATCACGTTTGAGCCGGCTGCAGTTGTTGCCAGGTTAAACGCTCCGTGTAGTGAACTACCGAGGCGGAACATAATTGGCCTCACTGCAAACTCTGAATCTATCGCAATGGTTCAGCATATTTACTTATATATAAATGGAAGTTGGAAACGGAAATTCACCTCCTCCGCCCAAATCAAACCGGAATGCCAAAAAATTGGGGGTCTGCCCCCAGAGGCTGTATCGCCATCTGCTGGAAGTCAGACGCTGAATACAGCCGATGGGTTCCGAGAATGAGGATGCACAACAAAGCCATATTAAAAGAGGAAATCTTCTCATACGAAAGTAGCTAGCACAAGCTTCAAAAGTCGCTAAAAGCCACTAGCAAAGCATTAAACTTCACTGAATGAGATTTGAGTGAAAAATCCTCAACAAATACTTGAATGGTGTGTCAGCTATGGCACATATACTGTTAAGTCCCGTTTCCACTGAGCAGTACGATACAGTTCAGTACGCTTTTTTTTTCTGTTTCCATTGTGAAAAGTTGTGGATGGTACCAATGGAACCGTTCTGTACCGTCCCCATTTTTGGTCCCCCCTCTGTTGGGGTACCTAGCACACAGATCTGGTACTAAAAGGTGGAGCTGTGAACACTGCAGTCTGTTGATTGGTCAATAGAGGACGGTCACTCTGCTCAGGGCTGAGTTGTGGCTGGTTTTGAGGCTCATGTAACCACTGTTCATACTGTGGAGAGTTTTATTAGTAAACTGTAACTATAAAATGAAAGGATGTTTTGCTGCCTCTCACAGCAGCTGGAGTCTGAGAAAATAATTCACTGGGCCGACTGCCGGTGACTTTTAAAGTGGAACGTTAACTTGTACGTTGTACGAAAGTATAAACGTTAACCCGACTGAACTGAATCGTACTGCTCAGTGGAAACGAGGCTTTAGAGTGCTTATTTGCTAATAAACACAAATTACAGTTGAGGTCAGTGAGAAAGTTTTGCAGATATTTCAACCTCATGGTAACGCTACACATTAAAGGCAGGGTATCGACAAAGTCAGAAGGGTTGTTTCTGGACCAAAAGTGTCTACATAGTTTTATACAAATCCAACCAATTGTTGAGCTATTTCAGTCTGGATCAAAGCGGTGGACTGGCAAACCCACTCGGAGCCTTGCTGCTATTGTGGCTAAAAAGCTCTGCTGATTGGCTGATCCATAGGTGGGACCTATGATACCTTGCCCCTGTGCTCATCTCGAGCAACCCGTGGATGGTGGTGCCATTGCTGGCTGAGTGGTGTAAAGCACACCAACACTGGACTGTGGAGCAGTGGAAACACGTTCAGTGGAGTGACGAATCACGCCTCTCTGTTTGGCAGTCAGATGAGCGAGATTTGGCGGAAGCTGGGAGAACGTCACCTGCCTGACTACAACTGTGAAGTTTGGCGGAGGGGAGATAATGGTATGGGGTTGTTTCTTCAGGGTTTGGGCTATGAGCTCCTTGTCTCCAGTGAGGGATGGTCTTAATGCTTCAGCACACCAAGACATTTTGGACAATGCCATGCTTCCAACTTTGTGGCAACAGTTTGGGGAAGGCCCTTTTCTGTACCAACATGACTGTGCCCCAGTGCGCAAAGCAAGGACTTCGGTGTGGAAGAACTTGACTGACCCGCATTGACCTAAATCCCATCAAGCACCTTTGGGATGAACTGGAATGGAGATTGCAAGCCACGCCGTTTCGTCCAACATCAGTGCCTGAGCTCAGAAATGCTCTACAGAATGAATGGGCACTAATTCCCACAGAAACACTCCAAAGTCTTGTAGAAAGCTTTCCAAGAAGAGCGGAAGCTGTTATAGCTGCAAAAGGGGGACTAACTCTGTATCAAAGTATATGTATTTGAATACAATGCCATTACAGTCCCTGTTTGGGTAATGGTCAGGCGTCTGAATGCTTGTGTCCCGCTGTGGCTCAGAGGTAGAGCAGGTCGTCCACCAATCACAAGACCAGCGGTTCGATCTCCGGCTCCTCCAGCCTGTACGTCAAAGTATCCTTGAGCAAGATACTGAACCCTAAATTGCTCCTGATGATGCGTCCATCGCTGTGTGAGTGTGAACTGAGTAGCAGGTGGCGCCCTGTATGTAGCCTCAGCCACCAGTGTGTGTGTGTGTGTGTGAATGTGACTCATAGTGTAAACTGCTGATGACTAGAAAGGTGCTATATAAATGCAGGTCCATTTACCAAGAGTATCTAATGTATTGCGGTAAACATTACACCTGCTGAGCGTGTTAGCATTGTCACTGCAGACATGTCAGCATGCTAATGTTAGTATTCAGTTTGTGCTGCCTCACAGAAACATCAGCGTGGCTGTAAATCATTTTCTTACTGAGGCCAAGATGAATATTCTCAGTGGAAACTTTCAACTATTAGTGCTGTTAGTCACAAACTACATCACCAGATCTACCCCCTCATTAATTGCTGCTGCCTGTGAGGGTGGTTAATGACTGGTGCAAACACAATAGGGCCTTATTTCCCACATCTATTGCACTCACTGGACAGATCCGGGAACTGCTGATGACAGCAGGCCTCGCAGGGATCCTTTGATCAAACCACAAAGTACAAAACTGTGACACTGTGGTCACTGTACAAAAGGTAATGAATGACCAAGCTGATGCACTTACATACCCACCAGCTTACGTTCCTGCTTAATGAAGTATTGATATATTTAATGTAACATTTATTTGATTTAAAGTGCTTGTCGTTCACCTAAACATATATGTATATTTTATGTATTTGGTTTAAATATTGTTGAGAAGGTAATGCCACCTTCATGTCCTCCTGTTACATTACCCTATATGAAACCAAAATGTATTGTTTATTAAAAGGGGGTTGGTTGTGCTGTTGTAGTGTTGTAGGGAAATTTAGCCACCTGTCTAGATCGTAATGTTAATGTTTTATCAGAATCAGAATAAAGGTTATTGCAAGGTAGATTTTTAAGTACAAGGAATTCACCCTGATGTTTGGTGCATGCAACAGAGAGGAAATAAAAATGAAAGCAAAGCACTGCAATAGTCAATAACCATGAATGTAGAATAGAAAAACTACATTAATATATGGAAAAATACAATAAAAATCTGTACAATATAACTGTCACAAACGCATTTAGTATGCCTCAAGGAGAAACAGCTAGCCTGGCTTTGTTGAAAGGCAGGCCGATAACAGTTAGGGACTTAACTAGGGTTTTTACTACGAATAAAAGGGCCAAGCTTCTCAAGGAAGTAGCATTTTCAACCATCATGCCATTAATGCATGTACTTGCCGTGTCTTTGAAAACTGTCGTAGTCCCGAATGACTTGAAAGTAGCCAAGGTCGTGCCACTTCTCAAAGAAGGAGATCCTTGTGTTTTCAATAATTACCGTCCTATATTAATTCTACCCTGCTTCTCCAAGAGTGATAAAGCATCTCAATGATAACAACATACTGTATAAGCACCAATATGGATTTTGAAAAAATCATTCAACCTATATGGCGCCCCCTCCAACTTATTGATAAAATACATGAAGCATTAAATTATACTAAGTTTGCAATTTGCATTTTTCTAGATTCATCCAAAGCCTTTGATACAGTGGATCACAGTATCCTATCATCCAAACTTATTCATTATGGCTTCCAGGATGTTGTGATTCATTGGCTGAAAGATTATCTCAGCAATAGGCAGCAATATGTTTGTATTGAGGGTATGAACTCCAGTAGAACTGAGCTATCTTATGGAGTACCACAAGGGTCTATCCTTGGGCTGCTTCTTTTTCTTATTTTTTTAAGATTATTTTTATGGGCTTTTTGCCTTTATTGACAGGACAGAGAGTGAAATGGGGAGACAGAGAGAGAGTGGGGACTGACATGCAGCAAAGGGCCACGAGCTGGTTTCGAGCCCGCTGCCACTGCAGCGACGCAATGCCTCTGTACATGGGGCGCCGGCACTATCCACTACGCTACCAACGCCCCTCTTTTTCTTATTTTTATAAATGATTTTGCTTTGCAGTTTCATACCGCTCTGCCTATTATTTTTGCTGATGATACAAACATAGTGTTTTTGCATTCTGACTTTGGTTCCCTGATAAAAGATGCTAATTCTATACTTGCACAAACCTCAAGATGGTTTCAGATGAATAGGCTTTCCTTAAATGTCAAGAAATCAAATTATATGATTTTCAGGCATAACAAGACTCTAAATTATTTATCAATGACATAGAAATTAAACAGGTCTCATATGCTAAATTTTTAGGAGTTACTGTTGATGAAGGCCTTACATGGAAAAACCATATTGAACTGGTGTGCTAGAAAATTATGAAATCCTATGGAATTATTAGAAGGATATCCTCTTTAGTAAATCGTTCCTGTCTGTTGACACTCTATTATAGTCTAATATATACATATTTATCATATTGTAATATTATTTGGGCCAGTACTTTCCCCACTTCTCTTCACAAACTTTTTCTTCACAAAATTTAAGGCTCGCCACAACTAATCCCTTTGAACCATCTGCTCCCTTTTTAATGACGTATGCCTAATTCATGGTGAAAGGGTTGGTTTATATCATTTGACTTATTCATTATTATTATTATTATTTTGTTATCACTGTCTCTCATTGGCGCAAACTCGGGAACGCGCGCTGTCAGTTGCTTTGCACGGGCGCGCGCCCCTGTTGGTCCCCGCTGCCCTCCTTGGCTCGTGCTGCCTTTTAAAGCAAACGGACACGGAATGCCATTTCCCACTCGGCCAGAGGACGGGACACGGTGAGGAGCTGCTGTGTCGCTCATTCTACCCCCTCTCCTGTCGTCACCCCCCCATTGTCCTTGTTGTTTAGTTGCCTTTTTGTTTGTTCGTCCACACGGTTAGCTAGTTTCAGTCATGTATCGGTATTTCGGGGAGCTGCTGAGCCGCTCTGCGGGTAGTGCCCTGGCCTCGGGGTGCGTTGACTCCGCTCTCCCGGCTACCTCGTCCCTGATGAGGGTCCGTCGCTATGCCGACGCGGCGGACCAGCCCGACGACCCCAACTTCTTCAAGATGGTCGAGGGCTTCTTCGACCGCGGCGTCAGCATCGTGGAGGACAAGCTGGTGGAGGATCTGAGGACCAGGGAGACCCCCGAGCAGAAGAGGAACCGTGTGCGGGGCATCCTGCGCATCATCAAGCCATGTAATCACGTCCTGAGCGTGTCTTTCCCCATCAAGAGGGATAACGGAGAGTGGGAGGTGGTGGAGGGGTACCGCGCCCAGCACAGCCAGCACCGGACACCCTGCAAAGGGGGTAAGAATTGAGCCAAACCGCCCTGAGTGGCCCCTATGGCAGCTAGCTTAGCCAGCTACTTAGCATCAGTTAGCTAGTTATAAGCACAACACATCAGGCAGCTGATGTCAACAGCTGCTAACGTTATTGTTAACCGTTAAGTTACACACAGCCTCACTGTAGCCAACCATGCACTTAACCACATCCGTGTTTTGGTCGGTAATGGCAGCTCAGCGTTATGTCTTCGGTTTATTTCCTGTAGTCAACAGCTGCGCACAGCTCGTGTGAGACTTTTTATGCAGTTTACAGTGACCTTCCTGCCCACCTCAAGGTATAATGCTACTGTACTTTCTTAGCTTGCAGGCTAGCAGCAAGCTAGCCGTCAAAATGAAGCAGTCCCCACACTTTGTTACTCTTGTTTTCCATGCACCACATGCTGCTTTCCCAATGTCCAGTGGTTTAATCTGGTTCAAAGCTGGCTGGGTGCATTAGATAGTTACTTGTCATCACTGGTGCGGCGTACTGTTATTTTGATTGGTGTGACAGATGTGTGATGTGATGGAGAAGGCTGCCTTGAGGGCATCAGGTGTGTCACTGAGCATGTCAGGCTTTGGCCATCTCCACATGTGCTGCAAGAAACACATGGTTGATGATAAAGACCTTTGCTCCAGCACTGTCAGGTGGTTCATACACATGGACAAAGTAAACAGCAAATATACACAGGGTGGCCCTCCTGCAGTTGGGACACACTGAAATTCCCTGTTGAAAAAAGCTTTATGTGCAACATTAGGTGGCGTATGGTATATGATATGACAGTGACATATGCTCTTTAGTTCAAAGTTCAAGGTTCCAAACAGAGGCATTATGGGCTACTGCTGCAGTGCACTCTGGGTAATGGTGAAAAGAGGGATATGTTGTTCTCTTGGGAGACATTTTCCCTCAAGGTTTTCTGTCAGAAAGGAGTTTCTTGGTAAAGGTAAAGGAAAAATGTGGTTTTGGTTCAAATGAAAATATTTCTGCCAGAAAGACAAACTTCATCCATGTGCATATGATACATAGGAAACCAGGAGGTGTAAGAGCCGGGGAGGGGGTGGTAGTGTTTCTACACACTCCTATTTGTCAGTGGTGTGACAGGTGGGGGAGGGTGCTATGGAAAGGCGTCATTCTCAGCTGAAAGAGACATGCGATCCAGGCAAAGGGCATGTTTGAATGGTGTGGTACGGACACTAGCTTTCCATTAACACTGTGACACCCTTCCATTGTACCTGCTTGAAGTCGGAAATGCAGACCTATTCTGGGGAGGCATGTGTCCACTGAAGACGTGTGGGCACTGAAATTATTTTTTTCAAAAAATGGATTAGTAAACTGTCTGAGTGCCTCATTTATGGCACACAGGCAAAACATCTAACACAGATAACTCACTCAAACCACTTTATAGTAATGGATCAGTGCACCGTTTTATGAATCTCCAGGCTGCCCAACCAATGAGAGATCATTTAGAGAGGCCATATGTGTAAAATCAATACAGTCCTATGCAGTATTACTAAATATCTTCCCCACTCATGCTGCCTGATCTAGATCCAAGGCACAGTTAACCAATAGTCAAAAATCACAGCAAGTGTCATCTCATTCATTTTTCTATTTAATTGTGCAAAACAAGTGGGCAAAATTGCCACTCTATTTATTGTAGTGGCCCATTAAACAAGTCTGATTGGTCCTTTTTGTCAGACTCCATGATAATAGGGGCAGGACAGGAGCAAGAGCAGTTATTTTTCAGTGGGTTTAATCATTGATATAATGCATAGACCCTTGACCGTGGTCAGATCAAACTGCAAAGTGCAAAGGCTGTTTTTGTGTGTGCATGTGTTGCTCATGCACCCCCTTTCTCGGAGCCACACAGAGCGACAGCTGCTGGGCTTTGACCACACTGCTCTCTGACTACTGCATGAGCGTCTTAACTCGGGAATATCATGTGGTGTGTGCGCATGGTTGTTTGCGCACCCTTTGAAGACAGTCTGTGGAAAGTTGTCCTAGTTTTAAACAGTACAAGTCACTTGAGTTTTGTTTAGTCTGCTAAATTGTAAACATCCTTCTCCTTTCTGTGCAGAAGCGGAACAAATGTGTGGGATATTTCATGTCACTTTTGTAAAATGGAAACCATAAGTACAGCTTTTTGCACCTATGGAAAAAAAGAAATGAAATGTCACTATCAGTTCAGCTTCTAATAGCATTAGCAAATGTGTGCCTAATTAAAATGCCACACTTTTCTAAGTCAAATAAACGATCATGTGTGCCTTCAAGACAAAACAAGTTAATCAGTAAGAAGACATAATAAAGGAAGGAAGGAAAAATATCACAAGGCACAAATGCACTGCTTGAACCAGTAACTTAAACCAAACACACCAGAAATTTTAATTTCTAGATATTTGGCAGCTTGCTTTAGACCCTAGAGGCTTTGAAGCAGAAGACTCGGCCATGTCGGGCCTGCGGGTGTTACTGTTGAAATTAAACTGTACTGACTGCTGCAGGAACTCTACATTTCAGCGTGGGCTTAGTTTGTTTCTAAAAAATGTGTCCTCGCTTTGAGAGGAATGTGTTTACAGATATGTTTTTGATCTGGTTGCTGTATGGAGCTCTTGGTTGGGTGGATAAATCAATGGTTGGACAGGGGATGGGCGGGTAGCCAGGCTTTTTTTTCCCCTTTTGATTTGATCAGTGAGCTCCAGATTGTCTTGTGTTGGCCTGAGGGACCTCAGCTGATCTTCTTATGAACGGAAGTAAAGATGAAAGGAGTGAACCACCGCAGCACTCGTAAACATGAAGCTTTGTTGTAGGAGGTTTGACATTTTCCTCTGACGGGCACAAAAGTGGCACTTGAAGATGACATCATAGTGGGTGGGCTTTCATTTCCTGTGATTTTGCTTCCAGCTGAGCACTTTTAATATGACACACACAGCGCCTTTGCCCCTAAAAGCAGTCGGTCGTCTCCTCTTTGTGCTGTTTGCCCTTGGGTCTCTCTGTGTAAGCTAACTCTGGATGAGCTATATTTGGTACTGCGTGACAATCTCTCTCTCTCACACACACACATACACACACCCCATGCCAATAAGATGGAGTAGTGGTACTTGGGCAGTCTGGGTTAATGCTTTTCATGTAATGCTGCACACAGGATGACTCACACATGTTACCGTAGCAACTGTAGTAAACCCCAGTCAACAGGAAGGAATGACTATATCTCGGGGGGTGGGGGTCAGAAAGAAGGGCTGGGATTGGTTCTCGTGGTTTCCACCCGCTGCTACCATGACTCCCAGGCACAATCAGTGATCTCTGACCTGCTCATGTGGTTGTGGAGAACATACTTGGTGCCTCTCAAATGCTTCGTGCTTCCATGGGAGGATGGATTTTTCCCATTTGGGTTCTTACAGGGACTGGGCAAGACTCTTCCCTAGCAACTGGAAAACACATAAGGCTGTGTCAGCCAAAGTTTTTTTTCTTTTCTCCGTGGGTGCTCTTCTGAAAATACCAAGCTGGGAGTTAAACATATTTAAACTTTGCCACCAGAATTAAGCGTCAAACATGCAGCTGGCGTTTTTAGCATAACGTAAATATGTGGCCCCTATTTTAAAAGAATTTAATAAATATGCTGGCCGCAGGAGAGAACGCTTTGGTGGACACACATCATAATGGAACAGTCTAGGAAATGTGTGGGTGTGCATCACTGAAAGTGTCTTGCCTTCAGATTTAACGTTACGATTTCAAAAACAGTGGAAGAAATGAACGCGATATGGCCAACTTAACAGATGAAAATGCCACTTGATATTTCCATTTCAAACATGAATGTTATTTTTGAAGGTGGCAACAACTAGCCAGCTAACAAACTAAATCTATACAATGATGGCTTCAGTTAGCCGACCTCACAAAGTATCTTTAATTGCTGGATCTGAACTGGCATTTATGGTGTGACAACAAATTCAGCAAGTACAAAGGGGATATTTACCGTGTAGTGGTTGCAACAGTTGTATTTCAAGGATGCTACGTCATCGAGTCACACCTAAGGAGTGTTCCGATGTCTAGGATCCTTCAGTTTTTCTAAGGACCAAGTCTTTTGTTGAAAGAATTTTCAAGGATGGCTTTGTGTACCCACAATGCTTTTAAAGCACCCACAATCCTATACCCATGATGCAATGGTCCTGTCCCCTGATTTGGGAACAAGGAAAATATGCTTTTAAACTTTCAGTTGTTTTACCACAGCAGACCAACCAAATCAGTTTCTGATTGTTGAGGTAGGAAATGGGCAGTCAAGTTGTTTAATCTTCACTCATATAAGATCTACTGGGCTTAACTGAAAAATTTGTTCTGCGGAAGGTCCAGGGTTGGAGGGGTCGACGTCAGCAAAGGCATGAGGTCGCATGGCCAAATCAGCCATCATTAGATTCCTTAAGGAGACTTCAAGATAAGAAATAAGACAGTAACTCCGGAATCTGAGCCAAGTCCTCCAACGAGGGCGCGTCTCAAGCCCGTTGTAGACGGCAGGTTCCAGATGTAATAGCGGATACATAAATACACTTACAAAAGTCAGAACAATTTTTTCAGTTAAGCCCAGTAGATCTTATATGTGTGAAGATTAAACTTGATTGCCCATTTCATACCTCAACAGTCAGAAACCGATTTGGTTGGTCTGCTGTGGTAAAATAACTGAAAGTTTAAAAGCATATTTTCTTTGTTCCCAAATCAGGGGACAGGACCATTGCATCATAGGTATAGGATTGTGGGTGCTTCAAGAGCATTGTGGGTACACAAAGGCATCCTTGAAAATTCTTTCAACACAAGACTTGGTCCTTCGAAGGATCCTAGACATTGGAACACTCCTTAGGTGTGACTCGATGATGTAGCATCCTTGAAATGCAACCGTTTAAGGGTCCTTCCTTGACTTTGAGAAGCACCTACTGTAATAACTGGTTCAGTCCAGTCTGATTCCGGTGCTCTGTCTCGGGTAATCATTTCCCTTTTTCTGTTGTTGAGCTGCACATGTAGTGGAGATGGTGTCAGCGTAGGCTAATGATTTCCCCATGTTGCAGTCTGAACACTTAATCAATATACAAGGCACTTGAACTTATAAACTAGCATTAAATGAAATTTTAGTACACATTCATTTTGATAGACGTCGTAGCAAAAAAACAGTTTAAACAACTTTTGGTCCATTTTGCTTGTTTCCAGTTTTTCTGTGTATGTTGACCATGTTGTGAACTGCTCCCTGTATGTGTGTGTGTTTCCTTCAGGTATCCGTTACAGTACAGATGTGTCTGTGGATGAGGTCAAAGCCCTGGCCTCTCTGATGACCTACAAGTGCGCCGTTGTTGGTAAGTATTAAAGTCTTCCACAAAACCCCTTGTGCGTTTTCCCTGATCTCTACATCATATTAAGGCCACATCCCCACCAATATGTTTAAAATGTTCTTGGTACACACAAGCATTTTAGCACCATTTCAGAATTCATCTCTGTCCATATTAACACACCTGAAAACATCACATGACCATGCAACTGGTTGCTTAGTTGCAGAAAAATAATACAGAGATAGCAAAACGTAAGACCGGAGATTTCTTAGCTTAACTGATGACAAGGTGGAACTGTCACTGAATGTAACACAAGCATGGCGGTCAAGGTGGCAGAAAACAGATTGGGGTAGAGCGGTTCTAGGAGCATTATCTATCGCCAAAGGAAGCCATGGCAATGGGAAAGGAGTCACATTATGTACACAAGAAGGATGAAATCACAAAAGAGATTTTGAACTAGCTGTGTCCACAGCACCTTGTTGGGAAGTGAACCAGGGTGCCTGTGTCATTGTTTCAAAAGTCTCCTCTAAGTTTTCAAACTGCTTGTATGAAGTAATGGACGTAGCTACTGTGACATCACCCTTTGGCCGGTGGAATCCTGTTTTGAAACCTTAGGCCCTGATCACACAGAAAGCGTTTTGAAGGTTGCAAAATGCAAGGCGCACCGCACTTCGTTTTTTTAAAAATTGAATGCCACTAGTAAAAAAAACAAAAAAAAACCCTTTCTGCACCTTTTTATTGTTACCAGGCAACCACACCATCACCTTCTTACACTAACCTTCCCATTTAATCAATCTACCGTTTTTTCCCCCCACAGTAATCAGTATCTAGCTCCTAAAATGTTGAGGCAGAGGGTACTTGCTGTAGCTCTGGTTGAGGGTGAGAGGCTGTCAGTAAATAGTTTGTTGGGCACAGGGAAACAGAGATCTGTGTGGGTACATGAGACCCTAAAAAAGAGGGTGGATCTTGGGGAGTACCACCAGTTGGTCCAGGAGCTTCTCCTCCATGATGGCTGTTTCCAGGCATATTTTAGGATGACTCAGGGGCAGTTTGACAACCTGCTGTCTATCAGTTTCTCCTCCATTGTTTACCAGCTGTAAACTTGTTGTCGTGACCAAATCATCTGATTGGCCAATGGGGAAAAAAGATGAGGGAAAAAAAGAAGACATCAGGCGTTTTTCCGCTCTGAGTTGAAGTTTTTTCAACTCCAGGAGTTCAGAGAGTTCCGTTAAAAATGGCAGTGCATAGAGCGCAGAAACGCGAGGCGCATCGCAACACAAAAAACGTGAGCAAAACGCTTCATTCTCATTAAAACGATTACAAAAATGCTCTCTGTGTGATCAGGGCCTTAAACATGACCTTTTAGCGATCTCTGTTTATTGGAGCCGGGAGTGACTATGTTTGGAAGAGAGGGTGGAGCTGACTTACAGACTGTAGTGTTACTTTTAGCCTTTATTAAATGTAAATGAGTGAGTCATATAAAAAAATTCACCCTTTGTACAGTTGTCATGAATGTTAAAATTAGCTATAGAGACCAAAATACTTTTTGTACCAGGCTGTAAACATGTTTATTTCTGCTGTGAAGTAGGGCATTGCTACATGGGGGTCTATGGGGATTGACTCTCTCTTGGAGGCAGCCTCAAGTGGCCATTCAAGGAACTGCAGTTTTAGGTACTTTAGGCAATACTGTCTGTCTCACCTAGTTCTTGTCATTTATCCACCTTGAAAGCTGTCATTGCACTGCTTTCGACTACATTTGCGAGTGCCAGAAAATAGTTATCCAGCTTTTGTTTAGCTTTTTTTTCTACTGATACACATTAAGAAATGTGAATCTACATGCGCATGTTAATGTCATGAGTGTGAATGTTTTTTAAGCTGCATTATTCTCCTCCAGATGTGCCATTTGGTGGAGCCAAAGCTGGAGTCAAGATCAACACCAAGAATTACTCTGTAAGACTTCTAATGTCAATCCTTCTCCCCCACTCGCAGAGATACACGGACATGCTTAACTGTGCTGTAATACGCATAGGAAGGCAACAAAGCCCAGGATAAGCTTGTAGTCATTGGAGCAATATCATTTTTCCTGTGTTTCTCCTTCTCTTTCCCACATCCGAACAAACACAGATGATGATTCAATCACACTGGAATGCAAAAGGCCGAGCTGCCGGGTCTTATCCTTTCATTTTGTACTTTTTGATTAACGAGAAAACAGAATGATTAAAGAGAGCAATAGAGATGGGAAAAGAGAGAGACATTCAGCCATTGAAGCAGATAATTAAATGTGTATTTGTGTCTTTCTGTAGATTTGAATTTTAGTTTAAAGGCTGCAGGTACTGCAGTGTAAGCACATGACCAGATGTGTGCATTACATTTTCTTCAATTAACTAACGGTGCCTTCCTGACCTGCCTTGCATTTTATTGGATTATGGATATGGATTTTAGTCTGTCTGTTGATGGATACTGTGAAAGAACAGGCATGAAGGTCACCGGCTGTTGCCTCAGAGTTAACTGGAAGCACACCTCTATATGAAAACCTCACAGTTTTGTCAAAACGCCGAAAGCATCCATCTAATGGAAACTGTTGCTTTATATGGACAAGACACTGTTTGGATTGCTGTTAGAAATACACTGTGTCTTTCTTTCTTTTTTGTAGCCGGTCTTTGTTTAATACCTTCCTTGAATGACTCATTATACTGTAACCAAGCAACAACATATCTTTTTAAACTCTTCACTGTGTCTGTCTGTTGCAGGATAATGAGCTGGAGAAGATTACCAGGAGATTCACTATTGAACTGGCCAAAAAGGGTTTTATTGGTGAGTTTTTGTGTGCGACTTTAAACAGTATTTTTTAAATGAATAACTGTAATAAGACGTAACTTAGACATTTCAAAAGTTACTTGTAACTTGGAAGTACTCATTTGTCGCACTGCCTGGCATTTGGTGTGTGACAGTGTTCTTGTCGTTACTTGACTCAGTTAGAAATGTGGTGGTGAGAGGTGAACGTGTACACCCAGAGGAGTAAACATTTCCTGTCATCTAGAGCTGTTTATTCAGGTTGGGGTCGCTCAGGGTGTGCCTGTGTCAACTGAAAAGGGAGACGGTTAACAATGGTGAAAGAGAAGCAGGAGATTGAGCTAAAAGTTCAATTTAAAATCAGTATCCACCTTATTCCTGAGGGCGCTACCGTAGAAATGATTATGTGAGATAGCAGAAGTAGCAGTAAGCTAGTTAGTCCCATAGACTGTCTGTGGTTAGTACCAGTGGCTATTCTTGGTGGCTAACCGCCAGCGCTGGTTCGTTTTGAAAGTAATTTGCCTTCAGTTTAGCAAATACTGATTTATTTTTTTAAGAAATATTTAACTAATGTTAACCCAGCATTTTCTAAAATGTCTTTGCGGAGCTCTGGTACCTGTTGCACTGTCCATGTCTGTAACGACTAACAACCAGTCTAAGCTACATTTTGGTCTCAAGTAACTGTGTGTTGAACATGTAACCAGAACAAAAAGGGATTGTTCCTGTTGCCAAAGGTACCATTGATATGAGAAATAAAACCACAAGAGTTTCACCAGACATAGCGCAAAAGTATAAAATAAGAATTTGCAGAAGAGAATGACATCAACATCAGTACATGATATCCCTGTCTTTCCGCATCTGACTTCATTCTTTACCTACATTAAAAAATAAACTCAGCAACAAACCTTGAAATATGTATTTAGTCATTAGGGCTGAGAATTTGCAATACGAAGCAAAATGAAAGGAGACACATTTGCTTCCTGGTTGTCATGATCATCTGTTGGTTGGCTGGTTGGTTGGGGTCTAAATATCTAAATATCTTTGGATCGTGATACGATATCGGCCGATGTCATGAAGTCTGCCACAATAGAATTTCGATTCGATTCAATTCAGGGGCCTGTGATGGACACGAGATGATATTATGTGCCCAGTTAACACAGTGTGTTACAGAAGAAGCTGCCAAACCTTTCTATTTTTCATTTGGTGATAAAGGATATAAACAACACGTAGATAATTGTAAATAATTGTGCAGTAAAGTTAACTTTAAATTGATTCCACTGACACACATTAAAACAGCACATGGGATAACTCAGCCTTCTTTGAAATAAATCTTTTCACTTAACCAAAATGATTATTTTCTTCCTAAAACTTCAGGGTCATCTGGCTCAAAGCTGTGAAGGCAAACTTCTGATTGCTTTATCTCAAAATGACACTGTTTACATTTGGCATGTGCTTTCTCTGTTGACCTGTATTTTCTCCAAAATCTGAAATATTTCCACACTGCTGATTTATTCCAGAGTAAGTAACGTTATCCTCATCGTCTTTTTTCTCAGCTACTTGCTGTTATCTACCTCCCGCTGTTCAAGGAGAATTTCAAAATGTAGGCGTATCCTATAGATTATGATATGGATCAGTGCGGACGTTTACATGCAGCTTGAGAAAATCGAATTATTGGCTTAGTCTGACTGAAACTGGACTTTTAAATGCATGTAAACCGCTTAGTACGACTGAAATTGGACTAGCACACTCGACTAACACACCTGGATAATTCGATTGAAAATCGAACTATGGCTGCATGTATCCACTTAGTCTGACTGGACTCGGACTCGGCGTTTTGCGCATGCACCACTTTTTCTTTCGCAGTTTTTCACCCGAAAGAAGAAGGAGATGATGTAGCAGCAGTTCAGCAGCGCAGTAACTCCCGGAAAAACGAACAAACACCATGGCGACCGAGAGGCGTAAGTCGTAAAGCATGTACGAAACATACAGAGCCATAGCAACATCCATCTATGCCATCTTCATTCGTCGATAGCTTCCTCTTCGGGTCAACTGGAACTAGTTCAATACGCACTATATTAAAAAGGACACAGTGCCGCCTATGGAGGCGGAGCCAGATGTACTTAGTCAGAAATTCGATTTTCTCTTCTGCATGTATACTCAGACAAGACGAGAAGACTGACTTGACTGATTAGAGGCGTGTAAACGTACGGACTGTTTCCACTTTGCACTGATTATATTGGATCATTGATCGCTGAATCGATACATTGATCAAGGAGGAGGGCTGTTCTAGTTCTAGTGTTAACTTTAGAGCAGGGCCACATCTTAACATATGCAGTGGTTCAGCAGGTTAACAGCCCCTATACAGCCAGTTTGTTTTTCACCCCTACCTCGATGCATGTCAGTGTTTATAATGTATCCAGTTCAAACATGGCAAAGACAGATATGACGCTGTCTGTTAGATGCTTGCATTTATTTTGGTGAGGTTTTATTGAAGCGCCTTCAGTAGTGAATATTTAAACAGCCCTGTTCTGCCCGTGTCAGACTGCCCCTCTTGCGAAGGTCAACCTTTTCTCTGTCTCTCCCATTGCCCACCTCTCTGTGCGCACACTTCTGTTATGTCTGTTGTCTGTTTTGTCACTGACACAAGGACACAAAGCCTGGCTCTCACATTTCTTCTATAGCCCAAATATGCAAGCGATATAGCATTCATTCAAACTTTTAGGACCTCGTTATCAAGAGGACCGAAGCATGTTTTGTGAGAGTGTTAACTTTCCAGTGTGTGAAGTGCGTCCTCGTGTGTATTTCTGCACTGTGAATTGCATGCTTGATTAACTCTCCCTCTACTGCCTGTCTTCCTTCACCCAGGACCCGGCATTGATGTCCCGGCCCCGGACATGAGCACGGGAGAGAGGGAAATGTCGTGGATCGCTGACACATACGCCAACACCATTGCACACACTGTGAGTTCTCAGGCATACACAACCAGTCTGTATGATTTGGCAGCTTATTGGTAAGAATTTTAAAATAGGCCATATTAAAAGCGAGGAATGAGTCACATGAAAAGCATGAGAAGTGGTTTCCTGCCTCTCCCTTCACAGTCGACCACTGAGACATTCCTCCCCTCTTGAAAACAGCTTCACAAACTGAGGCCTCTGTGTGTGTGTGTGTGTGTGTGTGTGTGTGTGTGTGTGTGTGTGTGTGTGTATGTGTTTATGTTATCAGTTAATCATTCTCATATCAAAACCTGTCAAACAGGGCGTGTTTGACTAAAGATGGAAAATATTTACCCTCCTGTGAGTTTAAGCATGTGTTCATATATGCTTTAGGTTTGATCTGAATCATCAGGAATTGTAGTTTTTAAAATACTTCACCTTGATTTTAACTGTCTTGAAGTCAAGGAAAAATGTAATGATGGATTCAGGAGTTGGGAAAAGCCAGCTGCCGTGTTAAGAGAACCTGACTGATTCTACACAGGACTAGAGCTGAGACATTATAAGAGCTCTAAGGATTAGTCGATGGACATAAAGTTATTTGGCGAATACTGTAAGTTACTGTGTAGTGATATTAGTGACAAGGTGTTTTTGTGTAACCGTATCCATATTTTTGTGGTTTTTCCTGTGTTGACTCTGATATTTTATTGACAAATTGCACATTAAATAGAAGATTCTTAGTGTGTTTGCTCATGATATTACATATAATCTAAGATGAGGCTTGTTAAAAGGATAGTGCACCCAAAAATGAAAATTCAGCCATTATCTTCTCACCAATATGCCGAGGGAGGCTCAGGTGAAGTTTTAGAGTCCTCACATCCCTTGCAGAGATCCAAGGGGAGAGGGGGTAGCAGCACAACTCTACCTAATGCAGGCTGGGCGCCTCAGATTCAAACATCCAAAAAACACGTAATTGAAACCACAAAATATCTCCATACTGCTCGTCCATAGTGATCCAAGTGTCCTGAATCCCAGACATAAAAAGTTGTTTGGAAAAACGTCATTTGAACTGTTTTTAGCCTCATTGTAGCCTGTAGCTCTAACTGCCTCTCAGTACACTGGCTTCAGGACACTTGGATCACTACGGATGAGCAGTATGGAGATATTTTGTGGTTTCAGTTATGTGTTTTTTGCACGTTTGAATCTGGGGTGCCCAGCCTGCATTAGGTGGAGTTGTGCTGCTACCCACTCTCCCCTTGGATCTCCGCAAGGGATGTGAGGACTGGGTGAAATGGGTGAGTAGATAATGGCTGAATTTTCATTTTTGGTTGCACTATCCCTTTAACTATTCAGGCAACCAAGAAAGCGGGTGTCAGTAGACTAGAGTAGAATCTGGTGTGAGGTATCTGGCCTGTCACGATAATCACGTTATCCACTTGTCGTACGATACATGGACATGACCTCTGTCTTTTTACTGACCTCAATATTGTCCTCGTGTTTACATCCATGTTTGTCTACATAAGGACGTCAGAATAAATAGCAGCGGTTTCTCCTGGTTTTTTTTTTGTTTTTGTTTTTTTCTCCAATTTCTTACCCTCGCCTACTTGCACGAGTCATAAGAAAAATAAAATAAAACTTCAAAGGTGACACAGTAGTCGGGTTTCCATCCACCTATTTTTATTTGCATTTTCAACAATTGCGAAAAAAAAACTTGAATGGAAACGCCAGAAATTCGAAAAAGACCAAAATATCGCAAAAAGGTTTTTACACTTGGAGGGGGTGGAAAAGTCAGCGTATCGATAATAGGAAATGCGACTTTTGGCAATGGAAACAGATTTAGCGAATAAATGATGACGTAGGCTACCGGCTACTACTTCTACTTCACACACACATCTGTGTGAACTTAGAGAGAGGTAATTACTCCAGTGTCAGGTGAGTGTATTTCACAACTTACCTGAATAGACTGGACATGTTGAATACCGCTGCATCATGTGCGCTGCCTGGTATATCAACACAGACATCACGGCATTATGTAGGCTAGGCTGACAATGCTGATATGAGTGTGACGAGAACTCTCACAATAGCCAAGAAGTTCCTAAGGAATCTCTACATCTCGTCGTAGTCATGGATGTGCCGGTAATTGTTTACATCAGTTGTGGACATGAGACGCTCTCAATGACGTCATCTCACAGCACCCTCTTCTTCTACGGGTGTTCTTTTGCATTTCTATTTTTATTTTTCACGAGAAGCACCACCTACTGCTTGACCTGTTTTCTCTCAATACTCGCAAAACAATAATGAATGGAAACATACATAAATTCGCATTTTCTTTTGCGCAACATTCGTTTAAATTTGCGATACATTTGGATGGAAACCCAGTTAGTGTAGCGTACTGATAGCCTGCAGCTGCACTTTTGGAGTGGTGGACGCACAGTCCTGATAGTTGTTAACACACAAATCCCCGGCAACAAGCCAAGAACGTTCACTGTTTGTAGCTTTATCCTCCGACTACTTCATCCTCTACTCTGTAAATCCACCATCAAACCCCCCAGCTCTCAGGCTGTCCATCTCTGGAAGCTGTCTGCAGCACAAGTGTCTATTATGGAGGTAATTGCAGTGTTCATGGAGCTGCGCTAAGCTTCTCTATTAGTTGCAAGAGGCATCACTTGGTTTTGGTTTTGTCAGCCAAACATCTCAAACTGAGTCATTCTGCACTACTCCTATAAAGGTACTATAATTCTATATATATATGTGTATGTTCACAGTTGTTTATTACTTTTTAAAATATGTTAAATATTTTTCTCACATTGCAATGTCTGAATTTTCTTAAGAATGAAAAGGGCATTGCTCTTTGAATAGGTGTACCTGCATTATTATGCTAATATATTATCATTTTATCCGTGGCATAAACTGGTCTCATATGACAGTATCATTCATCGCAACTATTTCTGCAACAATATTTCATCCAACAAAAGTAGTCATCGTGACAGGCCCGCTGTGATCCATGTAGGATTGATGGACACTAAGCTCTCTGTATACCTCTGTGATTAAAATGTTAATGACTGCAAACATTGTAATCCATTGTGGTGGATACACCTTAATTATTCTAGTGAAAACAGTAAGTAACAATTTCATGTGTTATTACGTCTCATCTCTTTTTCCCATGATCCTCTATTTCCTTTTCCACTCTCCTCTCACCTTACTTAGTCATGTGCTCTCTGTTCCAGATACCCCTTTCAGGGCTTTGGAGTGGGTGACACATTCCTGCTCTGGGTATCTTAGGGCAGGGGATTATGGGTAGTGAGTACTCGCGTTAAGTCAGCTGCAGCACTTCTTTGTACTGTGGCAGTGCACAGCCTCTAACAGTGTCTATGTCAAGCAGTTAACACCACGGCCGAAAGCTAAGCTGATGCAGAAAGGAAAGATGCAGACCACTAATGGCCACAGACAGTGGCTCCCAGAAATCTCGGACTGTACTGAATTACCTCGAAAAAAGTTGCAGATTTTGTATTGATATATATCTTCTTTTTTTTCCTGCAGTAACTGTTGATGTAAGTGCTGGTTTTTACAGCTTCCAGTGGGCATTGTGGTTGCAATTTTGAGGCTCATTGGAAACGTTAAAGGGATAGTTCAGATTCTTTTTGAAGGGGGGGTGTGTTGGGCACTTATATTTTACACACAGTCGATGTCAGTTGGCACGAAACTGGGGACTCCAAATTGGGCTGGAGTCCGACATGGAAGCTAAACAAAACTACTGCTGTGGAGGGGTCAGCAACAAACATATATTAGCCACCTAAAAAAGTAAAAAAAAAAAAAAAGAAAAAAAAAGATCAGTATCAGTTTAAGTGAAAATTATATTTAATTTACTGCTTTACCTTAATATCAGACAGTGATTTCCTAGAGGGATATTGAAGCTGTCGCTCTCTTCAAAGCCAGTCACCGTTGAGGAAAACCAGTGAATTAATATTGGTGAACGCAGGAGTTGCTGGTCTACCTCCGCCTCTACTAGTTACTTTGCCTGCCTTAGGACGTATTCCCACTGGCGCTATTTGGTCCGCTTTAAATGAACCCTGGTCCACTTCCATGGATAGTTCGGTTCATTTGGAGTGGTGTGAACGCTTATTTGAACTCTGGTGCGGACCAAACGAGCGAACCCTGGTCCGCTTGAAAACTGGGGGTCTTGGTTCACTTGCAAGTGAACCCTGGTGCGGTTCACTTACAGTGGGAAATGAAACTATTTAAGTGATCGAAGCAGCGGTAGACCAGTGTTCAGCGAGCTAAAATGACTGTTTTTGTTCATGGAGTCTGGTGGCTTAGGCAAAAGCACAAATGGAGAACTGAGGCCATTAAAGCTTCCTTGTTGAAATGGGCCTCCCTGATGGAAAGAGGAAGCAGTGAAAATACTCTACAGCATTCACTTAAACTGAGTGATTTCTTTTAGCTGGCTAAAATATGTTTCATCGCTGACCTTCGCCATCAGCTGTACATTGCGTAGCTTACATGTCAGACTCCAACCTGCATCTCCAAACTGGGAGCGTGCTGACAGACATCTGTTGTGTACTATGGATAAACACCCCATATAACCACTTCAAAAAATCAAAACTATCCCTTTAAGGCTTTAAGAATAGTATGTTCTGCCCAGTGTTTGTTTTCTCAGCCAGTCACACTCAGCTATGGTGGTTGCTGCTTGCTCTCTTATTGCATTGCTAGACTGGCAAACCAGAAGTGAGGCTTCAGAAATCTCCTGTGGGCATCTTTACCAAAACACAGTGAACATAATCTTCTCCTGTCTGTGAGGTGTGTTGCCTGATCTGATCTGATGTGTGTGTGTGTGTGTGTGTGTGTGCAGGACATCAACGCCCATGCATGTGTGACAGGGAAGCCCATCAGCCAGGGAGGAATCCACGGACGTATCTCAGCCACTGGTCGCGGAGTTTTCCATGGCATCGAGAACTTCATCAATGAGGCGTCCTACATGAGCATGCTGGGCCTGACGCCCGGCTTCCAGGACAAGACCTTCATTGTCCAGGTACACACACATGGTCAGATTGTAGTGGACACATAATAGACGTAAGGGTGGGAATCTCTAGGCACAATTTGATTCCAATTCAGAGGGCTACAATTAGACTATAAAACGATTATTGATGAATCAAAATCTTTGATTTCTACACGATTTATTTCTTACTTCTTTTGGTACATAGCATATCTGTAAAAATCAATAATTAAAAAACAGAGGGTTATACATCCATTATCTTTTATTGATTCGATAGCAGTAACAAATGCAGGAGATGTGTCTGCTGGAATGTTACATTTGCCAAGATATTATCTTGATATTTCTAAGATAATATTTATTTTTGCAAAGAACCAAGAAGAAAAGGAACAAAAGTGTGTCCGTTGCAGCGTCCTCGTAGATATTAACACAGACTTCAGCATGTTCTGAATCACGTGATATTATAAAAAGCTGCTGATAATAAAGACTAGACTAAAACTCAAGAAGTAGCCTAACTTAAAATGGAAACGCGATGCACATTCTAACGTCTGTCAAGTTTAATCATACAGTTGGTTCAGCTGTAAGGAAAGTGCAGCCCGGTCTTACAGAACTGTTACAAGCGAACATAATGTTGAGAATAGGGTTTCAAATTTATGATTATTGACTTTTCTGCATGGAGACACATTCTTTCAAGAGAGAATCATGATGCATATAAGAATTGAGTTTTCTTCTTTTTTAAAACTACTAATATTACTTTGCTGTTTACTCCTTGCCAACAGTAATACCTTCCCTCCGTAATTGCTGGTAAGTGTAGCCAATGCTCGATAGCTTCTATGTACCTGGGGGCTCTCTGTTGCCTTTGACCGGTATTTTTCTAAACCTCTGCCCGAAAGACGGAGAGACACTCGTGGAGCAGCATTTCATCCACCACATATCCACACACAAGCTTCATCACTTCTTTGTAGCTGCAGCTGTCCACAATTAAAATCCAGTTTTGGTTGTTTAGCACTACAGACGACCTCCATGGCCTCAGACAGTACACCTTTGGTGGGGTCTATTTCCTGGAGCTTCATGTTGTTGTGCTATCGGTCGTAGTAGCCGAGTTGCTTCAGAGCGGAGGTTTGGAGATGCATTTTTTGCAGTGGAAAGAGTTTTAGTCTGACTACCTGCAGCAGCAGTGTTCCTGTCATCTTCCCTCTGGCAAAATCAAAGTAATGGGAATATTTCCAGCTGCTGAGGTCAGTGTTTCCAACCAGCTTGCTGCGTTATGACGTGCGTGTGCAGCTTCACGATTACTAGAATGAGTCTGTTGATGTGATGTTGTATTTCAAGTCAGTGGTGATGTGATGACAAAAGTAACGTAACGAGTTGTTTGGTTTTGGAGTAACTGTTAAAGTATTCTGAAATTTCATTCGTAATTAGTTACACTACTCGTTACTGGAAAAAGTATTACTGTAAGGCGTTACTGCCCAACACTGCCCCGACGAAAGAGGGAAGATGAAACCCTAAATGTACTGCAGACGTTTGCTCATAGATACTCGCAGGATTTAAGTTTTCATTTGTATTCATGGTGAGGGGTTTAAGAGCCTCAATCAGAGCCATGCCATCTGTTGTAGTCCGGCCCTGATCTCCTCATACCGAACAGACAGCAGTGAACTGTTTCTTTGTTTATAAGAAATGATGATTCAGTGAGAGAGTGGCACCGATTAATAGTCTTTTGGTAGAAACTCCTCAGCTGCTCTAATTGCTGCGTGTCGAGCTTTGTGAGTCAGGTATGTTGGGTTATTGAGCTCAAGGTTTTTTATTTTATTTCTATTATGCTTTTCTTTAGTTTTTGTCACAGAGTCAGTTGTTCATATTAAATGTGGGCAAAGTTTTAAATATTGAGGTAAAAGTGTGCAAAAGTAATTCCTGTTAGCAAAAACCTCAGGGTTCAAACTATTCTGAATACACATCCTCACAGTTTTTTTCTACTTTTGGGACAAGCTGACGACGGCTCGTGGTGGATTTCTTTCTATGTTACGAAACTGCAAGTGTTAACATTACGTAGCCTATGTTAATACCGGGGAAACATGTAATCTGTGTTGCTGATATTGTTAATTTCTCCTTAGTTTCAAGCCATACATTGCTGCTTGATAATGTCCGGTTGTGAAGACTTTGGTGTAAGCTTTAATTGTGGATTTTCCACAGTAGAAAGTGCTGCTATACTCGGTTATAATAATTTCCTGGCTGCAAGGACAGGAGAGGCTGAAAGTGCAGATGTGAAAGACCCAAAAAATGCTGACAAATTCAAATTCATGCAAAGACCACTCTGTCTATAAAGACACCTCCGATTTTAGCTGTATGTCTGTAAGAGAAGTGCATCTGTGGTGACGAAAAAGCCATAGATCAGTATTCTCCTTAGTGGTTTCACTTCCATGTGTCACATAGCAGCTCCTCACGTGTCACACACTCTCACACCAGCACTGACACATGGGTAGGAAACCCCTGGGCACGGACCTCCACTGCTTTCCTGGAATGCTTTCTATAATTACCTTAACCTTACTGTATTATAACAACAGTGTAATCTTATGCTCTTGATGACAGGCCTGTTTCACTTGTCAAGAATGTCTGTGTAGCATCCAGGCACATAAGCCTCGTTTCCACCAAACACTTTCAGTATGGTACCTTTGGAACCAGCAGTAACCCCTCAGACATGGTACCTAGACCCTAGTGTTTCCGCCACAAACAGTACTCTTAAATGTGGGCGAGGCAGCAAAACATCCTTTCATTTTATAGTTACAGTTTACTAATAAAACTCTCCACAGTATGAACAGTGTTTACATGAGCCTCAAAACCAGACACAACTCAGCCCTGAGCAGAGTGACCGTCCTCTATTGACCAATCAACAGACTGCAGTGTTCACAGCTCCACCTTTTAGTACCAGATCTGTGTGCTAGGTACCCCAACAGAGGGGGGACCAAAAATGGGGACAGTACAGAACGGTTCCATTGGTACCATCCACAACTTTTCACAGTGGAAACTTATATGTCTGGCCTCTGCTCTTACTTGTGTCCATATCACACATTTAATTATATACTTGAATACTTTCCGTGGCTTCATCGAGATTTGGAAGGAAGCAGATGTTTTGGGTTTTTTTTTCAGCAACAGCAAAGAAAACAATTAGAGATGTGGAAAGGGGATGACGTCTGCAAAGGGGGGGATTTGACTGAGGAATGATTAGGGCGTCATTGAGGAGGTGACAAAGTGGTTACAGCCACTGAATCATGACGTGAATGTTCAAAAAGCTAATCCCTTTGTGTGTGTGTGTGTAGTTGAGGATTATGTCGAGCTGAGATTAGATTTTCTTAGAGATTTAGCTGTGAGAGAGGAGAGAGCAGATTTCTAGTGTGGTATCAAGATCAAAACAGGGTTTAAAAAAAATCAGCTCAGAAGTCAGCTCTTCGTATCATGTAGGAGTTCGGTTACATGCGAGCTAGGAGTGTATGGTATGATGATACTGGAGAGTATATAGTGCTAAATTAGAGATTGCTATACTTTAATCTCTGGTAGTTTAAGATCATTGTGGGTGAGGTTGCAAATGAGTGACTGGACCTCTTAACAGCAATAATGTATTAACAGTAGCTTGGTATCAGCAGTGAAGTATCTTGATTTTTTTCTTGCATTTTACATACATTTTAGATCGTAACCAGGCAACAGAATGATTAGCTCCAGACAGCATCCCTTCTATCCATCTGTACTTGTTTTCATCTATTTGTCCTCTTTCCATTTCTCACCCACACTCGCACAGAATATCTTAAACACATGGCACCTGTCTGAGGTCTGATTTCAAGTTCAGTAGATAGTGGTGTCATACCCTAAACTGCCCACATGGTGGCGCCAAAGTGTTCTGAATCATACTTTATGATAACAGTAAATCAAGGTGTAACAATAATGTTGATAATGATCAAAATGTGATTATCATAGTGATGTTGGACTGTGGAGATGATTAACCTGCTGTGACCTTTCACAGGGCTTTGGTAATGTGGGTCTCCACTCTATGAGGTACCTGCACAGGTTCGGGGCCAAGTGTGTGGGCGTCGGAGAGATTGATGGATCCATCTACAACCCAGAGGGCATCGACCCCAAACAGCTGGAGGACTACAAGCTGGTACTTGCACATCTACCCTCCCCCCTCAATCCTGTCTCTTTATACTGTTTTTATTACTCAAAGCTGTTATCTTTTTCCACTCTGTTTCTCCTCCCAAAATGCACAAGTTTTTCTTATTCATCTTACTGATTCATTCTTACCTAACCTTATCAGTGTCAGAACACTGATATGCTCCTGGAAATATTTTTTTCGTCTACATTTTAACTCCACCGAAACATTCCAATATACACCGATCAGCCAAAACATTCAAACCACTGACAGGTGAAGTGAGTAACTTTGATTATTTTGTTCCGATGCATTGTTCTGCTGGGAAGCCTTTCTGGCATTCATGTGGATACCACCTGACATGTTCCACCCACTCAAACGCTGTTGCAGACCAAGTACCCCCCTCATGGCAACAGTACTACCCAATGGCAGTGCCCCCCCCAGCAGGACAATGCAACATGCCACACTGCAAAGAGAGAGCAAGTCTGATCCAAGGAGGCCCCATTTTGGAGTAGGGGTACATCTGGGGTACCGGCACATCACAAGAATCCTTGAGCAGATTGGGACCTGGGAAATTTAGAAGCCAGGTCGACACCTTGAGCTCTTTGTCATGCTCCACAGGACATTTCTAAACTGTTTCTGTAGTGTGGCATGGTGCATTATCCTGCTGCCATGAGGAGGGGTACTTGGTCTGCACAGTGTTTGAGTGGGTGGAACATGTCAGGTGGTATCCACATACATGGACCTCTGTACCTGTGGTTCCCAACCGGGGGTCCCAATCCCCATTAGAGGTCGCCAAAGTTTCACCATCGGACAGGAGGCCTTCTGGATTTCAAGGGGTGTAAGAAAACATTTAAAAAACTGTACACTAGACCTGTATCTCAGCATTTCATCCATTTCTGTCAAGAAGACTAAATGAAATTGTTTTTTTTTAAGTTAAGATTATTATTCAAGGTATAAAATTAAAATAAAATCACAGGACAAGAGTTAAAACAACCGAAGAGCTCATAGAACAATTGCCAAGCATCGGGGGGGAAGAAAATACTGATTTTGGGGGGGGGGGACAAGCCTACTAAGTATGTATGATTGTTCAAAAAATACATAGGGGGAATTGTATTTAAAAAGTCCCCAAAATATCAGGAAAACTGGTCTCTGTTATGATATTCATAGGAAATAATCTGCTCAAATCTGATCCAAATTGCTCATTTTACACAAACTTCCTGCAGTTATTGCGTTCACTATGTGGGTGAATTGTAAAGTTTATCACTTGATCTGTACTGTTATTGTTATGCATTGGATATAATATGATAAATCTGTAAAATATGTTACTTAGTCAGGGGTCGTCTGTCTACTTAATGATAGAATAGGGGTCCCTTAAGGAAAGAAGCTAACCTCTGGTGTAATAAAAAAGTACAAAACGGCCCAAGAAGAGGAGGAACAAGGAGACAACATTCAAATATTTCTCTCGTGTGTTTCTCTGCACTTTACCTGCAGGAACACGGCACCATTGTGGGCTTCCCCGGAGCCAAACCCTACGAAGGAAGCATTCTGGAAGCTGACTGCCACATCCTGATTCCTGCTGCCGGAGAAAAGCAGCTCACACGTGCCAACGCCCCCAGGATCAAGGCCAAGGTAAACGCTCACTTTGATTTACCCAGGGTGCTTTGCCTCCAGGTGTCAGCTGACTCTACATAAGAACAAGTAAGAACAGGGCAACTCGGCTGCAGTCATGTGAAGTGTGCATTTGTTTTTTGTCTCTTTTAGATCATTGCCGAAGGTGCCAACGGTCCCACCACCCCAGACGCTGACAAGATCTTCCTGGAGAACAATGTCATGGTTATTCCTGTAAGCACAAACACACACACAGACACACACACAGAAAAGCCAACTACAACATTTTACACGGAGACACTGGAAACACTTTTTACATTCACATATGAAGCTGATTTGAAGCTTTAAATTTCTTGAGAAGTCAAAATGAATCACAGGTCTGGGGGCCACCGAGTCGTCTAGGACATTTTTACAAGACGAGTTACATAATAGACTTTTTTTTGTTTTGTATATCATATCAAACAGTGTGATGGCTATCGAATAATGACACCAGCGGTGTTTAGATTGGTTCCTTATAAGCCGTGTTATCACTCTCAATTTACAGCACAAAGGAAGTGCGTCAATAATTGTGCAACCAAAACAGGAAGAGGATAGCAACTTGTGTTTTCTCCAGTAGCTCTCATTTGCTCTCCCCAGGGCCACTATTTGTGAGACTACAACTAGATTCACTTTGAGACTATTTCCCATCCTGCTCCTGGTGAAAAATATTACACTAAACTCCCTTTAAGAAATATGACATATTAACAATTCCTCACGTGTCCACAAAACTCAAAACTGTAGAAACACAGGCTAAAAGGCTCCATGTGTCGGCAGTATTCTTGTCAGTTTGGCATCGATGTAATCCATAACGATAAACTTGCTAAAGACGAGATAAAGACTGACTAAAAACCGTTTGGTTTATGGTTTACCATCGGGCCATCGGTGAGTGTCTGTCGGCCTAGTTTTTGCGGTGTGTCCCGCACCGTTGGCACTTTGGCGTTGGCAGCTTTTCAGCCGATTGAGCATGTTGAATTGGCGGCGGAGCTTGTCGGTGAGAGAGATCACTCTGATTGGCTGTTCAGGTTTTATTTCCTCGCCCCTGTAGCGAGTGAATCTGCCTGTAGTGAAACCGGAGCTAGCTGGGAGCAGCTAGCGGAGGCTAACTGGCTGTGCTTCCCTCTGGTCATGCTGCGCTAGCTGCTCCCAGCTAGCCCCAGCTCTCCGTTGGATCCAAGCGGAGAGCCGGGGCTAGCTGAGAGCGGCTGTCGGAGCATTAGCCGCAACATGACTGGAGGGAAGCACAGCCAGTTAGCCTCTGCTAGTCTCTGAGCTTCACTTTCATTACGCACGGCGCAAAGTGTCTCGTACTTCAGCAGCATTTAAAATCCGACATGGTTGTTGAAGATTATGTGATTGTGTGAAGAATACTTAACAATAAACTGTGCTAAATTTGGACTGTTTCCTGAGTGTTTTCCTTTTTTAGACTAGTCAACTAAAATTTTCGTTTAGTCGCCAGGATCATGCCTAGTTGCTGGTGGCATTTTTGTACATCAGTTACAGGCGTTTTGCATGAAAGAATTACATTTCTCTTTTTGTCTCAGCTTGTGTTGCTGCTTTGATGTGGGTGGAAATGTGATGCCACACACATCTGAGCCCCAGGCAGGAATGAGCAACATTTCACCGTAAATCTGATGACAGTTATCGGAGCTGCAGGCTTTTGCGTCCAGCACTGTCAATCTACTCTGATCAAACCACACCCCAAACTCCTAATAAATAATCTCTGAGAGTGTGTTTGCCTTAACTTTTAAACTGGATTGTTGCGTATCTGGTCACGAATATTTAATGTTAAAACAAAAAATACTCACTAAACCATGAATGTGAAACAACAAGCAGAGTAAATTATTCTGAAAACAAGACGCGAGAGTCATGTAAACAACGATCAAGCTTTCATTGTGTACGCAATAGATTTTTATTGAGGTCTTCTGCTGACTTTTACATGTTTCTTCAAACACATTTCAATCACACAAATATTTTTTCCCCCCCAAAACATTTCATTTACAGAAAAAAGAAAAGAATTCTTCGCAAATCAGATCTTAAAAACAATACAGAGGACATTTTTAATCAAAGATAATCTTACACACACACAGAGGGTAGAGATCAAACAGCCAGAGGTCTGATGAGTTTGTGATGTTTCATCCTGCAGGACATGTACCTGAATGCTGGCGGTGTGACAGTGTCTTATTTCGAGTGGCTGAAGAATCTCAACCATGTCAGCTATGGAAGACTGACCTTCAAATATGAGAGGGACTCAAACTACCACCTGCTCAGTGAGTACAAGGCTGCTCTTTGTTTCCTCTATAACCTGCAGACAGACCAGAGTGTGCTGAGGTCATACAACACAATCAGAAGATACATTATCGTGACATTTCTGTGACACATTCTGAAACAATACATAAACACCAAAACAAATTTCCCCTGTATGCATGAGCACCAATGTTTATAAGAATCTCCCCATACGCTTTTAAGTTGCCATGTCAAGGCATCTATATTGCTATAAACTGAAAAACTGCAAAATAAAACTCACACACAACCCAGGGGAAACCCTGCCTTACAAACTAAATACAAATCAGAAAACAATATATAATAGATTTGACAACCCAATTACATATTCCTAAAATAAAGTAGTAGGATAAAGCTTTAAGAATCAGCTATTTATAGTGTTTTATTCTGTGTTTTTATGCCTTTGTGGGGACAGTGGTTGTAAAGCATTCATGTTTTCACTGTAAGAGAAACTTGACTGGTGCGTGGAGGCAAACAACAGCGAGGCGGTAATTCTAGTTTCTCTCCTTATTCATCAGGCATTCTTTCTCCTCAGTTGGCTGGGTTGGGTGGTGTGTCAAGTGTGCCCTCACCCTCTGGCTCATCAGGATGTTCTTCCTAATTGTTTAAGGTTAATCTTCCCATTGCTGCTGAAAAGTCAGTTGATTGGGCCATTTGTCTCATTTGTGGAAAATCTCTCTCAAACCTCTCCATTAGCTGGCCTTCTACCACAACTTTTACATTAGGATATAAGGTTATGGTACCTACATTGGACTTGAGTGTGATCATATTGTCCGGTGTGTCTGGCCTAAGTTCAGGATAATTTTGCCACATTGCACCTAGCCATTCTTTTACAAGCATGCTAAAGAACATGAGGTTCCATCTTGTAGTAACCCCATCTTTGACAGTACCACAAGAAAACAGAGTGTCGTGATTTTGTTGCAGTCTCCTGTCTCTGAACTTGTGACGTTTTTTCTCATTTGTATGTGCTATAGGGTACGCAAAAGGACGGGCTCTATTGTTAGCATTGTCAGAGCCTGGCCTGACCGTTTGCTTCATTTGTGGAAAATCTCTCTCAAACCTCCCCATTAGTTGTCGGCCTTGTACCACAGCCTTTACACTCGGATCTAAAGTTATGATACCTTCCTTGGACTGAAGGATGATTTTACCATCCTGTTGAGTTTCCTGAAGTTTAGGGTATTGTTGCTTCAGTGTATCCAACCATTCTATAAAACATCTGCTGAAATACTTGAGGCTGCATGTTTGACCATCAGCACCTGTATCATAAAAGAGAGTGTCTTTTTTGCTACGCAGTGTTTTGTCTATGAATGCTGCCCTGCCCCTTTCATTCCCGGCGTATTCAAAAGCACGAGCGATACGACCAGCAGCCATCTGTTTTAAAACAAAAAAAGAACCATTATATCTTACAAATTGACATGCTACTGATAAATGGCACAACACATTCAGTGCCCACTCTTCTGTGGTGTTATACCTTGTATTTCTCTGGGCGTTGTGCTCTGGATTTCTCAGCGGGACGGCAGATACTCCGGCTCTACAGCTGCTTCCTGAAGCCACAAGGCAAAGCTCACATCAGGATTTACAATCAGATACAGGCGTTATGAAGTCTAACCAGAGATATTGGATGAAGCGAGATACCCAACTCAGCTCACTTCCTGATTCAGTGACGTCAGCGCCACGCCCCCGTAGGAGACTTGTGGCAGCTCTGAATGTATTGTCGTCAGTGAGGAAAATGAACGTGATCACAATTTATGGTCAATTCTTTCGCCCTATAGTCACTAAAGTAAATATTGGGTTCATTTGCCACAAGCCACACATCTTCCCAATATTCTGACACTAAAGCTGCATTTTTCATCCGCACAGATCAAGAGAAAGTTAACTTTGTTTGAGCCCTGTCCGTCTCAGAAAACAAGTTCTTGCGAGATCTCGTGATCTTGATAAACAGGCGGTAAAATCACAGTTAGCTTACAAACAGTTATTTACTGCTAGTAATAAATAAAAAATGTCCAAGCTTTGTGCAACAATAGGCTGCAATAATAGGAAGAATGTATTTTCATTCCACCTGCTTCTCGATCCGCATCCACAGAGCCTCTGTTCAACACGGGGGGGGGGAACCACGCCCACTTAGGAGACAGGAAGAGTAAAGTCAAGTGTGCCCTCACCCTTTTTTCTGTGACGTAATTGGAATTTACCCAAAGCATTATAGCATGGCGTCCCTGTTAGTTTCAGTTTTTTCAGAGGCAAACCCTTAAAAAAAACCAGTCAGTTACAAGTTTAAGCCACGTGCCAAATGTCACACAGGCACCTTTATTAACAGAGGTCACTCTGCACAATATCAAAATTGAACAAAAAAAACTGTCTGCATATATGAAATAAAAATGCTCCTTCAATAAAATAAAACAAATCCCTTTCCTGCATGACAAAAATACACACAGTAATTAATTCAAACATACACTGTGTTACAATTTTAACACTAAACAGCTTTGTGGTCTGAGTCGCAGCACGTATTTTGACACACTCCTCGTATTGCACTTTATGGCGCTGTTGTAAGTGGTGGAAGAGATTTGTTGTGCTTGAACCTTTAGTTGCAACTGGTTTTCGACATTCTTTACAGAAAACATTTTGCTGCTGGTCATCAGACACTTTAAAACAAACCATCTCCAAATTATCGAGCCGTTGGGTTCGTTTGAGATGAGCCAGGGCTGCGCAGATTTGATCACCAGCGATCACCTGGTGGTATAATGTACAATGGGCGCGGTCATCTGTTTCAGAGCTCATCAGACCAGTTGATATTATTGTAGCGCAGTGTGTGGTGACACACACAGAAAATATGGATCACTTTGAAATGACTGAGTGATTCTGTGTGTGAGTCTGTGTTCATACTGTCAATGATAACTTCCAGCTGTTGTCTGTACTTCATTACTCCACTTACTCTTAAATATGATCCAGAAATATATTCTCCCTAAAAGTCTCTGATTCTGACCACACTGATACATTTGTTTAAAATTGTCCAACAACATTACAGAGTGCCAAAATGATCACAGTAACTGAAAGCTCCTCAGTCTGCTGAGGGTTAATGACGATCATGTTAGTCTGTTCCAATGTGTGTTCACTGAATGCTTGCCTCTGACTTTGAGAAACACCCAGGGAGAGGGAGAGGAGAAATAGGTGTGAACTTGCGGCCCATGTATTGTCATTTTAACGCAAAATGAACTCTATCGACAGAAGTGGCATTGTCCCGTGTTATATCGTGTTTAGAAATATATCAATATATATTAAAATCTCCAGATATCGCCCAGCCCTAATACAGGTCATATAAAACAAGAGATGTCAAGTTGTAAAACTAATAAATAAGTTTTTAACCTTAACTTATTATCTATATTTGAATCAAATATTCCTTAATATATTAACTTAAACATGTACATAATCAAATTAAACAACTTACAACGTTAATTTATCAGTCCTTTTCCGTGGATTCATGTGCTGACCTGACGTGGCTCTCCTGCATTGCCTGGTCTGACTGACAGGATGTCACATTTCACTATATAATGATGAAAACTCTGTGTGTGTGTGCGTGTGTGTGTGTGTGTGTGTGCGTGTGTGTGTGTGTGTGTGTGTGTTGATGCAAATTGACCGATTGAAATTGCAAACTTTGAACCTCTCCTCATGAGGAACACATTTGCCTCAAGACACACATCTTACTATATAATGACGAAAACTCTGTGTGTGTGTGTGTGTGTGTGTATGTGTGTGTGTGTTGTGATGCAAATTGACCGATTGAAATTGCAAACTTTGAAAGAGCATATCTCATGCCCCGTATGTCGTAGAGAAGCTTTGCACAGAGATGCCTCTCCTCATGAGGAACACATTAGCCTCAAGAACCCATAACTTTCGGTTATATAGATTTTCCGCCATTTTGAATTTTTTGAAAAACACTTAAAATCGATCTCTTCCTGGGAAGTTTGACCGATCTGCATGAAACACGGTGAACATAATCTAGGGACCAATATCTAAAGTTCCCTCTTGGCCAAAGTTGTCTACTTTCCAGGCGAGGCGCAGTTCATCTCAAACGAGCCTATTTTGCTTTGCACACTACACGATTTGCCAGAAGTGAAGGCGGGGCCTCTTCAATGAAACCTGCGCCAGTGGAGCTCATCAGGATTTAGATTAATATGACACTTCAGTGTTTCCCACAGGACAGGAAACTATTCGTGGTGGTGTGGTCCTGGTGGGGGGGGGGGGGTATTAAAAATATTTTTCAATACTCATCTGTGTGAAGAAGTGAACATCCAACGTCAGAGTTAATTACTAACGAGCAGAACCACACGGCCGGGCTCCACCGGCTGCAAACCTACGTCACGTCAGCGTAGCGTCGCGGCGTATTCATTTGGGTTCCACTGACTGCGTACGGAAGCGACACGTAGAGACGCCAGCGGGGTTGTTTACTGTTTGCCAAGCCGAGAGGCTGCATGTAGGCTGCATGAAATGTTAAAGCATTTTCCACCTAAATTATTACATATATTTGAGTTATCTACAAGTTTACTGTACTGTTTGTCATCTACTCGCTTTCAAATGTCCGCCACGGACATTTACACAATGTCACGGATAAACATCGGTAAATGCATGGAAAAAATCATCACATATCACCTCTGATAATGGTTTATTCATTTAAAAACACATTGTGCTCGTTTAGCACACTATTTCATATAGTTTTTATCTGCTGGAGAGTCGCGTAGGGGAGCGTAGAGCGACAAAAATAGAAGAGCCGCGTAAAATAGAGAGTTGTCGCGCGGCAGACGGGGGTTGTCGTGCCGCTCCCGTTGCCAGTGGAGCCGCTGTAATTGATTAACAGGGTGGCGAGCTGCTACGGGACTCGCGCTGCAGTTAACACTACTAACAGCGTGAGTTAATGTCTCTGCACATGTTGAGCTTCCACCTATGTTAATACAGACACAGGCTAATAAAACAGCTAATATAACATGATGAGTTAGAGTTGTTCGGACCACTTTTGGACTTGTTTGCCCACATATTTGTACCGAGAGGTCTTTGGATCCGTTCTGCTACTATGTCTGCTTCTTCTTCTTCTGGTGGACGAGGTGCGATAAGTGCGTCTTTACGATGCATACCGCCACCTATTGCACCGGAATTGTAACGACAAGCTACATTCACAGACAGTGAGACCCATTATAATGTGTTTATGAGCGAGGTCGAACAGGTAGCGCCAAAAGCAGAAAAATCTATATGTGGCAGAGATAATTTATTCGTGGTGCACCGCCACAGATAAATGAATGTATGGGAAACACTGCACTTATTTGGATTAATGTCTCCATCAGTTCTTATCATACAAGCGTAAAAAAATATTGACAGAAACCTCATAATTTACACTTTCTAATGTGTCCACTGCTGAATAATGAGATGTTTTGAAATAACGTGATTTAGATCAAACATAAAAGTTGTGAGCGCTTAGTGTCCACCTCCCCTCCCCCCACTGTTCACATGATAACGACTTGATAATTGCTCTCATTCTGCTGGTTTCAATCGGTGTATTTTTTTCGGGGGAGTCGCGGTGAGAACGACTACAGTAAAGATATTAGAATATCCTGCAGGTCAAAGCATCACTCTTTTGTTTTGAGGTGAACTTATTTCAGAGGATCACCTGGCGGTATAATGTACAATGGGCGTGGTCATCTGTTTCAGAGCAGCGCAGCTCATCAGACCAGTTGATATTATTGTAGCGCAGTGTGTGTTGACACACATAGAAAATATGGATCACTTTGAAATGACTGAGTGATTCTGTGTGCCAGTCTGAGTTCTCCAGATATTGTGTGCTGACCTGACGTGGGTTCCCTGCATTGCGTGGTCTGACTGACAGGATGTCACATTTTACTATATAATGATGAAAACTCTGTGTGTGTGTGTGTGTGTGTGTGTGTGTGTGTGTGTGTGTGTGTGTTGTGATGCAAATTGACCGATTTGAAATCGCAAACTTTGAATGGGCACATCTCATGCCCCGTATGTCGTAGAGACATGAAACTTTGCACAGAGATGCCTCTCCTCATGAGGAACAAATTTGCCTCAAGAACCCATAACTTCGGGTTATATAAACATACATAAAAATGCTTAAAAATGGCTAAAATGTGACTGATCGCTGTGGCTCCCCCTGTGGCCAAATGTTTGGGTTTTTCTAATTTTTGGTATGACTAAGTCATGGTATGGTATGCTGTACTCACTGGGTATGGACTACTGTTTTTGAATTAACAAATAATACATTTCAAAATAAAGGCATTGGTGACATAGGTGAGGCAAGATGGCCATGTCTGTGTGAGCGTCTGTTGCAGACTTCAGACTGCTTTTCCAGTTTGGGCTAATAAACTGCTCTGATTGTCCCATCCACACTGACAGATATAACAGATATAAGTATATCGACTATGTTTTGATTTTTCTTCTTCTACCCGCCGATGATCCTTCCTGTGGAGTAATTTTCCTCATGCAGAAAACTGTTTGCTCAGCGTCATGGCTGAGGTCAATCTTCGATCAATCTGGCAAGCCATTCAACAAATCAAAGTTGATATGACGGCTCATTTTGATGAAAAAATAGAGACCGTTCAAGCTGGCCTAAACAATATTCAGGAATCATTATCTACAATGAGTGATAATATATCAGAGATCCAACAGCAATGTGAGTGCCAATGAAGACAACATTGGCGACCTGTCAAAACGTGTGCAAGCTTTGGAAAAAGAGAATGCCTACCTGAAGGATAAAGCTGAGGAAGCTGAGAACAGAAGTCGGTCCTCTAACCTCCGTTTCATCAATGTTCCAGAACATAAGGAAGGTAGAGATGTGATCGCCTTTATGAACCAGCTGATCCCGCAACTTCTCGGTAAGGACAACTTTCCTATGGTGCCGGTCATTGAAAGAGCTCATCACTCTCCCACCTTCACCTCCAACACCAGCTCGGCTTCTCCACGACCCATCCTGCTTAAGTTTCTTCACTTCCAGGACAAAGTGAAGATTTTACGCCTGGCCAGGGAGAAAGGGGAGCTCATCTGTATGGGTGCTCGTGTCCATATATATATTCAGTGCTAGTTTGGTGAAGAAACGTCGACAGTTTGACGTTGTCAGAAAGTTTCTTCATGCCGCCAACATGAAGTACTCTCTGTTGTATCCTGCCAAGCTGAGAGTGATGGTGGAGGGAAAACAGCTTCAGCTCTCCTGAAGAAGCAGAGTCCTTCTTCAGACACCTCTCCTCCCGTCCACATCCTCCTCTTCCCTGGGATAAAGTCGTGAGTAGTCCATCTCGTAAAGTTGTCAGCCTCGCAATTTTTTTGGCTTGAAGGATGACTTTTTGTTTGGCTTTTTCTCATTTCTTTTTTTTCTTAGTGAACTAATAATGACTTTAGAGAACTTTATTTTGGTTAAACTACTGCACGGAGTCATGAATGGGTCTAGGACCTGTGATTGTTTGCCACAAATCGAAACGTTGTTGCTCTCCGTCAAGACTAAGGATAGACCGATACATCGGCCGGCCGATATATCGGGCCGATATTTGAGTTTTTTTACTTGTATCGGCATCGGCTGATACGCGTGTGGGTTCGCGGATTTATTTTTCCCTGGCACTTTTTTTCATTTGAAATTATGTGGTTGAGTTGAACAAAGCTGTTGAATCCTACTGTGTACAGTAGTTGTTGTTTTATTTATGCTTCAGCTTAAATATTTGTTTATTTTATAAAGACATTACTGGAAGATTTAAGAGCACTGAACTTTTTTTTTATTTGAATGTATAATAATAATAATAATAATAATAATAATATTCTACCTGTTCTACCTCAACTTTCCATCTTGTTTTAGTATTATTTACTGTTCAATAAATTTCTTATTTAAGTTTCTTATTTTAAACTTGAGACCTGTAATATTTGTTATCATTGTGTCATTTTTTTTTAATGTAAATTGAGGGAGCAAAAGCAGTATCGGCCCCAAATATCGGCTCAAGAAAATCGGCAGTCCATAATCGGTCATCGGCTAAGGGTGATGGAAAAAAAATTGGTATCGGCATCAGCCCTAAAAAATCCATATCAGTCTATCCCTAGTCAAGACTGTCGCAAAGTCAAGACTGTCGCAGAAAAGCTCGACCAGGGATGTTTGATTTACAGTTATTTGACATGAGTAGAGATTCTTAATGCGAGAGTTATGATGGAATAATGTAATGGAAAAGGGAAAATGATATAATTTATATATAATTTCAGTTAATTAAAAAAGAGGAGAAAAAGAAAGTGCTTTTGTATATTCTTTGTTATTGCACTTATGATTATAAACTACATGATTTTGGTTAATCAATTCAGTCATGTATGGGTTTGTGTGTATGTATACACATGTATGCTTATGCACGTGGGTATACATATATAGATGCATACCTATAATATATTCAACTCATATTAAAACAACAATGGAGTTCTATGGAATAGTTTAGATGAAGAGGTTAAACTCAGTAAAAATGTTAATCAGTTTAAAAGGAAGTTTAGAAAAGGAGTGTTTGAAATGTATAACAGGGAGGAGGAGGAGGAAAATGACGTAAACTGATGAGATGATTGTGGGGAAGAGGAGATTCAGAGAGTGACTAAGTGTGTGTTTTCATTGTATTGACTCTGTATTTGTGCTGTCTGGGGGTTGGACTAGATGAGCTTTGCCTCTTCCATCCCCTTTTCAAACTGTGTTGTTTTTTGTGGTTGTTACATTGTTATCAGTGGTGTCCTGTGGATTTGTTATGTTGTATGTGTTGTATTATTTTCTTTGGTTTGAAATGAATGAAACTAAACTAAACTAAACATTGCAAAGTAGTAACTGTTATTACAAAATAAACTTATGTCTTGTAGACATCACACACGGTGTGTCATTGGTACTAGTGCAGTGCCCGTCATAACTATATTTTGGTGGACGGATTCGGCATAGTTTAACCTTCTTTGAAATCCCAGCACCCGAAAACCTGTCAGCTGTCAGGGGGGCGTGGCCAATGACTTGCATTTTTTGCTTCTTTTATTTGTGTGTTTCGCATTTCTTATTCAAATGATTTAAAACTCAGAAAAGGCACACCCACATGCCCTGAGGAATTATAGTAAATATTAGGTCAGTCCAGTGAACGGTTTGAGAGATATGTGACGGAATGACACACACACACACACACACACACTGACATTGTGCATTATTGGTAATTGTCATGGTCCAGAAACAACAGATGTCTTTGATGTCTCTTTAATTTCCTCTTTTCTTCTCTTTTCCCTTCTAGTGTCTGTGCAGGAGAGTTTAGAGAGGAAGTTTGGGAAGCAGGGAGGGCCCATTCCCATCGTACCCACCGCTGACTTCCAGGCCAGAGTGGCTGTGAGTAACATCAGATTAGTGCTGGTCAAAACTGAATGAATGATTTTTTTTTTCTACTTTTACTGGGAGTTTATTTATATCAAGTCTGCATTGTTACGTACTTGGCTCGCACTCTAAAGTCTGACATTGACAAAAGCTCTCAGCATCACCCACCTACTCAGTTTATGTTATCAAATTAGCTGTCATTAACATTCACCTTCCTTCGCAGGGTGCCTCTGAGAAGGACATTGTTCACTCTGGGTTGGCCTACACCATGGAGAGATCTGCCCGGGTAAGTGATCGCACAGACCATAACACAGTCCAGTCTGTTTTAGTGAGCAGTCAACATATTATCCAGTATAATAAACTGAGATGAAACATTCACCTTGCACTTAAAATGCATGTGCAAGTAGTACATTATGACTGTTTGGGCTGCAGGGCGTACCGAACGTATGTCGCATACCGAACTGTTTGGGACAAATACACCACTATGTAGCATTGAAAAGGTCTGTCGAAATTTAGAGATTGGTGAACATTACAGAAACCCTTTCTCAGTTTCCCCTAAGTCATAATTTGTCCTGTTTGAAATTGTAGTTGTAAAGGTGGCTTCTAGAACATAAAAAGAACAATGAAGCAGGATTTACACTTGTGTGGCAGACCCTACGCTGTAGTCTACGCTGTTGTGAGCACTTGTGCGGTGGTGTGTCTGTGTCACTCTGCAGTTACACCTCCAAAACACTCGTCGGCAATGGAGGTTTCTGTGAAGTGCTGTAAAGTTTGGTTGATTCAAAACACACATTAAACACACATTAAACACACATTAAACATGGCTTAATAGAGACAGTTTTAAACACAAGTACACAAATCAGCTTCACTATAACTCGCAGCATTCACAGACAAACACTTGTCTTTATCTGGACACATTTTCCCCACAAATACAACATGCTAACGTCATTAGCACAAGCCTATGGCATTTTACATAGTATGAATTAGCCTAGCAGCTAGTGATCTTTTCCTCTTCTCATATGAAACCAGGGACAACAGCAACATTTAAAAAAGGTAACGTTACAAAATTCAGCTCCATTACAACTCACAAGGTTCAACGACAAAACAACTGTCTTATACTAAACACGTTTTCCAAACAAATACAACATGCTAACGTTATTAGCACAAGCCTATGGCATTTTACATTGTATAAATTATCCTAGTGACAAATGGAGATTTCCTCTACTCATATGAAGCCAGGATAAATCACACACAAGACTTAAAATGCTATTTTTGTGGAGGCTTTATTGTCTTAACAATTTATTGTTTGGTCTGCGTCACTGCGACGTGTAGTTACATTTCTGGGGAGGTGGACGTCAGGCTACAGCGTAGGCTCTGCGTCGACACAGAGCCTACGCCGTAGGTACGGCGTCGATTCAACGCCTAAGTATAAATTCCTCCTTACAGTGTTAAACGTCAGCAAGCACAAGTCAGCAACTCCTGCTCTGGTCTAGTTGGTTGCTAATGGTACTGAAGCAGCTCTGTCCTTCAAGGCTTTCTATCAGAGATGTTTGAATTGCTGTCAGCCATGATTGTATAATATGTTCTCCTCTGCCTTTTCTAGCAAATCATGCGCACAGCAAGCAAGTACAACCTGGGTCTGGACCTTCGGACAGCCGCTTATGTCAACGCCATCGAGAAGGTCTTCAAAGTCTACAACGAAGCGGGGCTGACCTTCACATAAATGGCCAATCACGACCTGCACTTCCTCCTCCCCTCCACCCTTCTGCTACTGATCACCCTGTCCTGCGTTCTTCCACCTTCTCAGCAGCCTTCAGAACATATCACTGTTTACCGCTGCTCTGTGGCTCTTGACACACACACACACACACTCACACAGTGAGACATTGGCTTGCCTGGTATTTATCCTGTAATCTTTGTGCTGCCATTATACTGTATCTGCATCTCTGTATAAATGTTGCCCCTTGAGAAAAAGCAGGTAGGCAGTAACATCCAGAGAGAAGGAGAGACCCTGTCCCTCCCTCAGCCCTCTGATGAACCTTCATACTATTGTTGTCTGGCAGCCATGTTCGGGCCGCCCATTTTGTGATAGCTGAATGCACGTATGACCCTCCTGCTGCCACAGTTTCAGCTGACAGCACAACAGATGCCTTATTTCAGAAAGAGGTCTGCTCTAAAAGGGAGATGGCCACTTCAATTTACTTTAATGAAAAGGGATTGAGATTTAACTTCATGTGAATAAAGAGAGAACAGTAATTTTATTACTCTTGAGTTTGTCCTCACTTATTAAGAGAAGGTTAGTAAGTTGCCAACGCTTAGAGTTCCCGACAAGGATTTCTGTTTTCATAGTTGGTGTTTTTACTGTTGAAAATAGATGTTCACCCCTCTCTCATCCCCTCCTTTTTTCCTGCTTTCCCGTCGCTTTATCTCATATATTAAAGCCGCTTCTCCCCGACTCCTCCGCTGGCCAAGGAAGGGGAGCAGGGAGGGCGTGAGGTGTCACTGTGACCGCCCGTCCCCTGGTTGAGTTTTCCTCAGTTTTAATCGTCCAGTTCCTCAACATTGAAATTATTTTGGAGGAAATGACTTTTTATTTTTATTTTATTCATTTTTGAAAACCAATAAAATGTTCAAAAAAACAAATTGTGTCACATCAGTTTATTTTCGTAGCATACTACCAGAGATTAAAGGTGTGTGTTACAGAGGACTTGGCATACTACACTATGACTGTTTTAATAAAAACATCATCACATTTTCATGGCATAAATATACTATCACATTTTTATGAGATTTTGTCTTGATTTTTTAATGGGCTACTATACTATGACATTTTGAGTGGTCTACTATACTATGTTGTTTTTATGACATTTTGAGTGGCATACTAAACTGCCACGTCCTCGCTGGCGGGTCTAGGGCATGGGGGGGAGTAACATAATGAAACAGAGGGAACTTTAAAAAAGAAAAAGGCAAGCAAAACAAATAGCCGGTTTAAAGGAAGTTTGTTTAAAACAAAACTGGGAGAAAGGACCACCAACGAAAAACGAGCTCGAGAAGGGAACCGGATCATCTGTAGCAAGGAAACACACAAAAAAGAAAAGATGAATCACAGCTAACCAAATATCACCGCACTAAGCCAAACTTTTCCTTGTTACCCACGTCTTGCAAACACACAACTGTCACAGCCCTCTGGCCCACTGGCACTGCTCCTCCCTCATTCATTCATACTCCTCGCTGAGGAGGAAGGATGTGGATCAGCTGCACGCTGAAACAATGGACGGGCACAAACACACAGGCACGTAACATATACTCTGACATTTTAATGACATTTTGAGTGGCACACTATACCATGACGTTTTTTCATGATTTTGGACGACATGCTATACTGTGACGTTTTTTCATGATTTTGGACGACATGCTATACTGTGACCTTTTTTTCATGATTTTGGACGACATGCTATACTATGACGTTTGTTTCATGATTTTGAACACATGCTATACTATGACGTTTTTTCATGATTTTGGACGACATACTATACTGTGACGTTTGTTTCATGATTTTGGACGACATGCTATACTGTGACCTTTTTTTTCATGATTTTGGACGACATGCTATACTATGACTTTTTTTTCATGATTTTGGACAACATGCTATACTGTGACGTTTTTTTTTCATGATTTTGAACACATGCTATACTGTGCCGGTTTTTCATGATTTTGGATGACATGCTATACTGTGACATTTTTTTCATGATTTTGGATGACATGCTATACTATGACCGTTTTTTCATGATTTTGGATGACATGCTATACTGTGACGGTTTTTTCATGATTTTGGACGACATGCTATACTGTGACGGTTTTTTCACGATTTTGGATGACATGCTATACTGTGACGGTTTTTCATGATTTTGGACGACATGCTATACTATGACGTTTTTTCATGATTTTGGACGACATGCTATATCGTGACATTTTTTTCATGATTTTGGACGACATGCTATACCGTGACATTTTTTTCATGATTTTGGACGACATGCTATACTGTGACGTTTTTTTCACGATTTTGGACGACATGCTATACCGTGACATTTTTTTAATGATTTTGGAAGACATGCTATACTGTGACGGTTTTTCATGATTTTGGATGACATGCTATACCGCAACGTTTTTTTCATGATTTTGGATGACATGCTATACCGTGACATTTTTTTTATGTTTTTGGATGACATGCTATACCGTGACATTTTTTTTATGTTTTTGGGCGACATGCTATACCGTGACGTTTTTCATGATTTTGGACGACATGCTATACCGTGACGTTTTTCATGATTTTGGACGACATACTATACTATGATGTTTATTCATGATTTTGGACGACATGCTATACCGTGACATTTTTTTCATGATTTTGGGCGACATGCTATACCGTGACGTTTTTCATGATTTTGGACGACATGCTATACTGTGACGTTTTTTTCATGATTTTGGATGACATGCTATACTATGACGTTTATTCATGATTTTGGACGACATGCTATACTATGACGTTTCTTCATATTTTTGGACGACATGCTATACTGACATTTTTTTCACGATTTTGGATGACATGCTATACTGTGACGTTTTTTTCACGATTTTGGACGACATGCTATACTGACATTTTTTTCACGATTTTGGATGACATGCTATACTGTGACGTTTTTTTCACGATTTTGGACGACATGCTATACTGTGACGTTTTTTCACAATTTTGGACAACATGCTATATTGTGACGTTTTTTCACGATTTTGGATGACGTGCTATACTGTGATGTTTTTTTCATGATTTTGGACGACATGCTATACCGTGACATTTTTTTTTACGATTTTGGACGACATGCTATACCGTGATGTTTTTTTCACGATTTTGGACGACATGCTATACCGTGATGTTTTTTTCATGATTTTGGACGACATGCTATACCGTGATGTTTTTCCATGATTTTGGACGACATGATATACTGACGTTTTTTTCATGATTTTGGACGACATGCTATACTGTGATGTTTTTTTTCATGATTTTGGACGACATGCTATACTGTGACGTTTTTTTCACGATTTTTGGATGACATGCTATACCGTGACATTTTTTTCCTGATTTTGGACGACATGCTATACTGTGACAGTTTTTCATGATTTTGGATGACATGCAGGGTTTACATTCATACTGCACGGAGCAAAATGCCTCTCATTTCAGCTGGAATTCATTTATAATTTAGATGTTTTATTAACTTTAAAGTGACTTGCTATCAAGGTGCAATGCCCACATTTCAGTGGCAGCTTATTTATTTTAGATGTTATTGTAGTGGTTAACTTTTGAGTTGCCCTCATATTCACATTCATACGGCGCAAAGTGTCTCGTGCTTCAGCAGCATTTAAAATCCAACATGGTTGTTGAGGATTGTGATTAAAGGCTTCAAAGGGCTCTTAATGCACACAGTATTTTTGGGACAATGCTTCAAATACTTAATAAATTGTGCTAAATTTTTACTGTTTCCTGAGTGTTTTCCTTTTTCAGACTAGTCCACTAGTCTTTTTATAGGCATTTTGCATGAAAGAATTACATTTCTCTTTTTGTCTCAGCTTGTGTCGCTGCTTTGATGTGGGTGGAAATGTGATGCCACACACATCTGAGCCCCAGGCAGGAATGAGCAACATTTCACCGTAAATCTGATGACAGTTATCGGAGCTGCAGGCTTGTGCGTCCAGCACTGTCAATCTACTCTGATCAAACCACACCCCAAACTCCTAATAAATAATATCTGAGAGTGTGTTTGCCCTAACTTTTAAATTGGATTGTTGCGTATCTGGTCACGAATATTTAATGTTAAAACAAAAAATACTCACTAAACCATGAATGTGAAACAACAAGCAGAGTAAATTATTCTGAAAACAAGACGCGAGAGTCATGTAAACAACGATCAAGCCTTCATTGTGTAATGCATAATAGATTTTTATTGAGGTCTTCTGCTGACTTTTACATGTTTCTTCAAACACATTTCAATCACACAAATATTTTTTCCCCCCCAAAACATTTCATTTACAGAAAAAAGAAAAGAATTCTTCCCAAATCAGATCTTAAAAACAATACAGAGGACATTTTTAATCAAAGATAATCTTACACACACACAGAGGGTAGAGATCAAACAGCCAGAGGTCTGATGAGTTTGTGATGTTTCATCCTGCAGGACATGTACCTGAATGCTGGCGGTGTGACAGTGTCTTATTTCGAGTGGCTGAAGAATCTCAACCATGTCAGCTATGGAAGACTGACCTTCAAATATGAGAGGGACTCAAACTACCACCTGCTCAGTGAGTACAAGGCTGCTCTTTGTTTCCTCTATAACCTGCAGACAGACCAGAGTGTGCTGAGGTCATACAACACAATCAGAAGATACATTATCGTGACATTTCTGTGACACATTCTGAAACAATACATAAACACCAAAACAAATTTCCCCTGTATGCATGAGCACCAATGTTTATAAGAATCTTCCCATACGCTATTAAGTCGCCATGTCAAGGCATCTATATTGCTATAAACTGAAAAACTGCAAAATAAAACTCACACACAACCCGGGGAAACCCTGCCTTACAAACTAAATACAAATCAGAAAACAGTATATAATAGATTTGACAACCCAATTACATATTCCTAAAATAAAGTAGTAGGATAAAGCTTTAAGAATCAGCTATTTACAGTTTTCTATTCTGTGTTTTTATGCCTTTGAGCATTCGTGTTTTCACTGTAAGAGAAACTTGACTGGTGCGCGGAGGCAAACAACAGCGTGGCAGTAATTCTAGTTTCTCTCCTTATTCATCAGGCATTCTTTCTCCTCAGTTGGCTGGGTTAGATGGTGTGTCAAGTGTGCCCTCACCCTCTGGCTCATCAGGATGTTTTTTCTTATTGTTTAAGGTTAACCCTCCCATTGCTGCTGCTAAGTCAGTTGGTTGTGGAAAATCTCTCTCAAACCTCTCCATTAGCTGGCCTTCTACCACAGCTATTACATCAGGATATAAGCTTATGGTACCTCGCTTGGTCTCATCCTTGAGTTTGATAAGATTATCTTGTGTTTTTTCCTGAAGTGTAGGATACTTTTCCTTCATTAATTCCAGCCATTTTAGTACACGTTTGCTAAAGAAAACGAGGTTGTATTTTTTACCATTCCTTTTGTCATAAAAGAGAGTGTCTTCATTGTCATGCAGCATTCCCTTTCTGTACCTCTCCTTCTGACTGTCTTTTGTCAGTTCTTCAGGGTATGTAAAAGGGCGAGCTCCATCACCAGTACGACCTATACCTGGCCTGACTGCTTGTACCATTTGTGGAAAATCATGCTCAAACCTGTCCCTCAGTTCTTTGCCATGTACCAGAACCTCTACACTCGGATACAAAGTTATGGTACCTCCACCTTCCTTGGACTGAAGGATGATTTTACCATTCTGTTGAGTTTCCTGAAGTTCAGGGTATTGTTGCCTCAGTGTATCCAACCATTCTCTGAAACGTGTGCTGAAATACATGAGGCTACATGTTGGACCATCAGCACCTGTATGATAATACAGAATGTCTTTATTGACACGTAGTGTTTTCTCTCTGAATGCTGCCCTGTTCTCTTCGCCCACAGGGTATTCAAAAGCACGAGCGATACGACCAGCAGCCATCTGTTTTAAAACAAAAAAAAAAGAACCATTATATCTTACAAATTGACATGCTACTGATAAATGGCACAACACATTCAGTGTCCACTCTTCTGTGGTGTTATACCTTGTATTTCTCTGGGTGTTGTGATGCTCTGGATTTCTCAGCGGGACGGCAGATACTCCGGCTCTACAGCTGCTTCCTGAAGCCACAAGGCAAAGCTCACATCAGGATTTACAATCAGATACAGGCGTTATGAAGTCTAACCTAGCCATAGTATAACAAATCTACCTGGGTGAAACCCCCCCCAAAAAAAACACTGAAGTAAATAGCGTGGAAGTCGCCTGTCGTCGATACATTGCTGGTGAGAATTGTACCAAGGTAAGCAAATTGCAGACGATATGAAACCATGTGCCCTGCCTGAATAACTAAAACACACTTATGATGAAAAAAACTTTTTGTTAGATGAGTCTTTAAGAAAAAAACGAAGCAAGAAGAAGAGAGTAGTTCTAATAGGCGTCCTACTACACAAGAACATGATGAGGTAGGCTAATGTAATGCACTTGTTTATTATCTGTTATCTATTTCTGTATCAGATTGCATGAAAATAGGATTTAGCAGCAAAATTTTCTCGGGGGAGAACCCCCCAAACTCCCTGTGAAATCTTTCTTTTGTCACAACCAGGGGTGAGTGTACATGTGTTTGAAATCATAAACGGTTATTAAAAATTAGTACACGAAAAACATTTTTTTTGTTTGTTTTTTTAGGGGAGAGGGGGCTGATACTAATTGTTGACTAACTGGGATAGACAGTGAATATGACAAGAAATGGTGTGAGACTGGGTTTGGCAACAGGTCAGTAGCCTGGTTACAGGCCACCACTCCGAAATATTGCCATTCTGACGGTCCGCCATCCTGAATTCTGGTCCTGACAGTAAGCTATGGAGAGCCTGTAGAAGCCGTATTTCCCATGCATGTCAGCAATTTTCACCGGGGATGCACGTGAATAATTCAGTCTGACATTAGGCTACCTGTTTTTCAGCAAACTCCTCTGGTAATTGTATTAAAAAGCATGGCATATAGGTCCACAGTAACTTATTATTATTATTGGGTCTGGTAAGAGTGGGCTACAGTGAGTACCGGATCATCAAATCACAGCATCTGCGGTGAGAAGACACGGAATTGTGTGCACTCTTACGCATAATAATAATGATAATAATAATAATAATAATAATAATAAAACGAGATTTTTGTACACGAACTCACCCCTAGTCACAACAGGACATATTGCTGGATTTTTTTGAGCAGATGATCAAACAGATTGATGACATTGACCTGACAAGGCTGCTAGTGTATTTTTAAATGACACATTAGTTTTTAAAGGAGGGATTAAAGAGACAAAAAAAAAAAAAATAGAATAGCAGTCAATGAGGTTTGCTTGACTAAACATCACAAGGTCTTTTGTATGATACCTCCACAAAATCAAGTCGTAAGGGTCTTACCTATTTCACCCACTTTGCCCAGAATTGAATGAACACATTCTTCTGAAGATGAAGTGAAAAAGGTAATCTTTTCCATAACATAAATATCATTTACAATATCTGTCCACTCCTCTAATGTGCAGGGTTCATGAAGCAACCAGCGCCTTGTGAGGGCTTTCTTGCAAGCTGATAGCAAAACACCAAACATATATTTGTCAGAACACTTTGCCTTAAAATCCATACACCCTAAAAAATAATGTAGAGAATTGAAAAGGAAGATCAGAGTTAAGTATCTTTTTTAGTGCTTTTGTCTTTTCTGTCCAGAGAGGCCTGATCACTGGACACTCCCAGAATACATGCCAGTGATTGGCTTCCTGAAACCCACGCTGTCTCCAGCACCTGGCATCCCCTCCAGTGAAATGTGCCTTCTGCTTCGGTGTGATTAAAAAAATGAATAAAACACATTTGTTTGTTTTTGATTTAACTTTAAGACATAGGAAACAAATCTACATGATCAATTCTGTCAGCAATAATTTACAGATGATAACAGACTTATTCTTACCGAGTCTGTGGCAGTTCAGCTTGGGTGATGTCCCTTTGTAAATTCAGCGTTAGTTGGTGTCAGATGATGTGATGTGTCTGTCCAAGAGATAAGACCTCCTTTTCATTTATACACTGTCTTGGTCACATACAGCCAATCATGAAACAGTATCATCATTTCTACCATACAGGTAAGGGCTGGGCGATATGGACTAAAAGTCATATCTCGATATTTTTTAGCTGAATGGCGATACTCGATATATATCGATATTTTTTCTGTGACGTAATTGGAATTTCCCCAAAGCATCATAGCATAGCGCCCCTGTTAGTTTCATTTTTTTCAGAGGCAACCCCTTAAAAAAAAACAGTCAGTTACAAGTTTAAGCCACGTGCCAAATGTTACACAGGCACCTTTATTAACAGAGGTCACTCTGCACGATATCAAAATTGAACAAAAAAACTGTCTGCATATATGAAATAAAAATGCTCCTTCAATAAAATAAAACAAATCCCTTTCCTGCATGACAAAAATACACACAGTAATTAATTCAAACATACACTGTGTTACACTTTTAACAGTAACAGTAAACAGCTTTGTGGTCTGAGTCGCAGCACGTATTCTTACACTCTCCTCGTATTGCTATGAATATTATGGACAATATTGCCCCCATGAAGGTCAAAGTTGTCTCTGGTAAGAAAAAAACCACCATGGAGGAACGCCACACGGGTAAAAGCTCAAAAAAGAAAATGTAGAAAAGCAGAACGCAGGTGGCGAAAAACCAAACTCCAGGTTCATTATGACATCTATAAGGAAAGTCTGCACATCTATAACTTGGAGCTCAAAAGGGCGCGGCAGTGCTTTTTCTTTGAGATTATCAACAAAAATAACAACAATGCACAGACTTTATTTACTGTTGTTGACAGACTGACAAACCCATCAGCGTCAGTCCCTCCTGAACTGCTATCCACCAAGGCATGCAATGACTTTGCTTCTTTTTTCACAGACATGATTTTAAAGGTAAGACAGACAGTCTGTAACTCCAACACAGTGGCTATTTCACCTGTGCCTCATAAGACTACTCCAGTTAATTTGACACTTTTTCACCCATTAAATTATGCTACTTTGACAGACATAGTTAGAAACCTTAGGTCCACTACCTGCTGCCTTGACACTCTGCCTACAAGCTTTTTTAAAGATGTTTTTAACCGCATAGCATCAGATATACTACAGATACTCAACTTCAGTCAGGCCTTTTTCCAACGGCCCTGAAGACCGCAGTCATTGAACCTCTCTTAAAAAAGCCTAATCTGGATGCCTCAGTAATAAATAACTACAGGCCCATATCAAACCTACCATTTTTAGGAAAGATCATTGAAAAGGTTGTTTTTCAGCAACTTAACACCTTCTTGGAGCAAAACAATTCCTTTGATGCCTTTCAGTCTGGATTTTGAGCACATCACAGCACTGAGACTGCACTTGTAAAAGTTTTAAATGGCATTCATCTGAGCATTGATGCATTAAAAATTTCGGTTCTGGTATTACTGGACCTCAGTGCTGCATTTGACACAGTTGACCATAAAATACTGCTCGACAGGCTAGAAAAGTTTGTGGGACTTTCTGGCACTGTGCTAAATTGGTTTAAATCTTATTTATAAGACAGGGATTTCTTTGTGTCACTTGGCAATTATGAATCTGTGCGAACAAAAATTACGTGGAGTTCCTCAAGGGTCCATTCTTGGGCCTCTTCTGTTCAACATCTATATGCTCCCTCTTGCTCAGATTATGGAATATCATAACATCTCCTACCATACTTATGCAGATGACACACAACTTTACATAACAGTGTCACCAGATGACTACAGTCCCCTACATCTGCTAAATAAGTGCACTGACGAAATCAATATGTGGATGTGCCAGAATTTTCTACAACTAAACACAGAAAAAACTAAGATAGTTGTTTTGGCCCCAGAGAACAAAGATCAATAGTCAGTGCTCACCTTGACGCCATGACACTAAAACCTACAAATCAAGCCAGAAATCTTGGTGTAGTTCTGGACTCAGACCTAAATTTCAATAGGCACATTAAGACAATTACTAAATCAGCCTACTACCACCTTAAAAACATAGGAAGAATAAAAGAATTTCTGTCCAAACAAGATACAGAAAAACTTGTTCATGCTTTCATTTTCAGCAGGCTGGACTATTGTAACGGTGTCTTCACAGGCCTCAGACTATATCTGACTGAGCCTTAATGAAAGCTGTTGTCTTGTGTTTGAAAAAAAAAAATAAAAAATTAACCTTACAGTCAAACACAGTTTATTCAGCCTGTGTAGTTGAGGGGACAGGACAAACTGATATGATGCTGATTTACAGGAGAATTCATGTAAAATGGAGGTTAAACCATGTAGATAAACTACAGATCGCCTGTAAAGCATTTTAATAAATTAATCTATCATAATTAATCATAATTAAAACAACTGGAGACTGAAAACAAACTGATACATGGGTCTGATCACTTTTTTAATGAACTGACATCATTCCAGACATAACGTGATTTAGATAAAACATAAAAGTTGTGAGTGCTTAGTGTCCACCTCCCCTCCCCCCACTGTTCACATGATAACGACTTGATAATTGCTCTTTTGGTTTCAATCGGTGTATTTTTTTCGGGGGAATCGCGGTGAGAACGGCCACAGTAAAGATATTAGAATATCCTGCAGGTCAAAGCATCGCTCTTTTGTTTTGAGGTGAATTTATTTCAGAGGATTACCTGGCAGTATAATGTACAATGGGCGCGGTCATCTGTTTCAGAGCAGCGCAGTTCATCAGACTAGTTCATATTATTGTAGCGCAGTGTGTGGTGACACACACACAAAATATGGATCACTTTGAAATGACTGAGTGATTCTGTGTGCCAGTCTGAGTTCTCCAGATAGGCCTATCTCGAGATATCGCCCAGCCCTAATACAGGTCATATAAAACAAGAGATGTCAAGTTGTAAAACTGGATGAGCTAATGAGCTGTCACGGTTTAGTGTTCTCATCAAAGCGTAAGAGCTGCAGGCTAAACTTTTTACTGGCAATCATTGTGCTGTATGCAAAGCAATGAATTAGCCCTATCTTGTAAATAGATGACTTGTAAAGTTTTTAACCTTAACTTATTATCTACATTTGAATCAAATATTCCTTAATATATTAACTTAAACATGTACATAATCAAATTAAACAACTTACCACATTAATTTATCAGTCCTTTTCCGTGGATTCATGTGCTGACCTGACGTGGCTTTCCTGCAATGCCTGGTCTGACTGTGTGACTCTGTGTGTGTGGGTGTGTGTTCATACTGTCAATGATAACTTCCAGCTGTTGTCTTTCCTTCCTTACTCCACTGCAGGCAGTGGCCAATGACTTGCATTTTTTACTTCTTTTATTTGTGTGTTTCGCATTTCTTGTTCAAATGACTTAAAACTCAGAAAAGGCACACCCACATGCCCTGAGGAATTATAGTAAATATTAGATCAGTCCAGTGAACGGTTTGAGAGATATGTGACGGAATGAAACACACACACACACACACACACACACACACACACACACACACACACACACAAACACACACAAACACTGGTATTTGTCATGGTCCAGAAACAACAGATGTCTTTGATGTCTCTTTAATTTCCTCTTTTCTTTTCTTTTCCCTTCTAGTGTCTGTGCAGGAGAGTTTAGAGAGGAAGTTTGGGAAGCAGGGAGGGCCCATTCCCATCGTACCCTCTACAGTCTGACACTGACAAAAGCTCTCAGCATCACCCACCTACTCAGCTTATATATGTTATCAAATTAGCTGTCAGCACTGAACAATATGACTGTGGTTCGTTAGATTTTTACCTTAGGCAAGATATGACACAGCAATCAAACTTGATATTCACCCAGATTTGCTATAAAAACTAGATGTATTTCACTTTTTCACCGGTAGGGCGCAGCCATCTTAAAACAAGCTAGTTAGCGCGAATGGTTCGGCTCTGTCGTTCTCTGTTCGCCGGTAGGAGTTAGTGAAGTGGTTGGCAAAATGGATGTTGGTAGAGAAAGCAAAGGAGACGGCGAAAGGAGAACCCGAGGAGGATCATTTTGTATTGCTCCTGGGTGTTCGAATGAGTTTTATCAACTTAAAGAAGGTGGTAAACTGGTCCATTTTCACGTCCTTCCTGTGAGGAGACCACAAGTGATGCGCCGCTGGCTGTCTGCTTTGAAACGCGACAGTCCACCTGTCGGACCTGGACTAAGAGTTTGCAGTGACCACTTTCTGCCATCAGATTATGTGCAGGAGGGATGCTTCGATGAGTCCGGAAGATTTGTTCGTCGGCCCACATATCGGCTAAAGCCAGATTCCGTGCCATCAGTGTTTGATTTTAGCTGATATACAGTGTAGGGGAAACGGACAGACCACTACATATGGACACTACGGAGTCTGTTCTCTGCTGGAGGGAAAGGGCACAAAAACGTGCGAGCCAGGCAGAAGAGTGAGAGGTAGTGTTACTGTAAATGTAGCCTATAATATTGTAGCGTCCGCCAGGACCATAGACTGTGGCCAGGACGTGTGGAAGGATGACACAGTTATTCAGCAAACCACCATTTTTCGCGGCGCCCACCGCGGGGTAGGGCGCAGAGCAAGCGGAGAGCAAGGCGCGCAAGACAGGATTTGGGGGAGTACAGGCTCGTTCAGGAGCTACAGCTCCATGGTGACCTCTTCCGGGTTTACTTCAGGCTCTTCTCTGTATTGGACGCGCCGAGGTGTCGTCATAGCGCGTTGCGGTGAAATTAAAAAACGTTCAATTCGAGCACAGGCTGGCACGGTGCAGACGCCGCGGCATGCGCCCTCTCGCGCGCCGCTCAGCCCGGCGGCAGAGCGGTGCGCTCTTGAGCCGCGGTAGCACATACTCAATGAATGGATTCGTTGGCGGAGGTCTGCGCTTTGCGCGCTCTGTGTGAAAAGGGCTTAATGAGCCGGTGATGAGCCTCCGCTGCGCGTCAGGGTTCTATTCCCCTGTCGGGAGTTGTTTTCCCAGTATTCACCCGCTCATTATACATTATCCCGCTTATTACACGGCTAATTATCAGTTAAATAAATAATGTTGTCTGCCTCCACGAAGTGCATTAAAACCGACCGGATTTGACAACTTTTGGTGAAAGTTTTGTATACCCACCCAGGCTTAGTGGACTGAACCGAGGCATAAAACTTGACTGCTGACTGTGTATTCAAATCCGTGTTCTTTTGTTTTTGGCAGAGAAAGTCCGTATTCTTATTCTTCAGCGGCATCCCATTCCTCAAAATCCTTGTAGCTACTCTCCAAATAAGTTAAAAGAAATGTTAAAATCAGTCACTTCTGTTTGTTTTTTCCCTCGGAAGTTGTTTGACAGCTGCAGTGTTGCAGGACCGCGTCCCTAGCAATGCTGGGCTACATAGCAACTGTGTAATATCAGACCGCTGAATGCCGCGACTGACCAATCAGAATACAGCATTTAATAGAGCCGTGTAATAAAGTAGATTTAACAACATATTTCAAAGCAATAAAATATATAAAAATCATGGATGAATGGATCAGGGTTGTATATTTAGACAATTTTGACCATTTTATTTCATTCTTTCTTTGTTTTTATTGCTTTGTGCTCAGTTTGTGATTTATACTTATACTTTGTTGTGAGCTTGATATTGTAATGGCTAGACTTTGTTTATATGATAAAGATAAAATAAGTCTAAAAATATGTATTAGTTATTTTCGTAGCAATGGCAAATAGGAGGAAATCACATTTTTTATGGTTATGCAACACAGATCAAAGATAAATTATTAAATAAAACTAAAACATATACATACATAATTCTTTATTTTTTTTTCTCTAAGGAAATTAACCATAGAAACATTCTCTAATAAATACTTAATGGAACAGAAGCTTTTGTTTACACACTTAACACAGATTATCCTTTGACTAACTACATAGATCTGTCTGTTTTCAAAGGTCAGGGAAGTATGCAGGCAGTTGTTGGAGTTGACTAGAAGTGAGGAAGCATGTCAGGAACTGGAAGAAAGTCGAGGCAGCAGAATCATGGTGAATGTCAGTACCCAGACTGACTTGGTGGAAGATGAAAGTGAGGGCAGTGGAAGAACACGTGTGAGCATAGGTACAGTCACTGATGACATAGAAAAGAACATGGTACTCATCAACGACTATTCCTACTGTGCATCAGTGGATGACTTTGGTGTGTTGGATAGCATCCCAGTGCCAAGGGCTTCTTCACCACAGCATAGTGAGGTATCATTTGAGTGCATGAGCAGTGAGGGGTCGGTCCATGAGGACAGTGCTGAGAACATGAGCTTAGATGAGCCTGATGATGAATTTTGCTTGAGTGAAGAAGAAGAAAGGAAAATGAGCTTGACTGATGTCGAAGATGAGGAGTTCAATCTCTCAGACGACAGGAAGAGCATAGTATCTGTGCAAGAGCTACTGAAACTGTTCACTGTGTGTCATTGGGAGAATTGTGGAAAATGTCTTGTTGAGCTGCCAACTGTTTCCAAAAGTGGATTTGGGATGAAGGTGAAGACTGAGTGCATTGATGGCCACAGCTATACCTGGCGTTCCCAGCCCCTGGTGAGGGGTGTAATGGAGTGCAATGTGTCAGTACCTGCAGCAGTATTTGTCACAGGGAATGAATGCACTCCATTCATTGAGGTCTGTGAAACAATTGGCTTAGAGAGCCTCTCCAAGAGACAGTGGTTCAAGATTCAAAAGGCCTATGTCATCCCTGAAGTGAATCAAACCTGGTGTTCACACAATGAGGCTGTAATGAGTGCAGTAGGCGATGAACCACTGGTGGTGTCAGGTGATTCAAGGTATGACAGCCCAGGTCACAATGCGTCATATGGCACCTACTCCGTCACTGACACAAAGTCAGGGCTGCTGGTTGCTCAGGAGACTGTGAATGTCACTGAAGTAAAGAACAGTTACTGGCTAGAGGTTGAAGGTCTGGAGAGATGCCTTGCAAAGCTGGATGAACACGTCTCCATCTCTGTGCTAGCAACTGATTGCCACCCGTCTGTCCAAAGGGTAATGCGAGAAGAGTATGGCAACATCAAGCATGAGTACGATCTGTGGCACATTGTTAAAAGTGTAAAAAAGAGTCTGCTGAAGTGCCACAATGAGGACTTGCTTGAGTGGAGCAGGATGAACACCAACCACCTATGGTACTGTGCTGGCTCATGTGATGGAAGTGTGACCAAGCTTAAGGAGAAATGGATATCTGTGCTGCACCACATCACCAACACTCACCGGTGGGCATCTGGTGAGATGATACGGAAATGTGAGCACCCTCCCTACAGCCCTGAAGAGGAAAACAAACGCCCATGGCTCCTTCCCAGCTCTGCTGCATTTAAACACCTGCAGAAAGTTGTGTTGGACAAACTGCTGTTGGAAAAAGCTGGAGAAAGTAACAGAGGGCATTCACACTGGCACACTTGAGTCTCTCCACTCCCTCTACACAAAGTATGCCACAAAGAGGAAGAAATTCCTGAGGGAGGGCTTTGAGGCTCGGCTTCGTGTAGCTGCGCTGGACCACAACCACAACGTGATCAGAGAGACGGCAAAGACCAAACAGGGAGAGGAGCAAATGAAGCACCAGTTCTCCAAGGCTTGTCAGCAGTATGTGGTGGTACCAGTGAAGGTCTGCAAAGACTACAGCTTCAGAAAGGACATTGTGGCAGGAGCACTGAAGCGCTGTGAGGCAATCTCCATTCGGGCAGCACTGAGGGAACACACCAAAGAGAAAGCAGTGACCATCGGCAAACATAGAGGAGTTAAAAAAACAGACAAAGCCCTGTCAGTAGCAAAACATATCAGCAGGTTTTCAGCAAGGCCCAGCACTACAGATCCATAAGCCAACATTATTAGTCCGTTGTACCCCCACAACCCTGACAGGTGCATTTCAAGTTCAGATACCCTTCAGTGACACCACCTGTCATGTAGAAAATGTGTTAATTGAAAATGATTTGAAACTGGATGCTATTATTACTATTGATCATATATTATTTAAGTTTTATTTGGGGGGGTGGTATTGCCTTTATTACATTACAGCTTAGAGAGTGACAGGAACGAGCTATCTGGGTGCCACATTGATTATATATTGTTGAATATTGTTATAGTATTGTTTCATACAAGACATATTTATCCTGGAGTTTTTAGGCTTGCTCTCTTTCTTCTGTATGTTTGATCAGTTGCATGTGTTAGTTATTAATTTTGACTTTTCTGTTAACTAGAGTTTGAGCAAACTAGTTTTCAAGAACTCTGAATTAGAGCAGCTGGTGTTCAGTTAATGACTCAGGTTGGTGGTAAACTGTACAGTCCGCTTATCGTTGCTGTTGCTAGTTTTTTGGTTATTGTGACTATCAATATACTGCCAGCCACAATTTGTGATCTTCCTCACAATTTTTCCTTGTACTTTGTGGTGACTGCAGAAGTACACAGTGAACTACACCCAGGTTGGGAATCACTGGCCTGCAGCATGTCATTTAATCATTTTTAAAAATTGTTTTACTGCAATTTCAGCTACAATTAATTCAAAACATGACAGTTGATTCAAAACATGATTGGGATGTTGTTACCCACGTCTTGCAAACACACAACTGTCACAGCCCTCTGGCCCACTGGCACTGCTCCTCCCTCATTCATTCATACTCCTCGCTGAGGAGGAAGGATGTGGATCAGCTGCACGCTGAAACAATGGATGGGCACAAACACACAGGCACGTAACATATACTGTGACATTTTAATGACATTTTGAGTGGCACACTATACTATGACGTTTTTTTCATGATTTTGGACGACATGCTATACTGTGACGTTTTTTCATGATTTTGGACGACATGCTATACTGTGACGTTTTTTTCATGATTTTGGACGACATGCTATACTATGACGTTTTTTCATGATTTTGAACACATGCTATACTGTGACGTTTGTTTCATGATTTTGGACGACATGCTATACTGTGACGTTTTTTTTCATGATTTTGGACGACATACTATACTGTGACGTTTTTTCATGATTTTGAACACATGCTATACTATGACGTTTTTTTCATGATTTTGAACACATGCTATACTATGACGTTTTTTTCATGATTTTGGACGACATGCTATACTATGACGTTTTTTCATGATTTTGAACACATGCTATACTGTGACGTTTGTTTCATGATTTTGGACGACATGCTATACTGTGACGTTTTTTTTCATGATTTTGGACGACATACTATACTATGACGTTTTTTTCATGATTTTGGACGACATGCTATACTATGACTTTTTTTCATGATTTTGGACGACATGCTATACTATGACGTTTTTTCATGATTTTGGACGACATGCTATACTGTGACCTTTTTTTCATGATTTTGGACGACATGCTATACTGTGACGTTTGTTTCATGATTTTGAACACATGCTATACTATGACGTTTGTTTCATGATTTTGAACACATGCTATACTGTGACGTTTGTTTCATGATTTTGGACGACATGCTATACTGTGACGTTTTTTTTCATGATTTTGGACGACATGCGATACTATGACGTTTTTTCATGATTTTGGACAACATGCTAAATTCTGACGTTTTTCCATGATTTTGGACGACATGCTATACTATGACGTTTTTTCATGATTTTGGACGACATACTATACTATGACGTTTTTTCATGATTTTGGACGACATGCTATACTATGACTTTTTTTCATGATTTTGGACGACATGCTATACTGTGACTTTTTTTTCATGATTTTGGACGACATGCTATACTGTGACTTATTTTTCATGATTTTGGACGACATGCTATACTGTGACTTTTTTTTCATGGTTTTGGACGACATGCTATACTATGACCTTTTTTTCATGATTTTTGACGACATACCATACTATGACGTTTTTACATGATTTTGGACAACATACTATGACGTTTTTTCATGATTTTGAACACATGCGATACTATGACGCTTTTTCATGATGTTGGGCGACATGCTATACTGTGACTTTTTTTTATGATTTTGAGCACATACTATACTGTGACGTTTTTTTCATGATTTTGAACACATGCTATACTATGACGTTTTTTTCATGATTTTGGACGACATGCTATACTATGACCTTTTTTCATGATTTTGAACACATGCTATACTGTGACCTTTTTTTCATGATTTTGGACGACATACTATACTATGACGTTTTTTTCATGATTTTGAACACATGCTATACTATGACGTTTTTTCATGATTTTGAACACATGCTATACTGTGACGTTTTTTTTCATGATTTTGGACGACATGCTATACTATGACGTTTTTTTCATGATTTTGGACGACATACTATACTATGACGTTTTTTCATGATTTTGGACGACATGCTATACTATGACGTTTTTTCATGATTTTGGACGACATACTATACTATGACGTTTTTTCATGATTTTGGACGACATGCTATACTGTGACGTTTTTTCATGATTTTGAACACATGCTATACTATGACGTTTGTTTCATGATTTTGGACGACATGCTATACTGTGACGTTTTTTTTCATGATTTTGGACGACATACTATACTGTGACGTTTTTTCATGATTTTGAACACATGCTATACTATGACGTTTTTTTCATGATTTTGGACGACATGCTATACTATGACGTTTTTTCATGATTTTGAACACATGCTATACTGTGACTTTTTTTTCATGATTTTGGACGACATACTATACTATGACGTTTTTTTCATGATTTTGAACACATGCTATACTATGACGTTTTTTCATGATTTTGAACACATGCTATACTGTGACGTTTGTTTCATGATTTTGGACGACATGCTATACTGTGACGTTTTTTTTCATGATTTTGGACGACATACAATACTATGACGTTTTTTTCATGATTTTGGACGACATGCTATACTATGACTTTTTTTCATGATTTTGGACGACATGCTATACTATGACGTTTTTTCATGATTTTGGACGACATACCATACTATGACGTTTTTTTCATGATTTTGGACGACATGCTATACTGTGACGTTTGTTTCATGATTTTGGACGACATGCTATACTGTGACGTTTGTTTCATGATTTTGGACGACATGCTATACTGTGACCTTTTTTCATGATTTTGAACACATACTATACTGTGACGTTTGTTTCATGATTTTGGACGACATGCTATACTGTGACCTTTTTTTTCATGATTTTGGACGACATACCATACTATGACGTTTTTTTCATGATTTTGGACGACATGCTATACTGTGACGTTTTTTCATGATTTTGAACACATGCTATACTGTGACGTTTGTTTCATGATTTTGGACGACATGCTATACTGTGACCTTTTTTTTCATGATTTTGGACGACATACCATACTATGACGTTTTTTTCATGATTTTGGACGACATGCTATACTGTGACGTTTTTTCATGATTTTGAACACATGCTATACTGTGACGTTTTTTTTCATGATTTTGGACGACATGCTATACTATGACGTTTTTTCATGATTTTGGACGACATGCTATACTGTGACGTTTTTTCATGATTTTGGACAACATGCTATACTGTGACGTTTGTTTCATGATTTTGTACGACATGATATACTATGACGCTTTGTTTCATGATTTTGGACGACATGCTATACTGTGACGCTTTTTGTTTCATGATTTTGGGCGACATGCTATACTGTGACGTTTTTCATGATTTTGAACACATACTATACTATGACCTTTTTTCATGATTTTGACATGCTATACTGTGACGTTTTTTCATGATTTCGGACGACATGCTATACTGTGACGTTTTTTCATGATTTCGGACGACATGCTATACTGTGACTTTTTTTCATGATTTCGGACGACATGCTATACTGTGACGTTTTTCATGATTTCGGACAACATGCTATACTATGACATTTTTTCATGATTTCGGACGACATGCTATACTGTGACGTTTTTTCATGATTTCGGACGACATGCTATACTGTGACGTTTTTTCATGATTTCGGACGACATGCTATACTGTGACGTTTTTCATGATTTCGGACGACATGCTATACTGTGACGTTTTTCATGATTTTGGACGACATGCTATACTGTGACCTTTTTTTCATGATTTTGGACGACATGCTATACTGTGACGTTTTTTCATGATTTTGGACGACATGCTATACTGTGACGTTTGTTTCATGATTTTGAACACATGCTATACTATGACGTTTTTTTCATGATTTTGGACGACATGCTATACTATGACGTTTTTTTCATGATTTTGAACACATGCTATACTGTGACTTTTTTTTCATGATTTTGGACGACATACTATACTATGACGTTTTTTTCATGATTTTGAACACATGCTATACTATGACGTTTTTTCATGATTTTGAACACATGCTATACTGTGACCTTTTTTTCATGATTTTGGACGACATGCTATACTGTGACGTTTTTTCATGATTTTGGACGACATACTATACTGTGACGTTTTTTCATGATTTTGGACGACATGCTATACTGTGACGTTTTTTTTCATGATTTTGGACGACATGCTATACTATGACGTTTTTTTCATGATTTTGGATGACATACCATACTATGACGTTTTTTTCATGATTTTGGACGACATACCATACTATGACGTTTTTTTCATGATTTTGGACAACATGCTATACTGTGACGTTTGTTTCATGATTTTGGACGACATGCTATACTGTGACGTTTTTTCATGATTTTGAACACATGCTATACTGTGACGTTTGTTTCATGATTTTGGACGACATGCTATACTGTGACGTTTTTTCATGATTTTGGACAACATACCATACTATGACGTTTTTTTCATGATTTTGGACGACATGCTATACTGTGACGTTTGTTTCATGATTTTGGACGACATGCTATACTATGACGTTTTTTTCATGATTTTGGACGACATGCTATACTGTGACGTTTTTTTTCATGATTTTGGACGACATACTATACTGTGACGTTTTTTCATGATTTTGAACACATGCTATACTATGACGTTTTTTTCATGATTTTGGACGACATGCTATACTATGACCTTTTTTTCATGATTTTGAACACATGCTATACTGTGACCTTTTTTTCATGATTTTGGACGACATACTATACTATGACGTTTTTTTCATGATTTTGAACACATGCTATACTATGACGTTTTTTTCATGATTTTGTACACATGCTTTACTTTGACGTTTGTTTCATGATTTTGGACGACATGCTATACTATGACGTTTTTTTCATGATTTTGGACGACATACCATACTATGACGTTTTTTTCATGATTTTGGACGACATACCATACTATGACGTTTTTTTTCATGATTTTGGACGACATACCATACTATGACGTTTTTTTCATGATTTTGGACGACATGCTATACTGTGACGTTTTTTCATGATTTTGAACACATGCTATACTATGACGTTTGTTTCATGATTTTGGACGACATGCTATACTGTGACGTTTTTTTTCATGATTTTGGACGACATACTATACTGTGATGTTTTTTCATGATTTTGAACACATGCTATACTATGACGTTTTTTTCATGATTTTGGACGACATGCTATACTATGACCTTTTTTTCATGATTTTGAACACATGCTATACTGTGACGTTTTTTTTCATGATTTTGGACGACATACTATACTATGACGTTTTTTTCATGATTTTGAACACATGCTATACTATGACGTTTTTTCATGATTTTGAACACATGCTATACTGTGACGTTTGTTTTATGATTTTGGACGACATGCTATACTGTGACGTTTTTTTTCATGATTTTGGACGACATACTATGCTGTGACGTTTTTTCATGATTTTGGACAACATGCTATACTGTGACGTTTGTTTCATGATTTTGGACAACATGCTATACTGTGACGTTTTTTTTCATGATTTTGGACGACATACCATACTATGATGTTTTTTTCATGATTTTGGACAACATGCTATACTGTGACGTTTGTTTCATGATTTTGGACAACATGCTATACTGTGACGTTTGTTTCATGATTGTGGACGACATGCTATACTGTGACGTTTTTTCATGATTTTGAACACATGCTATACTGTGACGTTTGTTTCATGATTTTGGACGACATGCTATACTGTGACCTTTTTTTTCATGATTTTGGACGACATACCATACTATGACGTTTTTTTCATGATTTTGGACGACATGCTATACTGTGACGTTTTTTCATGATTTTGAACACATGCTATACTGTGACGTTTTTTTTCATGATTTTGGAATACATGCTATAATGTGACGTTTTTTCATTATTTTGGACATATCATACTGTGACGTTTTTTCATGATTTTGGACGACATGCTATACTGTGACGTTTGTTTCATGATTTTGAACACATGCTATACTATGACGTTTTTTTCATGATTTTGGACGACATACCATACTATGACATTTTTTTCATGATTTTGGACGACATGCTATACTGTGACGTTTTTTCATGATTTTGAACACATGCTATACTGTGACGTTTGTTTCATGATTTTGGACGACATGCTATACTATGACGTTTGTTTCATGATTTTGGACGACATGCTATACTGTGACGTTTGTTTCATGATTTTGACATGCTATACTGTGACGTTTTTCATGATTTTGAACACATACTATACTATGACCTTTTTTCATGATTTTGACGACATGCTATACTGTGACGCTTTTTTCATGATTTGGGACGACATGCTATACTGTGACGTTTTTCATGATTTTGGGCGACATGCTATACTGTGACGTTTTTCATGATTTTGAACACATGCTATACTGTGACGTTTTTTCATGATTTTGAACACATACTATACTATGACCTTTTTTTCATGATTTTGGACGACATGCTATACTGTGACGTTTTTTTCATGATTTGGGACGACATGCTATACTGTGACGTTTTTTCATGATTTTGGACGACATGCTATACTGTGACGTTTTTTCATGATTTTGGATGACATGCTATACTATGACGTTTTTTCATGATTTTGGACGACATGCTATACTGTGACGGTTTTTTCACGATTTTGGATGACATGCTATACTGTGACGTTTTTTCATGATTTTGGACGACATGCTATACTGTGACGTTTTTTCATGATTTTGGACAACATGCTATATCGTGACATTTTTTTCATGATTTTGGACGACATGCTATACTGTGACGTTTTTTCATGATTTTGAACACATGCTATACTGTGACGTTTGTTTCATGATTTTGGACGACATGCTATACTGTGACTTTTTTTCATGATTTTTGACGACATTCTATACTGTGACGTTTTTTCATGATTTTGGACGACATGCTATACTGTGACCTTTTTTTCATGATTTTGGACGACATGCTATACTGTGACTTTTTTTTCATGATTTTGGACGACATGCTATACTGTGACTTTTTTTTCATGATTTTGGACGACATATCATACTATGACGTTTTTTTCATGATTTTGGACGACATGCTATACTGTGACGTTTTTTCATGATTTTGAACACATGCTATACTGTGACGTTTTTTTTCATGATTTTGGACGACATGCTATACTGTGACGTTTTTTCATGATTTTGGACGACATGCTATACTGTGACGTTTTTTCATGATTTTGAACACATGCTATACTGTGACGTTTTTTCATGATTTTGGATGACATGCTATACTGTGACGTTTTTTAATGATTTTTGACGACATGCTATACTATGAAGTTTTTTAATTAATTTTGACGACATGCTATACTATGACTTTTTTTCATGATTTTGGACGACATGCTATACTATGGCTTTTTTCATGATTTTGGACGACATGCTATACTGTGACGTTTTTTCATGATTTTGGACAACATGCTATATCGTGACATTTTTTTCATGATTTTGGACGACATGCTATACTGTGACGTTTTTTCATGATTTTGAACACATGCTATACTGTGACGTTTGTTTCATGATTTTGGACGACATGCTATACTGTGACCTTTTTTTTCATGATTTTGGACGACATACCATACTATGACGTTTTTTTCATGATTTTGGACGACATGCTATACTGTGACGTTTTTTCATGATTTTGAACACATGCTATACTGTGACGTTTGTTTCATGATTTTGGACGACATGCTATACTGTGACTTTTTTTTCATGATTTTGGACGACATATCATACTATGACGTTTTTTTCATGATTTTGGACGACATGCTATACTGTGACGTTTTTTCATGATTTTGAACACATGCTATACTGTGACGTTTTTTTTCATGATTTTGGACGACATACTATACTATGACGTTTTTTTCATGATTTTGGACGACATGCTATACTGTGACGTTTTTTCATGATTTTGAACACATGCTATACTGTGACGTTTGTTTCATGATTTTGGACGACATGCTATACTGTGACGTTTGTTTCATGATTTTGGACGACATGCTATACTATGACGTTTGTTTCATGATTTTGGACGACATGCTATACTGTGACGTTTGTTTCATGATTTTGGACGACATGCTATACTGTGACGTTTTTTCATGATTTTGAACACATACTATACTATGACCTTTTTTTCATGATTTTGGACGACATGCTATACTGTGACGTTTTTTTCATGATTTGGGACGACATGCTATACTGTGACGTTTTTTCATGATTTTGGACGACATGCTATACTGTGACGTTTTTTCATGATTTTGGACGACATGCTATACTGTGACGTTTTTTCATGATTTTGAACACATGCTATACTGTGACGTTTTTTCATGATTTTGGATGACATGCTATACTGTGACGTTTTTTCATGATTTTGGACGACATGCTATACTATGACGTTTTTTCATGATTTTGGACGACATGCTATACTGTGACGTTTGTTTCATGATTTTGGACGACATGCTATACTATGACGTTTCTTCATGATTTTGGACGACATGCTATACTGTGACGTTTTTTCATGATTTTGGACAACATGCTATATCGTGACATTTTTTTCATGATTTTGGACGACATGCTATATTGTGACATTTTTTTCATGATTTTGGACGACATGCTATACTGTGACGTTTTTTCATGATTTTGGACGACATGCTATACTATGACGTTTTTTCATGATTTTGGATGACATGCTATGGATGACATGTGCAGGGTTTACATTCATACTGCACGGAGCAAAATGCCTCTCATTTCAGCTGGAATTTAATTATAATTTAGATGTTTTATTAACTTTAAAGTGACTTGCTATCAAGGTTCAATGTGCCCCACATTTCAGAGGCAGTTTATTTATTTTAGATGTTATTGTAGTGGTTAACTTTTGAGTTGCCGTCATGTTCACATTCATACCGCACAGCGTAAAGTGTCTCGTACTTCAGCAGCATTTAAAATCCAACATGGTTGTTGAGGATTGTGATTAAAGGCTTCAAAGGGCTCTTAATGCACACAGTATTTTTGGGACAATGCTTCAAATACTTAACAATAAATTGTGCTAATTTTTTACTGTTTCCTGAGTGTTTTCCTTTTTCAGACTAGTCAACTAGTCTTCATTAAAATTTTCATTTAGTGGACAGGGAAACTAGTCGCCAGGATCATGCCTAGTTGCTGGTGGCATTTTTGCACATCAGTTACAGGCGTTTTGCATGAAAGAATTCCCATTTCTCTTTTTGTCTCAGCTTGTGTCGCTGCTTTGATGTGGGTGGAAATGTGATGCCACACACATCTGAGCCCCAGGCAGGAATGAGTAACATTTCACCCTAAATCTGATGACAGTTATCGGAGCTGCTGGTTTTTGCGTCCAGCACTGTCAGTCTACTCTGATCAAACCACACCCCAAACTCCTAATAAATAATCCCTGAGAGTGTGTTTGCCTTAACTTTTAAATTGGATTGTTGCGTATCTGGTCATGAATATTTAATGTTAAAACAAAAAATACTCACTAAACCATGAATGTGAAACAACAAGCAGAGTAAATTATTCTGAAAACAAGATGCGAGAGTCATGTAAACAACGATCAAGCCTTCATTGTGTACGCAATAGATTTTTATTGAGGTCTTCTGCTGACTTTTACATGTTTCTTCAAACACATTTCAATCACACAAATATTTTTTTTCCCCCAAAACATTTCATTTACAGAAAAAAGAAAAGAATTCTTCCCAAATCAGATCTTAAAAACAATACAGAGGACATTTTTAATCAAAGATAACCTTACACACACAGAGAGGGTAGAGATCAAACAGCCAGAGGTCTGATGAGTTTGTGATGTTTCATCCTGCAGGACATGTACCTGAATGCTGGCGGTGTGACAGTGTCTTATTTCGAGTGGCTGAAGAATCTCAACCATGTCAGCTATGGAAGACTGACCTTCAAATATGAGAGGACTCAAACTACCACCTGCTCAGTGAGTACAAGGCTGCTCTTTGTTTTTCCTCTATAACCTGCAGACAGACCAGAGTGTGCTGAGGTCATACAACACAATCAGAAGATACATTATCGTGACATTTCTGTGACACATTCTGAAACAATATATAAACACCAAAACAAATTTCCCCTGTATGCATGAGCACCAATGTTTATAAGAATCTCCCCATATGCTATTAAGTCGCCATGTCAAGGCATCTATATTGCTATAAACTGAAAAACTGCAAAATAAAACTCACACACAACCCAGGGGAAACCCTGCCTTACAAACTAAATACAAATCAGAAAACAGTATATAATAGATTTGACAACCCAATTACATATTCCTAAAATAAAGTAGTAGGATAAAGCTTTAAGAATCAGCTATTTATAGTGTTTTATTCTGTGTTTTTATGCCTTTGTGGGGGCAGTGGTTGTAAAGCATTCATGTTTTCACTGTAAGAGAAACTTGACTGGTGCGCGGAGGCAAACAACAGCGAGGCGGTAATTCTAGTTTCTCTCCTTATTCATCAGGCATTCTTTCTCTTCAGTTGGCTGGGTTAGATGGTGTGTCAAGTGTGCCCTCACCCTCTGGCTCATCAGGATGTTATTCCTCATTGTTTAAGGTTAACCCTCCCATTGCTGCTGATAAGTCAGCTGATTGGGCCATTTGTCTCATTTGTAGAAAATTTCTCTCAAACCTCTCCATTAGCTGGCCTTTTACCACAACTGTTACATTAGGATATAAACATATAGTACCTTTTTTGGACTTTCTGGACCTGAGTTTGATAAGATCATCCTGTGTTGTTTTCTGAAGTTCAGGATACTTTCTCTCCATTTCATCCAGCCATTCTGGTACATGTTTGCTAAAGAAAATGAGGTTGCATTTGGCACCAGTAGCCTTTGTGTCATAAAAGAGAGTGTCTTCATTGTCACGCAGTTCATTATTTTTTTTCATTTTACCAGTCCTATCTTTACCTGGCCGGGCCATTCGTTTCATTCTTTGAAAATCTTGCTCAAACCTCTCCATCAGTACTTTGCCATATACCAAAACCTTTACACTCGGATCTAAAGTTATGGTACCTTTAACTTCCTTGGACTGAAGGATGATTTTACCATCCTGTTGAGTTTCCTGAAGTTCAGGGTATTGTTGCCTCAGTGTATCCAGCCATTCTATTAAACGTGTGCTGAAATACATGAGGCTGCATGTTTGACCATCAGCACCTTCATGATAAAACAGAGTGTCTTTATTGACACGCAGTGTTTTCACTCTGAATGCTGCCCTTTTATTTTCGTCCACACACCTTGAAGGGTATTCAAAACGATGAGAGATGCAGCCAGCAGCCATCTGTTTAAAAAAACAAACAAAAGAACCGTTATTTCTTACAAATTGACATGCTACTGATAAATGGCACAACACATTCAGTGTCCACTCTTCTGTGGTGTTATACCTTGTATTTCTCTGGGCGTTGTGATGCTCTGGATTACTCAGCGGGACGGCAGATACTCCGGCTCTACAGCTGCTTCCTGAAGCCACAAGGCAAAGCTCACATCAGGATTTACAATCAGATACAGGCGTTATGAAGTCTAACCTAGCCATAGTATAACAAATCTACCTGGGTGAAAATCTTTAGCTGAAGGAAGGTTTTCCAGTTGTTTCAGTACAAGCTGTGGTTGCTGATATACGCTTTTATAAATTGGGATTTCCCACACAGTCATTTATTGGTGCCACTTCACCACAATATCAGCACTGGACTCAGGGTCACTGGGACTTTGCATCCGTCTCGTTCTCGTGAATGCGACATCACAAATTTGGCACAAACATTCACTTGAACTCAACAATGAACTGATTGTATTTTGGGTGGTCAAAGGTCACTGTGAGCACCTGGACTGGTTTTGAACTGCATTTCTCTTCGCTTAATCATAAATCACAACATTTATATGACTCATTGACAGGGTTGCCAACTCTCACGCATCTGGCGTGACTGTCACGCTTTCACCATCAATGTCACTCTCTCACGCCCCTTTAAGAAATCTCACTCCACCATCGCCGAGTCCTTTTTAAAAAAATGTTTCATGCCCTCTAGTGTGCTCACCTGTGTGTGTTTGTTTGCGTGCATGTGTCTGTGTGTGTGTGTGTGTGTGTGTGCGCGCGCACACGCACCGGGGCCAAACTCCACCGTGTGTGATACAGAGAGCAGAGAACTGTAAACGTGTCACCATGTAGAGACAGAAATGACATGCCCTTGTGTAAATAAGATAAACTAGTCCATACCCATTGAGTACAGCATACCATAGCCACAGCGATCGGTCACATTTTTGCCATTTTTAAGCATTTTTCTGTTGTTATAGCGCCACCCAGTTGCCAATTAGAGTTAAATTTCTCCAGTCACCTTGAGGCGTCCTGTTCTACATATCTACCAAGTTTAGTAAACATTGATATGGCAGTTAGGCCTAGATAAGAAATTATCTCTCTAGCGCCCCCATTTTGTTTGATGGGGTCAATAATGGAGGGGTCCCCTCAGATTATGTGTGGTCATATGCCTACAAAGTTGCGTGGTGATGGGTGAAACCCTTGAGATGTTATACACCTTTATGTGATGAGCCACGCCCTCCGCAATATTCATTGCCTTATAGAAGCTCAGTTTGAGTAAGTTTTCCAACTTTTGCCAAGAGGGAACTTTAGATATTGCTCCCTAGATTATGTTCACCCAGTTTCATGCAGATCGCTCAAACTTCCTAGGGGGACGGCATGAAAATAGGATTTAACAGCATGAATTTTCAAATTTTCCTCGGGGGAGAATCCCCCCAACCCACCATGAAATCTTTCTTTTTGTCACAACAGGACATATTACTGGATTTTTTAAGCAGATGATCAAACATATTGATGACAGTGACCTTAAAACAGTGCCGTAAAACAAATATTGAGGGTCTATGGATGTATGTGGGGCTTAGGCCTATAGATATGATTATGTAAACGTACACTATTTTCTTCTGTTTGCCACATGTGCATATTAACCTTTTTAAGGTAAAAAAACCCCCCAAAGTGCTGCCGTGTCCACGTATGTTCATGACCACGCACGCACAAGCAGATAATACGTCACAAGGTGAAATCTACGTGGCTGTTATACATCACTGACAAGGCTGCTAGTGCATTTTTAAATGACACATTAGTTTTTAAAGGAGGGATTAAAGAGACAAAAAAAATAGAGTGGTAGTCAAGAAGGTTTGCTTGATTAAACATCACAGGGTCTTTTGTATGATACCTCCACAAAATCAGGTCGTAAGGGTCTTACCTATTTCACCCACTTTGCCCAGAATTGAATGAACACATTCTTCTGAAGATGAAGACAATAAGTAATCTTTTCCATAACATAAATATAATTTACAATATCTGTCCACTCCTCTATGTGCAGGGTTCAGGAAGCAACCAGCGCCTTGTGAGGGCTTTCTTGCAAGCTGATAGCAAAACACCAATATATATATTTGTCAGAACACTTTGCCTTAAAATCCATACACCCTAAAAATAATGTCGAAAATTGCTAAGGAAGATCAGAGTTAAGTATCTTTTTTAGTGCTTTTGTCTTTTCTGTCCAGAGAGGCCTGATCACTGGACACTCCCAGAATACATGCCAGTGATTGGCTTCCTGAAACCCACGCTGTCTCCAGCACCTGGCAATGCACAGAGATAGGTCGCAGCCAGACCTGACAGCAGTGCTGTCAGGTCTGGCTGCGACCTATCTCTGTGTCCAGGCGTCCTCTACCCCAAGTGAGAGGGTCTTCTCCACAGCTGGAGACACATTAAGCCCAGAAAGATCCAGCCTCCTTGCTGACAAAGCAGACCAGCTCATTTTTCTGAAAAAGAATGGTTAATTTTCTCATTTCCTTTCACTGAACTGTTTGTTCTCACTTGATAATTCATGATGTTCTGATAGTTCTTACTTGATACATCATGACTGTTTTAATTGATCTCAGTGATTGCATTATTCTCACTTGAATTCTTACTGAATTCCGATTGATATTGTGTACTCAGAGCCCAGCCATGTTCTGCCTTGCTCAGTTACGTCCAGCCCTGCCCCTGTCCTGATGCCTAGTCCAGCCCAGCCCAGCCCTGTCCAACCCAGCTTGTAAATTATTTTTATATTAATAAAACCTTTTTTACTATATCTGTAGTCACATAGTACTTATTTTTCCGTAGTGAGAATTGATAAGAGAATTGATAAGGAATTGGAATCACTAAAACCTTATCAATACACAGCCCTACTTGGCATCCCCTCCAGTGAAATGTGCCTTCTGCTGTACATGATCAATTCTGTCAGCAATAATTTACAGATGATAACAGACTTATTCTTACCGAGTCTGTGGCAGTTCAGCTTGGGTGATGTCCCTTTGTAAATTCAGCGTTGGTGTCAGATGATGTGAAGTGTCTGTCCAAGAGATAAGACCTCCTTTTCATTTATACACTGTCTTGGTCACATACAGCCAATCATGAAACAGCATCATCATTTCTACCATAATAGGTCATATCCTGTAAAACAAAATATGTCAAGTTGTAAAACTGGATGAGCTGCATGAACTGTCACGGTTTAGTGTTCTCATCAAAGTGTAAGAGCTGCAGGCTAAGCACCAAGCCAAATGAAGAAATGAGTCGTCGAATTGAAGACCGTTTTGTGGACGTGGACATTCCATTTATGTGATAGGTGTGCAAGCTTTTCCTGACGTCTTCTTGACATTTTTTTGGCCTACGCACCTGATGTGAGTTTTTGTTTGGACTTGTAGCAAGAGCGCAAACACCCCCTCCTTTTTCTTAATTGTTATTGTAAGAAATTAATATGTATATGTTTTTAACGTTTCAACATATATAACTGACACACAAAAACACATAAATAGCCAAAATATTTTCTTAAATTGTCGTTTAAATCCTTTTCCCCGCAGCTGGCTTTTGATCATATTTAATCTATATCCAATTCCCACACCTGGCTTCTGATTATGTGTGATCAAAAGTCAGGTGCAGGGGGAAAGTTTGTGGAGAGTTGGTGGTTATTGTAAGTGTGAAATAAATTAATAATGGGCATGGATCGGAGAAGGCATCGTGGTGCAGTTATTGCAGCAGGACTGCTGTACCTGCAGGCTGAGGAGGAGGCTGCCCAGCTGAGGAGGCAGGTCCCAGAAAGACAGCAGAGAATGAGGCGGAGGATGAGACGTGCGATGCTTACATGTCTCTATTGTTTGATGTTTGTCCAGTTGTGAACAAAGTACCCTGAAAAAGTAGTAATATCACAACAAAGAACAAAAACTCAGTCACAAGTAAAAGTGCCGCAAATCTGACTTGAGTAAAAGTATCTGGGTATTGTCAGCAAAATGTAGGCCTGCTTAAAATGAAAAGCTAAAAGTACTCATTGTGCATAGTGACCCAATTTTAAGTGTTGTAACCATCAAACATGAATATGTGTTGAGTATTGTTTGATCAATTTACACGTAGGCTACATGTGAGCAGCATTTAAATGTTGTCATGGTAGAACTAATTTTAACACCTTTCACTGTTGTACTAGTCTAATGTATAACAACACACAGCAACTTGTAAATATGAAACTTACAACATATAAAACAAACTATCTGAAAAGTAACTATAGCTATCAAATAAATGTAGCTTGAGTAGAATGTACAGTATTTCCCTCTAAGTATAAAGTAGCACAAAATGGAAATACCCAAAGTACAGCTGTTGAATAAATACTACAATAAATCAGAATCGGATATACTTTATTATATTATATTATATTATATTATATTATATTATATTATATTATACATATTTATAAATACAATTCATCTTTAAATACAATAAATAAATTACAATAAATTCTTAAAATCATTATTGAATGGTAAAAATACATAAATAAGCAAAAGAATACAAACAAAGAACAACAATTAAATTAACAATGTTACAACATTACATAATATAAGAATATATCTTATATACTGAGACTGAATGTTGCCCATTGGACATTCCCCAAACGAATTACATTTCATATTCAACCACTACAGAGATATCAGCAACGAATTTCAAAAGGACTACCAGAGAGAGGCTGCTCTCTGTGGGGCAGCCTGAGCGCTCATATCACACGTTTATTATCTATGAGCACTGACACCGCTAGATGACAGCGGTGTCAGTGTTCATAAACACATGAGCGCTGACACCGCTGTTATCTAGCGGGACCTGACATTCAGGCGGGCTCTATATTAAAACATCGACCACGGGTCTGAAGTTTAAACTACGCATGAAAACACTACATTCCGTGACAAAACAACAGTAACATATCGGTAATTACAACTTAAAATTGTGCGCCTTTCCCTCACTTGCTATTTCCGATGATTGTTGCGAAATGCATGCTGGGATACCTGGCTGTCTGAAGTCTACACAAGTCTGCTCCGACGCATCCCCGGTGAAATGGGTGTGGCGAGAACACATCCGGGCATTTGGACTGAACTTGGCTAGATGTGAACTTTGAATTGGAACAGTACTTGGGCTGTGACTGATGACGTGTCACAAGTCCACACGAACACAAGTCCGCACAAGAACGCATACTGAGAAACGGCTAGACAGACAGACAGACACATCGTGCATTATTGGTAATTGTCATGGTCCAGAAACAACAGATGTCTTTGACGTCTCTTTAATTTCCTCTTTCTTCTCTTTTCCCTTCTAGTGTCTGTGCAGGAGAGTTTAGAGAGGAAGTTTGGGAAGCAGGGAGGGCCCATTCCCATCGTACCCACCGCTGACTTCCAGGCCAGAGTGGCTGTGAGTAACATCAGATTAGTGCTGGTCAAAACTGAATGAATGATTTTTTTTTTCTACTTTTACTGGGAGTTTATTTATATCGAGTCTGCATTGTTACGTACTTGGCTCGCACTCTAAAGTCTGACACTGACAAAAGCTCTCAGCATCGGCCACCTACTCAGTTTATGTTATCAAATTAGCTGTCATTAACATTCACCTTCCTTCGCAGGGTGCCTCTGAGAAGGACGTTGTTCACTCTGGGTTGGCCTACACCATGGAGAGATCTGCCCGGGTAAGTGATCGCACAGACCATAACACAGTCCAGTCTGTTTTAGTGAGCAGTCAACATATTATCCAGTATAATAAACTGAGATGAAACATTCACCTTCCACTTAAAATGAGTGTGCAAGTAGTACATTATGACTGTTTGGGCTGCAGGGCATTTTACATTGTATAAATTAGCCTAGCAGCTAGTGATCTTTTCCTCTTCTCATATGAAGCCAGGGACAACAGCAACATTTAACAAAGGTAACGTTACAAAATTCAGCTCCATTACAACTCACAAGGTTCACTGACAAAACAACTGTCTTATACTAAACACGTTCTCCAAACAAATACAACATGCTAACGTCATTAGCACAAGCCTATGGCATTTTACATTGTGTAAATTAGCCTAGCAGCTAGCGGACTTTTCCTCTACTCATATGAAGCCAGGATAAATCACACACAAGACTTAAAATGTTATTTTTGTGGAGGCTTTATTGTCTTCACAATTTATTGTTTCTTATCTGTGAAATTAAAGTAAATAAAAGCTTTGTTTCCACTGAGAGAAATGGTTTCAGCTTACAGAAACAGACAGGAGGTCTGCGTCACTGCGACGTGTAGTTACATTTCTGGGGAGGTGCACGTCAGGCTACAGCGTAGGCTCTATGTCGACACAGAGCTTACGCCGTAGGTACGGCGTCGATTCAACGCCTAAGTATAAATTCCTCCTTACAGTGTTAAACGTCAGCAAGCACAAGTCAGCAACTCCTGCTCTGGTCTAGTTGGTTGCTAATGGTACTGAAGCAGCTCTGTCCTTCAAGGCTTTCTATCAGAGATGTTTGAATTGCTGTCAGCCATGATTGTATAATATGTTCTCCTCTGCCTTTTCTAGCAAATCATGCGCACAGCAAGCAAGTACAACCTGGGTCTGGACCTTCGGACAGCCGCTTATGTCAACGCCATCGAGAAGGTCTTCAAAGTCTACAACGAAGCGGGGCTGACCTTCACATAAATGGCCAATCACGACCTGCACTTCCTCCTCCCCTCCACCCTTCTGCTACTGATCACCCTGTCCTGCGTTCTTCCACCTTCTCAGCAGCCTTCAGAACATATCACTGTTTACCACTGCTCTGTGGCTCTTGACACACTCACACACACACACACTCACACAGTGAGACATTGGCTTGCCTGGTATTTATCCTGTAATCTTTGTGCTGCCATTATACTGTATCTGCATCTCTGTATAAATGTTGCCCCTTGAGAAAAAGCAGGTAGGCAGTAACATCCAGAGAGAAGGAGAGACCCTGTCCCTCAGCCCTCTGATGAACCTTCATACTATTGTTGTCTGGCAGCCATGTTCGGGCCGCCCATTTTGTGATAGCTGAATGCACGTATGACCCTCCTGCTGCCACAGTTTCAGCTGACAGCACAACAGATGCCTTATTTCAGAAAGAGGTCTGGTCTAAAAGGGAGATGGCCACTTCAATTTACTTTAATGAAAAGGGATTGAGATTTAACTTCACTTGAATAAAGAGAGAACAGTAATTTTATTACTCTTGAGTTTGTCCTCACTTATTAAGAGAAGGTTAGTAAGTTGCCAACGCTTAGAGTTCCCGACAAGGATTTCTGTTTTCATAGTTGGTGTTTTTACTGTTGAAAATAGATGTTCTCCCCTCTCTCATCCCCTCCTTTTTTCCTGCTTTCCCGTCGCTTTATCTCATATATTAAAAGCCGCTTCTCCCCGACTCCTCCGCTGGCCAAGGAAGGGGAGCAGGGAGGGCGTGAGGTGTCACTGTGACCGCCCGTCCCCTGGTTGAGTTTTCCTCAGTTTTAATCGTCCAGTTCCTCAACATTGAAATTATTTTGGAGGAAATGACTTTTTATTTTTATTTTATTCATTTTTTGAAAACCAATAAAATGTTCAGAAAAAACAAATTGTGTCACATCAGTTTATTTTCGTAGCATACTACCAGAGATTAAAGGTGTGTGTTACAGAGGGACTTGGCATACTACACTATGACTGTTTTAATAAAAACATCATCACATTTTTCATGGCATAAATATACTATCACATTTTTATGAGATTTTGTCTTGATTTTTTTTAATGGGCTACTATACTATGACATTTTGAGTGGTCTACTATACTATGTTGTTTTTATGACATTTTGAGTGGCATACTAAACTGCCACGTCCTCGCTGGCGGGTCTAGGGCATGGGGGGGAGTAACATAATGAAACAGAGGGAACTTTAAAAAGAAAAAGGCAAGCAAAACAAATAGCCGGTTTAAAGGAAGTTTGTTTAAAACAAAACTGTGAGAAAGGACCACCAACGAAAAACGAGCTCGAGAAGGGAACCGGATCATCTGTAGCAAGGAAACACACAAAAAAGAAAAGATGAATCACAGCTAACCAAATATCACCGCACTAAGCCAAACTTTTCCTTGTTACCCACGTCTTGCAAACACACAACTGTCACAGCCCTCTGGCCCACTGGCACTGCTCCTCCCTCATTCATTCATACTCCTCGCTGAGGAGGAAGGATGTGGATCAGCTGCACGCTGAAACAATGGACGGGCACAAACACACAGGCACGTAACATATACTCTGACATTTTAATGACATTTTGAGTGGCACACTATACCATGACGTTTTTTCATGATTTTGGACGACATGCTATACTGTGACGTTTTTTCATGATTTTGGACGACATGCTATACTATGACGTTTGTTTCATGATTTTGAACACATGCTATACTATGACGTTTTTTTTCATGATTTTGGACGACATGCTATACTATGACGTTTTTTCATGATTTTGGACGACATGCTATATCGTGACATTTTTTTCATGATTTTGGACGACATGCTATACCGTGACATTTTTTTCATGATTTTGGACGACATGCTATACTGTGACATTTTTTTCATGATTTTGGAAGACATGCTATACTGTGATGGTTTTTCATGATTTTGGATGACATGCTATACCGTGACATTTTTTTTATGTTTTTGGATGACATGCTATACCGTGACGTTTTTTTCATGATTTTGGACGACATGCTATACTGTGACGTTTGTTTCATGATTTTGGACGACATGCTATACTGTGATGTTTTTTCATGATATTGGACGACATGCTATACCGTGACATTTTTTTCATGATTTTGGGCGACATGCTATACCGTGACGTTTTTCATGATTTTGGACGACATGCTATACCGTGACGTTTTTCATGATTTTGGACGACATGCTATACTGTGATGTTTTTTTCATGATTTTGGATGACATGCTATACTATGACGTTTATTCATGATTTTGGACGACATGCTATACTATGACGTTTCTTCATATTTTTGGACGACATGCTATACTGACATTTTTTTCACGATTTTGGATGACATGCTATACTGTGACGTTTTTTTCACGATTTTGGACGACATGCTATACTGACATTTTTTTCACGATTTTGGATGACATGCTATACTGTGACGTTTTTTTCACGATTTTGGACGACATGCTATACTGTGACGTTTTTTCACGATTTTGGACAACATGCTATATTGTGACCTTTTTTCACGATTTTGGATGACGTGCTATACTGTGATGTTTTTTCATGATTTTGGACGACATGCTATACCGTGATGTTTTTTTCATGATTTTGGACGACATGCTATACCGTGATGTTTTTCCATGATTTTGGACGACATGATATACTGTGATGTTTTTTTTCATGATTTTGGACGACATGCTATATCGTGACGTTTTTTTCATGATTTTGGACGACATGCTATACTGTGACGTTTTTTTCACGATTTTGGATGACATGCTATACCGTGACATTTTTTTCCTGATTTTGGACGACATGCTATACTGTGACGGTTTTTCATGATTTTGGATGACATGCAGGGTTTACATTCATACTGCACGGAGCAAAATGCCTCTCATTTCAGCTGGAATTCATTTATAATTTAGATGTTTTATTAACTTTAAAGTGACTTGCTATCAAGGTGCAATGTGCCCCACATTTCAGTGGCAGCTTATTTATTTTAGATGTTATTGTAGTGGTTAACTTTTGAGTTGCCCTCATATTCACATTCATACGGCGCAAAGTGTCTCGTACTTCAGCAGCATTTAAAATCCAACATGGTTGTTGAGGATTGTGATTAAAGGCTTCAAAGGGCTCTTAATGCACACAGTATTTTTGGGACAATGCTTCAAATACTTAATAAATTGTGCTAAATTTTTACTGTTTCCTGAGTGTTTTCCTTTTTCAGACTAGTCCACTAGTCTTTTTATAGGCATTTTGCATGAAAGAATTACATTTCTCTTTTTGTCTCAGCTTGTGTCGCTGCTTTGATGTGGGTGGAAATGTGATGCCACACACATCTGAGCCCCAGGCAGGAATGAGCAACATTTCACCGTAAATCTGATGACAGTTATCGGAGCTGCTGGCTTTTGCGTCCAGCACTGTCAATCTACTCTGATCAAACCACACCCCAAACTCCTAATAAATAATATCTGAGAGTGTGTTTGCCCTAACTTTTAAATTGGATTGTTGCGTATCTGGTCACGAATATTTAATGTTAAAACAAAAAATACACACTAAACCATGAATGTGAAACAACAAGCAGAGTAAATTATTCTGAAAACAAGACGCGAGAGTCATGTAAACAACGATCAAGCCTTCATTGTGTACGCAATAGATTTTTATTGAGGTCTTCTGCTGACTTTTACATGTTTCTTCAAACACATTTCAATCACACAAATATTTTTTCCCCCCCAAAACATTTCATTTACAGAAAAAAGAAAAGAATTCTTCCCAAATCAGATCTTAAAAACAATACAGAGGACATTTTTAATCAAAGATAATCTTACACACACACAGAGGGTAGAGATCAAACAGCCAGAGGTCTGATGAGTTTGTGATGTTTCATCCTGCAGGACATGTACCTGAATGCTGGCGGTGTGACAGTGTCTTATTTCGAGTGGCTGAAGAATCTCAACCATGTCAGCTATGGAAGACTGACCTTCAAATATGAGAGGGACTCAAACTACCACCTGCTCAGTGAGTACAAGGCTGCTCTTTGTTTCCTCTATAACCTGCAGACAGACCAGAGTGTGCTGAGGTCATACAACACAATCAGAAGATACATTATCGTGACATTTCTGTGACACATTCTGAAACAATATATAAACACCAAAACAAATTTCCCCTGTATGCATGAGCACCAATGTTCATAAGAATCTCCCCATACGCTATTAAGTCGCCATGTCAAGGCATCTATATTGCTATAAACTGAAAAACTGCAAAATAAAACTCACACACAACCCAGGGGAAACCCTGCCTTACAAACTAAATACAAATCAGAAAACAGTATATAATAGATTTGACAACCCAATTACATATTCCTAAAATAAAGTAGTAGGATAAAGCTTTAAGAATCAGCTATTTATAGTGTTTTATTCTGTGTTTTTATGCCTTTGTGGGGACAGTGGTTGTAAAGCATTCATGTTTTCACTGTAAGAGAAACTTGACTGGTGCGTGGAGGCAAACAACAGCGAGGCGGTAATTCTAGTTTCTCTCCTTATTCATCAGGCATTCTTTCTCCTCAGTTGGTGGGTTGGGTGGTGTGTCAAGTGTGCCCTCACCCTCTGGCTCATCAGGAAGTTATTCCTAATTGTTTAAGGTTAACCTTCCCATTGCTGCTGCTAAGTTAGCTGATTGGACCGTTTCTTTCATTTGTTGAAAATCTCTCTCAAACCTCTTCATTAGCTGGCCTTCTACCACAACTTTTACATTAGGACGTAAGGTTATGGTACCTGGCTGGGTCCCATTCTTGAGTATGATCATATTGTCCTGCGTTTTTTCCTGAAGTTCAGTATACATTCTCTTCATTTTATCCAGCCATTGTAGTACACGTTTGCTATAGAAAATGAGGTTGTATTTTTCACCATTCCTTTTGTAATAAAAAAGAGTGTCTTCATTTTCACGCAGTTTTTCATCCCTTAGTGCCTTAGCACAATCTAAAAGGCGAGCTCCATTACCAGTACTAACTATACCTGGCCTGACCGCTTGTGCCATTTGTGGAAAATCGTGCTCAAACCTGTCCCTCAGTTCTTTGTCATGTACCAGAACCTTTACACTCGGATCTAAAGTTATGATACCTTCCTTGGACTGAAGGATGATTTTACCATCCTGTTGAGTTTCCTGAAGTTTAGGGTATTGTTGCTTCAGTGTATCCAACCATTCTCTGACACGTGTGCTGAAATACATGAGGCTGCATGTATGACCATCAGCACCTGTATGATAATACAGAATGTCTTTATTGCCACGCAGTGTTTTGTCTCTGAATGCTGCCCTGTCCTCTTCGTCTTCGGGGTATTCAAAAGGACGAGCGACACGCTTAGCAGCCATCTGTTTTAAAACAAAAAAAAGAACCATTATATCTTACAAATTGACATGCTACTGATAAACGGCACAACACATTCAGTGCCCACTCTTCTGTGGTGTTATACCTTGTATTTCTCTGGGCGTTGTGATGCTCTGGATTTCTCAGCGGGACGGCAGATACTCCGGCTCTACAGCTGCTTCCTGAAGCCACAAGGCAAAGCTCACATCAGGATTTACAATCAGATACAGGCGTTATGAAGTCTAACCTAGCCATAGTATAACAAATCTACCTGTGTGAAAATCTTTAGCTGAAGGAAGGTTTTCTAGTTGTTTCAGTACAAGCTGTGGTTGCTGACATAAGCTTTTATAAATTGGGATTTCCCACACAGTCATTTACTGGTGCCACTTCACCACAATATCAGCACTGGACTCAGGGTCACTGGGACTTTGCATCCGTCTCGTTCTCGTGAATGCGACATCACAAATTTGGCACAAACATTCACTTGAACTCAACAATGAACTGATTGTATTTTGGGTGGTCAAAGGTCACTGTGAGCGGCTGGACTGGTTTTGAACTGCATTTCTCTTCGCTCATTCATAAATCACAACATTTATATGACTCATTGACAGGGTTGCCAACTCTCACGCATCTGGCGTGACTGTCACGCTTTCACCATCAATGTCACTCTCTCACGCCCCTTTAAGAAATCTCACTCCACCGTCCCCGAGTCCTTTTTAAAAAAAAATTTATGCCCACTAGTGTGCTCACCTGTGTGTGTTTGTTTGCACGCACGTGTTTGTGTGTGTGTGTGTGTGTGTGTATGTGTGCACACCGGGGCCGAACTCCGCCGTGCGTGATACAGAGAGCAGAGAACTGTAAACGTGCCACCATGTAGAGACAGAAATGACATGCCCTTGTGTAAATAAGATAAACTAGTCCATACCCATTGAGTACAGCATACCATACCATGACTTAGTCATACATAAATTAGAAAAAAACAACAAACATTGGTCCACAGGGGGAGCCACAGTGATCGGTCGCATTTTAACCATTTTTAAGCATTTTTCTGTTGTTATAGTGCCACCCAGTTGCCAATTAGAGTTGAATTTCTCCAGTCACCTTGAGGCGTCCTGTTCTACATATCTACCAAGTTTAGTAAAAATCAATATGGCGGTTAGGCCTAGATAAGAAATTAGCTCTCTAGTGCCCCCATTTTGTTTGATGGGGTCAATAATGGAGGGGTCCCCTCAGATTATGTGTGGTCATATGCCTACAAAGTTGCGTAGTGATGGGTGAAACCCTTGAGATGTTATACACCTTTATGTGATGAGCCACGCCCTCCGCAATATTCATTGCCTTATAGAAGCTCAGTTTTAGTAAGTTTTCCAACTTTTGCCAAGAGGGAACTTTAGATATTGGTCCCTAGGTTATGTTCACCCAGTTTCATGCAGATCGCTCAAACTTCCTAGGAAGAGATCAATTTTAAGTGTTTTTCAAAAAATTCAAAATGGCGGAAAATCTACAGTACAGGCCAAAAGTTTGGACACACCTTCTCATTCAATGCGTTTTCTTTATTTTCATGACTATTTACATTGTAGATTCTCACTGAAGGCATCAAAACTATGAATGAACACATGTGGAGTTATGTACTTAACAAAAAAAGGTGAAATAACTGAAAACATGTTTTATATTCTAGTTTCTTCAAAATAGCCACCCTTTGCTCTGATTACTGCTTTGCACACTCTTGGCATTCTCTCCATGAGCTTCAAGAGGTAGTCACCTGAAATGGTTTTCCAACAGTCTTGAAGGAGTTCCCAGAGGTGTTTAGCACTTGTTGGCCCCTTTGCCTTCACTCTGCGGTCCAGCTCACCCCAAACCATCTCGATTGGGTTCAGGTCCGGTGACTGTGGAGGCCAGGTCATCTGCCTCTCCTTAGCAGTGGTTTCCTAGCAGCTATTTGACCATGAAGGCCTGATTCGCGCAGTCTCCTCTTAACAGTTGTTCTAGAGATGGGTCTGCTGCTAGAACTCTGTGTGGCATTCATCTGCTCTCTGATCTGAGCTGCTGTTAACTTGCGATTTCTGAGGCTGGTGACTGATGAACTTATCCTCAGAAGCAGAGGTGACTCTTGGTCTTCCTTTCCTGGTCGGTCCTCATGTGTGCCAGTTTCGTTGTAGCGCTTGATGGTTTTTGCGACTCCACTTGGGAACACATTTAAAGTTTTTGCAATTTTCCGGACTGACTGACCTTCATTTCTTAAAGTAATGATGGCCACTCGTTTTTCTTTAGTTAGCTGATTGGTTCTTGCCATAATATGAATTTTAACAGTTGTCCAATAGGGCTGTCGGCTGTGTATTAACCTGACTTCTGCACAACACAACTGATGGTCCCAAGCCCATTGATAAAGCAAGAAATTCCACTAATTAACCCTGATAAGGCACACCTGTGAAGTGGAAACCATTTCAGGTGACTACCTCTTGAAGCTCATGCCAAGAGTGTGCAAAGCAGTAATCAGAGCAAAGGGTGGCTATTTTGAAGAAACTAGAATATAAAACATGTTTTCAGTTATTTCACCTTTTTTTGTTAAGTACATAACTCCACATGTGTTCATTCATAGTTTTGATGCCTTCAGTGAGAATCTACAATGTAAATAGTCATGAAAATAAAGAAAACGCATTGAATGAGAAGGTGTGTCCAAACTTTTGGCCTGTACTGTATATAACTGGAAGTTATGGTTCCTTGAGGCAAATGTGTTCCTCATGAGGAGAGGCATCTATGTGCAAAGTTTCATGTCTCTACGACACAAGGGGTATGAGATATGCCCATTCAAAGTTTGCAATTTCAATTGGTTGCTATAGCGCCCCCCTTTGGCCAATTGATGTAATATTGCTTCATTTGCATCCTCCCATGACCCTCTACCACTGTGCCAAATTTCACATGGATTGACCAAGTCAGAGAAAAAAGGAGAAAAAATAGGATTTAACAGCATGAATTTTCAAAATTTTCTCGGGGGAGAATCCCCCCAACCCACCATGAAATCTTTCTTTTTGGCACAACAGGACATATTACTGGATTTTTTAAGCAGATGATCAAACAGATTGATGACATTGACCTTAAAACAGCACTGTAAAACAAATATTGAGGGTCTATGGATGTATGTGGGGCTTAGGCCTATAGATATGATTATGTAAACGTACACTATTTTCTTCTGTTTGCCACATGTGCATATTAACCTTTTTAAGGTAAAAAAAAAACAACCCAACAACATGCTGCCATGTCCATGTATGTTCATGACCATGCATGCACAAGCAGATAATACGTTGCAAGGTGAAATCTACGTGGCTGTTATACATCACTGACAAGGCTGCTAGTGCATTTTTAAATGACACATTAGGAGGGATGAAAGAGACAAAACATCACAGGGTCTTTTGTATGATACCTCCACAAAATCAAGTCGTAAGGGCCGTACGTATATCACCCACTTTGCCCAGAATTTAATGAACACATTCTTCTGAAGATGAAGACAATAAGTAATCTTTTCCATAATATAAATATCATTAACAATATCTGTCCACTCCTCTAATGTGCAGGGTTCATGAAGCAACCAGCGCCTTGTGAGGGCTTTCTTGCAAGCTGACAGCAAAACACCAAACATATATTTGTCAGAACACTTTGCCTTAAAATCCATACATCCTAAAAATAATGTAGAGAATTGCGAAGGAAGATCAGAGTTAAGTATCTTTTTTAGTGCTTTGTGAAATTCTGTCCAGAGAGGCCTGATCACTGGACACTCCCAGAATACATGCCAGTGATTGGCTTCCTGAAACCCACGCTGTCTCCAGCACCTGGCATCCCCTCCAGTGAAATGTGCCTCCTGCTTCGGTGTGATTAAAAAATGAATAAAACACATTTGTTTGTTTTTGATTTAACTTTAAGACATAGGAAACAAATCTACATGATCAATTCTGTCAGCAATAATTTACAGATGATAACAGACTTATTCTTACCAAGTCTGTGGCAGTTCAGCTTGGGTGATGTCCCTTTGTAAATTCAGCGTTAGTTGGTGTCAGATGATGTGATGTGTCTGTCCAAGAGATAAGACCTCCTTTTCATTTATACACTGTCTTGGTCACATACAGCCAATCATGAAACAGCATCATCATTTCTACCATAATAGGTCATATCCTGTAAAACAAAATATGTCAAGTTGTAAAACTGGATGAGCTGCATGAACTGTCACGGTTTAGTGTTCTCATCAAAGCGTAAGAGCTGCAGGCTAAAGACCGAGCTAAATGAAGAAATAAGTTGAATAAATACTACAATAAATACAATTCATCTTTAAATACAATAAATAAATTACAATAAATTCTTAAAAACATTATTGAATGGTAAAAACACATAAATAAGCAAAAGAATACAAACAAAGAACAACAATTAAATAAACAATGTTACAACATTTAATAATATAATAATATATCTTATATACTGAGACTGAATATTGCCCATTGGACATTCCCCCAAAAAATTACATTTCATATTTAACCACAACAGAGATATCAGCGACAAATTTAAAAGGACTACCAGAGAGAGGCTGCTCTCTGTGGGGGCAGGCTGAGCGCTCATACACACATTTATTATCTATGAGCACTGACACCGCTGTTATCTAGCAGGACTTCAGTCACATTCAACTGGGCTCTATATTAAAACATCGACCACGGGTCTGAAGTTTAAACTATGCATGTTAACACTATGATCTGTGACAAAACAGTAACATATCGGTAATTACAACTTACAATTGTGCGTCTTTCCCTCACTTGGCATTTCTGATGATTGTTGCGAAATGCGTGCTGGGATACCTGGCTGTCTGAAGTCCACACAAGTCTGCTCCGACGCATCCCCGGTGAAATGGGGGGTGGCAAGAACACATCCGGGCATTTGGACTGAACTTGGCTAGATGTGAACTTTGAATTGGAACAGTACTTGGGCTGTGACTGATGACGTGTCACAAGTCCACACGAACACAAGTCCGCACAAGAACGCATATTGAGAAACGGCTAGACAGACAGACAGAGACATCGTGCATTATTGGTAATTGTCATGGTCCAGAAACAACAGATGTCTTTGATGTCTCTTTAATTTCCTCTTTTCTTCTCTTTTCCCTTCTAGTGTCTGTGCAGGAGAGTTTAGAGAGGAAGTTTGGGAAGCAGGGAGGGCCCATTCCCATCGTACCCACCGCTGACTTCCAGGCCAGAGTTGCTGTGAGTAACATCAGATTAGTGCTGGTCAAAACTGAATGAATGATTTTTTTTTCTACTTTTATAGGGAGTTTATTTATATCGAGTCTGCACTGCTACGTACTTGGCTCGCACTCTAAAGTCTGACACTGACAAAAGCTCTCAGCATCGCCCACCTACTCAGTTTATGTTATCAAATTAGCTGTCATTAACATTCACCTTCCTTCGCAGGGTGCCTCTGAGAAGGACATTGTTCACTCTGGGTTGGCCTACACCATGGAGAGATCTGCCCGGGTAAGTGATCGCACAGACCATAACACAGTCCAGTCTGTTTTAGTGAGCAGTCAACATATTATCCAGTATAATAAACTGAGATGAAACATTCACCTTCCACTTAAAATGAGTGTGCAAGTAGTACATTATGACTGTTTGGGCTGCAGGGCATTTTACATTGTATAAATTAGCCTAGCAGCTAGTGATCTTTTCCTCTTCTCATATGAAGCCAGGGACAACAGCAACATTTAACAAAGGTGATGTTACAAAATTCAGCTCCATTACAACTCACAAGGTTCACTGACAAAACAACTGTCTTATACTAAACACGTTCTCCAAACAAATACAACATGCTAACGTCATTAGCACAAGCCTATGGCATTTTACATTGTGTAAATTAGCCTAGCAGCTAGCGGACTTTTCCTCTACTCATATGAAGCCAGGATAAATCACACACAAGACTTAAAATGTTATTTTTGTGGAGGCTTTATTGTCTTCACAATTTATTGTTTCTTATCTGTGAAATTAAAGTAAATAAAAGCTTTGTTTCCACTGAGGGAAATGGTTTCAGCTTACAGAAACAGACAGGAGGTCTGCGTCGCCGCGACGTGTAGTTACATTTCTGGGGAGGTGCACGTCAGGCTACAGCGTAGGCTCTATGTCGACACAGAGCTTACGCCGTAGGTACGGCGTCGATTCAACGCCTAAGTATAAATTCCTCCTTACAGTGTTAAACGTCAGCAAGCACAAGTCAGCAACTCCTGCTCTGGTCTAGTTGGTTGCTAATGGTACTGAAGCAGCTCTGTCCTTCAAGGCTTTCTATCAGAGATGTTTGAATTGCTGTCAGCCATGATTGTATAATATGTTCTCCTCTGCCTTTTCTAGCAAATCATGCGCACAGCAAGCAAGTACAACCTGGGTCTGGACCTTCGACAGCCGCTATGTCAACGCCATCGAGAAGGTCTTCAAAGTCTACAACGAAGCGGGGCTGACCTTCACATAAATGGCCAATCACGACCTGCACTTCCTCCTCCCCTCCACCCTTCTGCTACTGATCACCCTGTCCTGCGTTCTTCCACCTTCTCAGCAGCCTTCAGAACATATCACTGTTTACCACTGCTCTGTGGCTCTTGACACACACACACACTCACACACACACACACACTCACACAGTGAGACATTGGCTTGCCTGGTATTTATCCTGTAATCTTTGTGCTGCCATTATACTGTATCTGCATCTCTGTATAAATGTTGCCCCTTGAGAAAAAGCAGGTAGGCAGTAACATCCAGAGAGAAGGAGAGACCCTGTCCCTCCCTCAGCCCTCTGATGAACCTTCATACTATTGTTGTCTGGCAGCCATGTTCGGGGCGCCCATTTTGTGATAGCTGAATGCACGTATGACCCTCCTGCTGCCACAGTTTCAGCTGACAGCACAACAGATGCCTTATTTCAGAAAGAGGTCTGCTCTAAAAGGGAGATGGCCACTTCAATTTACTTTAATGAAAAGGGATTGAGATTTAACTTCATGTGAATAAAGAGAGAACAGTAATTTTATTACTCTTGAGTTTGTCCTCACTTATTAAGAGAAGGTTAGTAAGTTGCCAACGCTTAGAGTTCCCGACAAGGATTTCTGTTTTCATAGTTGGTGTTTTTACTGTTGAAAATAGATGTTTTTCAAAAAATTAAGTGAGGCTCGAACATAAGGGTAGGGAAGTTTGGGGAACTCCAGCCCAGGCTGCTACAGAACGATACACCTGTATGAACCACACCCAAGGTGGTTCGAAAAGTACACAGTTAAGACATTACTCAGCAGAATGAGAGAACCCTGCCACCAGTATGTTCGGGCTCAAGTAGGAAGGGCTAAAAGAAAAAGGTGGAGAATCACCAGAGTCTTCACCAGCATAAGGGAGAGCGCAGAGAGTGAAACTTCAGTCTTGTTCTGGAGCTTGACTCATGAGTTGTATGTGTTGTTGCTTGTGAACACATTAAACTCGGTTGCACCTGATTCCACATGTCTCCAGTGATTTTCTCAGCACCAGCCTTCTGATTCTGATACTTATTTGGGTAGAAGGCGAGCCCAGCCAAAGAAGTTGAAGACAAGGTCTGGAGCCAACTGGCCCGGCTTCAGGCACCGATTTTTGCTTCATCAATGGGCTACTATACTATGACATTTTGAGTGGTCTACTATACTATGTTGTTTTTATGACATTTTGAGTGGCATACTAAACTGCCACGTCCTCGCTGGCGAGTCTAGGGCATGGGGGGAGTAACACAATGAAACAGAGGGAACTTTAAAAAAGAAAAAGGCAAGCAAAACAAATAGCCAGTTTAAAGGAAGTTTGTTTAAAACAAAACTGGGAGAAAGGACCACCAACGAAAAACGAGCTCAAGAAGGGAACCGGATCATCTGTAGAAAGGAAACACACAAAAAAGAAAAGATTGATCACAGCCAACCAAATATCACCGCGCTAACCCTAACTTTTCCTTGTTACCCACGTCTTGAAGACACAACTGTCACAGCCCTCTGGCCCACTGGCACTGCTCCTCCCTCATTCATTCATACTCCTCGCTGAGGAGGAAGGATGTGGATCAGCTGCACATATACTGTGACATTTTAATGACATTTTGAAACAGACTATACTATATACATTTTTTCATGATTCTGGATAACATACTATACTATGATGTTTTTTAATAAATTTGGACGACATACTATTCTATGACGTTTTCTTCATAATTTTGAACGACATGCTATACTATGATGTTTTTTTCATAATTTTGGACGACATACTATACTATGACTTTTTTTTTAATAAATTTGGACGACATACTATACTATGACGTTTTTTCATGATTTCGGACAGCATACTATACTATGAAGTATGAAGTAGATTTTCAATGGGGCTCATGTCCGGGGATTGAGCTGGCCACTCTAAGACCTGGATACTGTGCTCCTGCAGCCAAGTTCTACTGGCCTTGGATGTGTGGCAAGGGGCATTATCTTGTTGAAACATCCAGTTTTTACCTCGACGGAACAGTGCACGTGCAGAAGGGAGCATGTGGGTTTCGAGAATGGTACAATACTTGGTAGAGTTCAATGTGCCATCACAGACAGTGAGATGACCAACACCAGCAGCACTCATGCATCCCCAAACCATGATACTGCCTCCACCATGCTTGACAGTAGGTACTGTACATGCTGGAGATAATGCTTCGCCTGGCCTTCTGCGTACCCTCACATTAGTAGGAGGAGGAAGATAAAGCTGGAAACTGGACTCATCTGACCACAAAATCTTCTTCCAATTCCTGGCTGTCCAGTTCTTGTGTGCCTGGGCCCAACGACGCCGGGCTAACCTCTGTCTCTCATTGATCAGGGGCTTCTTGATAGCCTTGTAGGACCTTAAGCCATGATCTAAAAGCTCGGCCACGTACTGTGCGGGTGGAACACTGGACACCAGTTTGGTTTGACCACTGCTGCTGAAGCTCCTGTGATGTCATTCGGAGGTTTGCCTGCACATGCGGATCAGGATGCGGTCATTTCTTGCTGAAGAAACCCTTGGACGCCCAGATCTTGGTTTCTTTTCCAAGCTGTTGGTTCGTCTGTATTTCTGCAGAGTGTATCCAACTGCTGAAGGACTGCATCTGCACTTCCTGGCTATCTGGCAGCAGCTGTATCCTTCCTGGCTGAGAATCTTTATCTTCAGGCATGTTTCCTGCATTAGGTTCCTTGTTTTAGCCATTTTTAGCCATTTTTGTGTCTGAAGAACTTTCAAATGTGCTGGCTTTATGTAGACACGAAGCTTGGCAACAAAAATTGTGTCTTTTAATAAAAAGAACGACCTTCATCACTGGTACCAAAATGACCCAATACTCAAAATTTCTTATGTATTTTTATGGAACCAATCAATTTTAAGTTTTTAATGGCTTTTTTAGGATTTATTTAGTATTTTGGCTGTGACTGTACAAAAAGAAATTGCACTTGAAGACCTAAGAGTGATTCTTAATGCAATATTTCACAAATGCATGGGGTGTCCGAAAACTTTTTTCCACCACTGTATGTCGTCCAAAATTATGAAAAGACGTCATAGTATAGCATGCCGTCCAAAATCAAGAAAAAATGTCATAGTATAGCATGTCGTCCAAATTTATTAAAGAAAACCATCATAGTATGGTAAGTCGTCCAAAATCAAGAAAAAACGTCAAAATGATGAAAAAAAGTCATAGTATAGCATGTCAATAGTATGTCGTCCAAAATCATGAAAAAAGTGTCATTGTATGGCAGATCATCGAAAATCATGAAAAAACGTCATAGTATAGTATGTCGTCCAAAATCATGAAAAATTGTCATTGTATAGCAGGTCGTCCAAAATCATGAAAAAACGTCATAATATAGTATGTCGTCAAAAATCAAGAAAAAAACGTCATGGTATAGCATGTCGTCAAAAATCATGAAAAAAATGTCATAGTATAGCATGTCGTCCACAATCATAAAAAGACGTCAAAATAATGAAAAAAAATGACATGGTGTAGCATGCCATCCAAAATTATGACAAAACATCATAGTATAGCATATCATACAAAATCATGAAAAAACATCATAGTATAGCATGTCATCTAAAATCATGAAAAAATGTCATGCTATAGCATGTCGTCCAAAATCATGAAAAATCGTCATTGTATAGCAGGTCATCGAAAATAATGAAAAAACATCATAGTATAGAATGTCGTCCAAAATTATGAAAAAAAGTCATAGTATAGCATGTCGTCCAAAATTGTGAAAAAACGTCTTAGTATAGCATGTTGTCCAAAATTATGAAAAAAAGTCATAGTATAGCATGTCGTCCAAAATTGCACAAAATTGTGAAAAAACGTCATAGTATAGCATGTCGTCCAAAATTATGAAAAAACGTCATAGTATAGCATGTGGTCAAAACTGATGAAAAAAAGTCATAGTATAGCACGTCATCTAAAATCATGAAAAAATGTCATAGTATAGCATGTTGTCCAAAATTATCAAAAATTGTCATTGTATAGCAGGTCATCGAAAATAATGAAAAAGTCATAGGATAGCATATCGTCCAAAATTATGAAAAAGTCATACTATAGCATGTAGTCCAAAATCATGAAGAAACGTCATGGTATAGGATGTCTTTGAAAATCATGAAAAACTGTCATAGTATAGCATGTCGTCCAAAGTTATGAAAAAACGTCATAGTATAGTATGTCGTCCAAAATTATGAAAAAACATCATCATATAGCATGTCGTTCAAAATCATGAAAAAACACCATGGTATAGCATGTTGTCCAAAATCATGAAAAAATGTCATGGTATAGTATATCGTCCAAAATTATGAAAAAACGTCACAGTATAGCATGTTGTCCAAAGTTATGAAAAAATGTCATAGTATAGTATGTCGTCCAAAATTATGAAAAAACATCATCATATAGCATGTCGTTCAAAATCATGAAAAAACACCATGGTATAGCATGTTGTCCAAAATCATGAAAAAATGTCATGGTATAGTATATAGTCCAAAATTATGAAAAAAATTCATAGTATAGCATGTCGTCCAAAATTGCACAAAATTGTGAAAAACGTCATAATATAGCATGTTGTCCAAAATTATGAAAAAGTCATAGTATAGCATCGTCCAAAATTATGAAAAAACGTCATAGTATAGCATGTGGTCAAAACTGATGAAAAAGTCATAGTATAGCACGTCATCTAAAATCATGAAAAATGTCATAGTATAGCATCGTCCAAAATTGTGAAAAAACGTCATAGTATAGCATGTCGTCCAAAATTATAAAAAAAACGTCATAGTATAGCATGTGGTCAAAACTGATGAAAAAAAGTCATAGTATAGCACGTCATCTAAAATCATGAAAAAATGTCATAGTATAGCATGTTGTCCAAAATTATCAAAAATTGTCATTGTATAGCAGGTCATCGAAAATAATGAAAAAAAGTCATAGTATAGCATATCGTCCAAAATTATGAAAAAAAGTCATAGTATAGCATGTCGTCCAAAATTATGAAAAAACGTCATAGTATAGCATGTGGTCAAAACTGATGAAAAAAAGTCATAGTATAGCACGTCATCTAAAATCATGAAAAAATGTCATAGTATAGCATGTTGTCCAAAATTATCAAAAATTGTCATTGTATAGCAGGTCATCGAAAATAATGAAAAAAAGTCATAGTATAGCATATCGTCAAAATTATGAAAAAGTCATACTATAGCATGTTGTCCAAAATCATGAAGAAACGTCATGGTATAGCATGTCGTTGAAAATCATGAAAAACTGTCATAGTATAGCATGTCGTCCAAAATCATGAAAAAACGTCATAGTATAGTATGTCGTTCAAAATCAGGAAAAAAAGTCATAGTATAGCATGTCATCCAAAATTATGAAAAAAAATCATAGTATAGCATGTGGTCCAAAATCATGAAAAAAAATCACAGTATAGCATATCGTCCAAAATTATGAAAAAAGCTCATAGTATAGCATGTCGTCCAAAATCATGAAAAAAAGTCATGGTGTAGCATGTCGTCCACAATCATCAAAAATGTCATAGTATAGCATGTCGTCCAAAATCATGAAAAACACCATGGTATAGCATGTTGTCCAAAATCATGAAAAATGTCATGGTATAGTATATCCTCCAAAATTATGAAAAAAAGTCATAGTATAGCATGTCGTCCAAAATTGCACAAAATTGTGAAAAAACGTCATAATATAGCATGTTGTCCAAAATTATGAAAAAAAGTCATAGTATAGCATGTCGTCCAAAATTATGAAAAAACGTCATAGTATAGCATGTGGTCAAAACTGATGAAAAAAAGTCATAGTATAGCACGTCATCTAAAATCATGAAAAAATGTCATAGTATAGCATGTCGTCCAAAATTATGAAAAAACGTCATAGTATAGCATGTCGTCCAAAATTATGAAAAAACGTCATAGTATAGCATGTGGTCAAAACTGATGAAAAAAAGTCATAGTATAGCACGTCATCTAAAATCATGAAAAAATGTCATAGTATAGCATGTTGTCCAAAATTATCAAAATTGTCATTGTATAGCAGGTCATCAAAATAATGAAAAAATGTCATAGTATAGTATGTCGTCCAAAATCACGAAAAAAGTCATAGTATAGCATGTCGTCCAAAATTATGAAAAACGTCATAGTATAGCATGTGGTCAAAACTCATGAAAAAACTACATAGTATAGCACGTCATCTAAAATCATGAAAAATGTCATAGTATAGCATGTTGTCCAAAATTATCAAAAATTGTCATTGTATAGCAGGTCATCGAAATAATGAAAAAGTCATATTATAGCATATCGTCCAAAATTATGAAAAAAAGTCATACTATAGCATGTTGTCCAAAATCATGAAGAAACGTCATGGTATAGCATGTCGTTGAAAATCATGAAAAACTGTCATAGTATAGCATGTCGTCCAAAGTTATGAAAAAACGTCATAGTATAGTATGTCGTCCAAAATTATGAAAAAACATCATCATATAGCATGTCGTTCAAAATCATGAAAAAACACCATGGTATAGCATGTTGTCCAAAATCATGAAAAATGTCATGGTATAGTATATCGCCCAAAATCATGAAAAACTGTCATAGTATAGCATGTCATCAAAACTCACGAAGAAACATCATAGTATAGTGTGTCGTCCAAAATCATGAAAAGACGTCATAGTATAGCATGCCGTCCAAAATCAAGAAAAAACGTCATAGTATAGCATGTCGTCCAAAATCATGAAAAAATGTCATAGTATAGCATGTCGTCCAAATTTATTAAAAAAACATCATAGTATGGTAAGTCGTCCAAAATAATGAAAAAACGTCAAAATGATAAAAAAAAAAAGTCATAGTATAGCATGTCAATAGTATGTCGTCCAAAATCATGAAAAAAGCATCATAGTATAGCATGTCATCCAAAATCATGAAAAAACGTCATAGTATAGCACGTCGTCCAAAATTATAAAAAGACGTCAAAATAATGAAAAAAAATGACATGGTGTAGCATGCCATCCAAAATTATGACAAAACATCATAGTATAGCATATCATACAAAATCATGAAAAAACATCATAGTATAGCATGTCATCTAAAATCATGAAAAAATGTCATGCTATAGCATGTCGTCCAAAATCATGAAAAATCGTCATTGTATAGCAGGTCATCGAAAATAATGAAAAAACATCATAGTATAGAATGTCGTCCAAAATTATGAAAAAAAGTCATAGTATAGCATGTCGTCCAAAATTGTGAAAAAATGTCATAGTATAGCATGTTGTCCAAAATTATGAAAAAAAGTCATAGTATAGCATGTCGTCCAAAATTGCACAAAATTGTGAAAAAACGTCATAGTATAGCATGTTGTCCAAAATTATGAAAAAAAGTCATAGTATAGCATGTCGTCCAAAATTGCACAAAATTGTGAAAAAACGTCATAGTATAGCATGTCGTCCAAAATTATGAAAAAACGTCATAGTATAGCATGTGGTCAAAACTGATGAAAAAAAGTCATAGTATAGCACGTCATCTAAAATCATGAAAAAATGTCATAGTATAGCATGTTGTCCAAAATTATCAAAAATTGTCATTGTATAGCAGGTCATCGAAAATAATGAAAAAAAGTCATAGGATAGCATATCGTCCAAAATTATGAAAAAAAGTCATACTATAGCATGTTGTCCAAAATCATGAAGAAACGTCATGGTATAGCATGTCGTTGAAAATCATGAAAAACTGTCATAGTATAGCATGTCGTCCAAAGTTATGAAAAAACGTCATAGTATAGTATGTCGTCCAAAATTATGAAAAAACATCATCATATAGCATGTCGTTCAAAATCATGAAAAAACACCATGGTATAGCATGTTGTCCAAAATCATGAAAAAATGTCATGGTATAGTATATCGTCCAAAATTATGAAAAAACGTTACAGTATAGCATGTTGTCCAAAGTTATGAAAAAACGTCATAGTATAGTATGTCGTCCAAAATTATGAAAAAACATCATCATATAGCATGTCGTTCAAAATCATGAAAAAACACCATGGTATAGCATGTTGTCCAAAATCATGAAAAAATGTCATGGTATAGTATATCGTCCAAAATTATGAAAAAAAGTCATAGTATAGCATGTCGTCCAAAATTGCACAAAATTGTGAAAAAACGTCATAATATAGCATGTTGTCCAAAATTATGAAAAAAAGTCATAGTATAGCATGTCGTCCAAAATTATGAAAAAACGTCATAGTATAGCATGTGGTCAAAACTGATGAAAAAAAGTCATAGTATAGCACGTCATCTAAAATCATGAAAAAATGTCATAGTATAGCATGTTGTCCAAAATTATCAAAAATTGTCATTGTATAGCAGGTCATCGAAAATAATGAAAAAAAGTCATAGTATAGCATATCGTCCAAAATTATGAAAAAAAGTCATACTATAGCATGTTGTCCAAAATCATGAAGAAACGTCATGGTATAGCATGTCGTTGAAAATCATGAAAAACTGTCATAGTATAGCATGTCGTCCAAAGTTATGAAAAAACGTCATAGTATAGTATGTCGTCCAAAATTATGAAAAAACATCATCATATAGCATGTCGTTCAAAATCATGAAAAAACACCATGGTATAGCATGTTGTCCAAAATCATGAAAAAATGTCATGGTATAGTATATCGTCCAAAATCATGAAAAACTGTCATAGTATAGCATGTCATCAAAACTCACGAAGAAACATCATAGTATAGTGTGTCGTCCAAAATCATGAAAAGACGTCATAGTATAGCATGCCGTCCAAAATCAAGAAAAAACGTCATAGTATAGCATGTCGTCCAAAATCATGAAAAAATGTCATAGTATAGCATGTCGTCCAAATTTATTAAAAAAACATCATAGTATGGTAAGTCGTCCAAAATAATGAAAAAACGTCAAAATGATAAAAAAAAGTCATAGTATAGCATGTCAATAGTATGTCGTCCAAAATCATGAAAAAAGCATCATAGTATAGCATGTCATCCAAAATCATGAAAAAACGTCATAGTATAGCACGTCGTCCAAAATTATAAAAAACTGTCATAGTATAGCATGTCGTCCAAAATTATGAAAAAAACTTCATAGTATAGCATGTCGTCCAAAATCACGAAAAATTGCCATTGTATAGCAGGTTGTCGAAAATAATGAAAAATTGTCATTGTATAGCAGGTCATACAAAATCATGAAAAAACATCATAGTATAGCATGTCGTCCAAAATCATGAAAAATTGCCATTGTATAGCAGGTCGTCGAACATAATGAAAAAACGTCATAGTATAGCGTGTCGTCCAAAATCATGAAAAATTGCCATTGTATAGCAGGTCGTCGAAAATAATGAAAAAACGTCATAGTATAGCATGTCGTCAAAAATCAAGAAAAAAAATGTCATAGTATAGCATGTCATCCAAAATCATGAAAAGACGTCAAAATAATGAAAAAAACCCCGACATGGTGTAGCATGCCATCCAAAATTATGACAAAACATCATAGTATAGCATGTCATACAAAATTATGACAAAACATCATAGTATAGCACGTCATCTAAAATCATGAAAAAATGTCATGCTATAGCATGTTGTCCAAAATTATGGAAAAACGTGATAGTATAGCATGTTGTCCAAAATCATGAAAAATTGTCATTGTATAGCAGGTCGGAGAAAAAATAACTTAATTCACTGGGCCAACTGCCGGTGACTTCTAAGGTGGAACGTTAACTTGTAATGTTACTCGATGCATGAGGTGACGACGTGAATCCATCAACACACCTTCAATTTCACTGTGACAACTTTGACCATCACTTTAGTTTTTATATGACATACACTTTTAGTAATGAATGGATCTTCAAGTGTTTATATATATTAGTTTCGGCTGGGTTATGTGAACTGCGTATATTCTAATCCTCACTCGGAGAAAAGAAAAAAAGCGTAGTGGAGTGTTGTTCCTGTGGGCTCCAACAACACTAAACCCCTGAGCTTGCCTGAGAAGGACTAAATGCACAAACCTGCCATTTTTTAAATATCCTATGGAGAGAGACTCTCACTGCAGCCTGTTTTATTTTGTTCTGAAAATGTCGGCGTGCAGCCTCGTTCTGTGGACGATAAACGAGGTGCAGACTTCCATCTGTGTCACCGGTAATGAGGAAATACAGTGAGTGCTGGACGGAGCAGTGAGTGACAACAACCCCGCCCACATTTAAGAGCACTGTTTGCAGTGGAAACACTAGGGTCTAGGTACCATGTCTGAAGGGTTACTGTTGGTTCCAAAGGTACCATACTGAAAGTGTTTGGTGGAGACGGCGCTTTCCATGGCTTTAGTTGCGTTTAGATGCGTCCTAGTTGCAGGAGTGAAGTTAACCAATTTGCAACCTTAAGTGATGGGAGGGGCTTAAGAGAGCTTCCACTATTTTTTTTATACTAAGTTCAGTCACTTAACCAATTTATTCAGCCATTTTTTATTTAATCATGGCACCGATTACTTAAAATTAAACATTTCAAACAAAATCAGACTTTTCATTTCATCCTTTTCGATGGCCCCCTTCCCATTGGAATCCTGGATAATCAGTCCCACTTTTACCCCCGACATTGTCACCCCTGGGTGGCAGCTCCAAGGATTTAATTAAAATGATCCCCCTCCTTTGACAGTTCAGACAAAACCCGAGACGCAAATGTTTTCAAAGGCCTTTGTTTGCTATAGTCGCTTTAATATTTTAAAATCTTTCATGTTTTATAAATTGAGCTCCCAAGTTTCAGTTCCTCTTCAGGATTTGTGCACATATGATATTGCCTTGTGATTTTCTGTTGCCATTTGTTGATGTTATTTCACTTGCTATAGTCACGCTGTTCACTTGTACAGGACTTTGGTCAACATGAATAAACATAACTCATCTGGCCCTGGCTGTGAGATCAGAAACAAAAGATTCTTGACACAGTTGCTGGATTTCAACAAAACCTTTTTAATTTCACTGGTACTGTTTATAAAATCAGCGAGTCTGCTTTGATGCCAACTTAAACATGGTGTGTGTGTGATTTGTGTTTGTATATTTGAGGTGGGATTAGTGATTGTGTGTTGTTGAGAGTGTGCCGTGTGTTGGTACAGGTGAGGTGTCGTGTGTGGTCTATGTGTGTGTGTGTATGTGTGTGAATGTCAGATTGCTTGATAAGGCAACATGCAGTCATCAGTTTCCATTGGCCTCAAAGTAAAAACACACAAACCTGCTCCAGACACAAACACACACACACTTTGCTGGCTGAACCGGTTCTATATTAACACACACATAAATATACACACATACACACACACACACACACACACACACATACAGTACACACACACACACACACACACACACACACTGTTGCCGGGCAGACGAACAGTCAAAGGTGGCATCACACTGACTGAGAGGTGAAGAGAGTCCTCTGACTGGCTGAGAGAGTTGATGGACGGGAGCTTCAGAACAGCCAGGGTTCTGACTAGTTAGTGTGAAATAAAAAACTGCCCTAAAAACTACACATCCCAGAATTCAAGCTGTACACAGAACTACACATAAAGCTGATCCACGACAAAAACCCGAGCTCTCATTCTGCTCTCCGAGCGGACTGATTCCTCACAATGTTTTTCATCACAGACTTGTTTCTCCTGATGGCATGCAAACCGCTTTCACAAAGACTAAAAAGCAACTACACGATAACAAGAGGTGACCGGTATCAGCTGCTCACATTTCTTCCTTGAATTAACCCCTTACACCTAGTTTCCCTTTTAATTTCCCCTTGAGTAGCTTTAAATCTGAAAAAAATCTGACATATATTCTCTACCAGCCTGTTTGAACTCTTCCTTGAATCTTTTTGATGTTCACATTGAGGGAAATATTCAAAGACAAGATGTTTGTTTTTTTATGGTCATCACATTGAGTTATTATAATTGTACAGGGCAGCTTTTGAAGCGCATTCCCCTTGATATTCAGTTTGTAACCACTGGAGAGGTTGAAGATGTTAATCAGCTTCTTAATAACGCGTACATTCTTCTCCGAAGTTTGAGCAACACTGGTGAAAAAGGAGATGTCAGGGATTTCCATGAACCAGTCGGAGTTAAGGCACCGTCACACATGAGAAAATGGCCAGGGCGATATTCGTGCTGGATGTGGGCGGTGCCTGATGCTAATAAACACCGCAAATTATGATGTTATTGCTGCATTTACCATTATCTTGAGTTCCACGTCTGTCTCCCGTTAGCATCTCTCATGTGGGGCAGTTTATAATTTTCATGGCCAATGTCATGCAATATCAACTGGTTGCATGCAGTAACAATCAGTTTCTCCTTCACGTCAGGTCACTTCTTGGTAGATCGCCACCTAAAACTCAAAAGACTACTTTGACTGTTACCTTGAGGACTTGTTATGGCTCTCTGCTGTATTTCTATAAAGATAATATGTCGCCAAGTGAAACACTTTGGAAATTTTGGACCTTCAAACACTTCAACAAACCCTACGTCACTCTGATGACATGTTCAGGTAAAATGGGAGAGTCAGGTTTGTTTTTTTTAAATGGTTAAATTCATTTAGTAGTGATATCATACATTTATGAAATCTTTAATGTTACCAAACTTCCAACTTTTGCGTCATGCTTTCCCTGTTTTCTCGCTGCCTGTTTCCTTGCACTGGACTCACTGCATCACCTTTAATAATTCTGAGTCAGGTGGAATTTACACTTCTGGGTTAAATCGACGCAGTAGCTACGGCGTAGGCTCTACATCAATATAGAGCCTACGCCATCGCCTGACAAGCACCTCCCCGGAAATGTAACTACACGTCGCAGCGACGTTGGTGTGTCTTGTGTGTGATTTATCCTGGCTTCATATGAGCAGAGGAAATCTCAGCTAGTCGCTAGGCTAATTTATACAATGTAAAATGCCATAGACTTGTGCTAATAATGTTAGCATGTTGTATTTGTTTGGAAAACGTGTTCAGTATAAGACAGTTGTTTTGTCAGTGAACCTTGTGAGTTGTAATGGAGCCGAATTTTGTACCGTTACCTTTGTTAAATGTTGCTGTTGTCCCTGGTTTCAGTTGAGAGGAGGGAAAGTTTGCTGGTCGCTAGGCTAATTTATACAATGTAAAATGCCATAGGCTTATGCTAATAACATTAGCATGTTGTATTTGTGGGGAAAATGTGTCCAGATAAAGACAAGTGTTTGTCTGTGAATGCTGCGAGTTATAGTGAAGCTGATTTGTGTACTTGTGTTTGACATTGTCTCTATTAAACCATGTTTAATGTGTGTTTAATGTGTGTTTTGAATTAACTAAACTTTACAGCACTTCACAGAAACCTCCACCGCCAGCTAGTTCTTTAAAGGTGTAACTGCAGAGTGACACAGACACACCACCGCACAAGTATAAATGCTCACAACGGTATAGGTCACGTGCGCAGGCTGCAGCGTAGGGTCTGACGCATAAGTATAAATCCCGCTTCACAATGGCACTAAACATGTCTGCAATATTACAGGGGGCACACAAAAGCATAAGTTATGATTTTATGGCACCTGGTAGCCTAAAAACATGCTGGTTTCACTTCAGAGAAATGTCACATTTTAGCTGAGTGCATTACTCACACAAAACTTTCCCATAGAAACTTAAGTGTATTGTGAAAATATAATGATAATAAAAATGCAACATCCTTCAGCCATTTTTGGCATTACACCTTCTTTTAGCTGCAGTACTCCTATTACCAAAACCAACATTACAGATGGCTTTCCTTTCCTTTTCCTCTTTTTAAAAAATCTTTGCTCTGCCCACCCTCGTTATCTCAGACCAATAAAAATGATTGTTTTATGTACAGCACCTTTTTAGTAACAATGCAATAACGTGTTTGTCGACTTGCTGCTAATATTTAAAGAGCCAGACATGTAAAACCATATTTGTCCCATTTTACCCGACTTCACCCTGCTCCTTTGCAGGTCAAAGTTCAAAGCTGAACTCCAGGTGATGCGCAGATGTAAATCTGTTTTTCCACCGGAAGCGTATATTTTATTTTCCCCTTCGCTCGCTTTGAATGGAAGTAAACGGGGGTAAATTTCACTCATGTGTGACTGTGCCCTTAAAGAACCAAAATCTGCTTGTCGTCTCGCTTCGGCTTTGCTTATTTAGCCACAAATATTGAACGTTACAGAGAAATTGTGTGAAAATCTGAAACTAAACACCAACTTGCTCGTTTTCTCATGCATCACAAGAACACAATTCAAAGTTTCCGCTCTAACAGCTGAGAGAAATGAGCGTTGTGTATTGCTTCCTGGTTAATAACCCTGTTTCTAATATCGAGGCCAAACGCACACAAAGCCATACAAAGCTACACAGAATAGCTGCTACTCTACAGTTACAACACGAGACAAGTCATTCTACACATCTGTGCATGCAGTCTACTGTAGCTAACTAACTAACTACTGCACACGTAACAGAAGGATATCTGTCCTTGATGCACCATTCCCTGCACAAGCCTCTGGAGATTTATTTTATACGCCAGCAGCTACACATGCACACACACACACACACACACACACACACGTAGATAAGCTAACATGGACACACAGGCACACAAACAGCAGATCACACACCCTCTCATACCCTGCCTCAGTCACTCAGTGACTTACTGTTATTGTTAAGGAATGCAGAGGCTTTACTGTATTTTACTGTATTTACATACCCAAAAAATTCCCAACGGTTGCCCGGTGTGTGTGGCTGTGCTGGCATTTGCGGTGTACTGTATGTGTGTGTGTGTGTGTGTTTAATGTGTGTGTTAAGTGAAGGTGTGTATCTTTTGTTTGTGTGTACGTGTGTGTTTGTGAGATTTCCCTATCGGTTGGTAGGCGAGGGTGGTTGGCGAGGGGAGGGGGGGCTGTAACAACAACAGGGTTCATATCAGGACGACACTAACACACAGGTGAGGTGGAGACGGGCAGTGGAGGAAAAGCTACAGGCTGCAGAAAATCAGAGGGGAGGAGACAGGGTGAGGACAGGTGGCAGCGGGATGCTGCTGCTGGGAGGGTGGGGGTAAATGGGGGCATCACGGAGTGACGAGGCAGAGGGGGAGATAGGGGCTGAGGTGCGGCATCCGGAAGAGTCTGTTTCAGTTGATTTTGGTTCTGTAAAGTCACAAAAAAATATGTTGAACATCTGGAGTCTGGTACAGCGAGGCAAGGGTAGCGAGGGACCGCTGGAGAGCACGGGAAGGAAGGTCCTGAAGACGACTAGTAACCCTGGAAGAAAGGAGGGAGAGAGGAAACACGTCAGCTGTGGGAGACGTACTCAAATTCTTTAGTCGGATAAAAGTAGAAACACCACAATGTAAGAAAAATAGGCCTTTAAATGTTAAAAGGGCACTCTGCAGAGATTAACCATCAAGATCAGCTTACTGGTTACTGAGCAGTGGTGGAAAGTAACTACATACATTTACTCAAGTACTGTATTTTAACCCGTTCAGATCCTCCTCAGAGTGAATTTAACGTTAGGGTCCACTGCATTAATGTGTTCCGTGAAGGTTTCCACTTCCTCAGTTTTGATCTTGACCCAGGTGTCGTCCACATACCTGAACCAGTGGCTAGGAGCAGTTCCTCTAAAGGTGGTCAGAGCTCTCTTGTCCACATCTTCCATGTAAAGATTGGCCACTAGAGGGGACACCGGTGAGCCCATAGCACAGCTGTGCTTTGTCTGTAAAAACCCTCGCTGTACTTGAAGTAGGTGGTGGTCAAACTAAGATCGAGCAGGTCACAAATGTGGTCTGGGTGAAGTTGGTCCTGTCTGGAAAGGAGCTGTCTGGTAGCAGATGTGTCCTCACGGTCTTAACTGCTTCTTTGTTGGGAATGTAAGGATACCATAGTTTCGTCAGAGTCCAGTGTTATCTCTCTGGTCTTGTTGGTAAAATCCCGAGAGTTCCTTATATGATGTAGAGAGTTGCCAACCAGGGGAGCTATGCTATGCTATTTATGATTAATAATGTTTGTGGTTTGATATGGCAACAAATTTGACCAATTTTATCAACAGTAACAAGATAAGACGCTGTTAATTAGGAGATACTCAGTTGAGGACATTGGGATTTTACTGTTGTCTTGTTTGAAGACACTGGGCCTTAATTATCGTTGACAAAGTTTAGTTTTTTTTTTTACACTTATTCGGTACTACTGATCCCAAATAGCTAGGTGAAAATAAAAATACATACCAAACAAAAGTTCGGGTCTCAGGTCTATACATGTGGTAGAACAAAGTACAAAGTCTTAAGGCCAAAACACACCGGTGGTGGGTGTTTTCTATTTACAAACCCACACCGCCGGTGGCTCGACGCGTGTCGACGTGCCACAGCACTTTACGCTATTGTCCTATTTTTCCAGCGTCGCCGCCCTTGAAAAAGCGCTATTTTGTACTTCCCAGCCTAGCGGACTGGAGTGTGCAATAGAAATCTGGTTGATGCCCCGCAGCGTGACGCTTTTTGTGTGTGTTGGGGGCGGCACTTGACTCGTGTCATCGCCGCCGACATATGATGCCGCTGGTGTGTTTTGGCCTTTACATAATTGAAATACCTTGATAAAGAATCACAGAGTGAGTAAATGTATTTAGTTTCTCTCCACCTTAGAAACATTCATATCATTAGTGCACTTGGCCAAATGAGTCACACATAATTTGATCTGACTGAGCTGCTTCTCATAAATGATCTGCTGTGCTTTGATACCAACAGCCGTCTGAACTTGTTTTCTTACCTCTCCTCCTTCCCCACCCTGCTCCATTCCCCCATATTCTCCCTGCAAGACGAAACAAGAAGAGTGAGAACAAGTTAGACACATAAAAAGAGGTGGAGTAGAGATGATGAAAGGATGAGGTGATGGCAGGGCGGAGGGGCCTCAAGCACCGAAGGCCATCTAGCTTTCGTTTTCCTCCAACTCTGATATAATAAAGCAGTTAAGACTACAAAGACCATGCTGTAGGATTGTCTCGGGTCTTATTATCATGCTCAAGAGTTCCAAGGGGGTTCGGTTAGTTGATTAGAGCTTTACAACATGTTGCCGGGCTCCAGGTGCACAGGCCTTGCTCAGCCTGAGCAGTGCATGAAGCCATTTTGGTGCATGCCATGAATATATTCACTAGCTAATCTGACGTGCTGGAGATGTGGCTTAGCACATGTAGGTTACTTAATGCTACCCAGGAGAGCTACATGGTTAGAAATGGAGAGTTTTAGTATCATTGTTGCCTAAACCACACCAATGAGTGAGCGTCTGAGAGGTCAGAGGAAAATGTTGGCTATATTCAGAGTAGGAAATTGTGACATGTTTTTATGCTGTTAAACAATCAATGGAAACAATAATAATGAAAGCAAAAAAGAGACATAAGTATTTGAATTTTACAGCCGCTGAATACTTAATTGCAAAAGGTAAACATCTCTGAATTCATGATTTTGAAATATTTAACTTTGAAAAACAGAACTAAATTTATTTGTTCTGAATTTACCGCTTTGAAATTAAAACATGAAATTTTAGTTATTTGCAATTTTAAAAACTGAATTTGCATATATTTTTTGTCAATGTTCAGAAATTTAGATTAAAAAAAAAAAAAGAAAGTTTCAGAATTTCCAAAATTAGATTCAGGTTACTCAGATCGCCTCACAGCAAGAGGGTTGCTGGTTCAGCGTGGGTTTTCTCCAGGTGCTCCAGCTTCCTCCCACAGTCCAAAGACATGCAGGTTAACTGGTGACTCTAAATTGTCCGTAGGTGTGAATGTGAGTGTGAATGGTTGTCTGTCTCTATGTGTCAGCCCTGAGATAGTCTGGTGACCTGTCCAGGGTGTACCCTGCCTCTCACCTAATTTCAGCTGGGATAGGCTCCAGCCCCCCCGCTACCCCTAATATGAGAAGCAGTTACTGAAATTGAATGAGATTCAGGTTGCTCAAATTTGATTGGTTAAATTCAGATTCAAAAATTCAACTGGTCAAAACAACAGGTTTAACTATCCTGTCCTGGGAAGCCCAGATGCAGTGCTGGACCTAACACGATTGGCAACCGAGGCAAGCTTATCCTGAGGCACAGTAAGAGAATACATTAATTCATTTACTCATTCATATTCATTTTTGCAAATTTCATCTTCTTGTTTTTGCACTGCACCCCGCATGGCTTTTGTCTTTTCATTTCCATTCACTCTACTGCTAGTCACACACATTTCCCTTATGTTCAATGTTTTTAAATATAACATCACTGCCCAAATGTTGCTGTTTAAATTTTCTCAGCTTAAAACATTTTTTATATTCCAAAACTTGAATTTTTGGATCTTAATTTGTGAACACTGGGAAAAAACTTTCAAAAACATTCAGTTACATGGTTCTTAACGTAAAATATTTCAATGCCACAATATCATTGGTGCTTTAATTTCATTATTGACAATTCAGCGGGTGTTAAAATTCAATTACTCATGTCTCTTATTTGCTTCCACATTTATCCAAATACTTCAGCATGTTTTGTCCATTTTAATTTCAGAAGCATCACAGCAGCTTGTGTTTCTTCTTTCCCCTGCTGACGCTCACTTAGTCTGTTGTGGGCTCTTAGCTAATATACACTGAGTTGCCAGTTTATTAGGTACACTTGTGCCATTTAATGTAACCCAACACAACAGTCCTGCAGTAAATCCTACCTAAAAACATTCTGCAGGAAAAGTCAGATTTATTGCAGGTAAATTGGATTAGATTGTACAGGCATAACCAATAAAGTGGTAACTTTGTGCATGTAGCATGCAGTGTATCCCCCCCTCTGGCTGTGGTCGAATAGTCAAGAAAAATGACATCCTATGTCTCTTCCTAAAAACTTTTCCTTGACCTCAATGGAAAATGTCATGGGGTCAAGGAAAGATGGATAAGAGAACTCATGATGACTCAGAAGAAGACAACCTCTGTGCTAAAAGAATCCAACTGCACTTACACTTAGCTACGTAATTATGCAATGTTGTTGACATGGGTCTTCTGTGCATAGTGAAACTACAATATGCTACTACTTACGAAGACGGACTACGAAAGGTGTATCTTAGATGTCCCTTGAACTCTTCTAGTATTTTTCTGATCAGTCTAACATGTTTTTTGCAAAGTTTTACATTCCTACAAGTAAAGTTGAGTGAGCAAAACCTCACCTTCACATTTTCAAGAAAGGAAGTGATCTATAGAGACAGAGCGCAATGCGTCATAATCTGAAAGCCACACCCCCAAAGGGGAAACGAGGCCAAAGATACTGTATTATAACAAGATGGCCCACCTACAATATACCCCCATTGTATGATATGGTATACATTTCCGGTCTCCTATGTAGGCGTTGTCCCCCGTAGCCCAATCAAAGACGATGGAGAACCGCCAATCCCGTTGTCGGATACGACATGAAACTACTCCAGTTAGCTCAATCATGTTGTAACTAAGACATCCACTGGAAAAAAATATTTTTTTAATCCAGTATCTTTGGTAAAACTGCACTGATTTCAGCACCAGAGAGGAGCTTTCTGTTGCCAAATCTCGTGAGAGTGTGTTTTGGTGCATTTTGGTGTCGGAATGTTCTGAAGATATGTGGCTTGTGATAAATGGGTCTAATATTTGCTTCCGTGACTATGGGGCGAAAGAATCGGCCATAATCTGTAATCACGTTCATTTCTCCCACTGAAGTCAATGGACTCAGGACCTGCTGTTAGTCTGGTCGCGAACCCCACGTGACACTGATACAGGAAACTGACTCGCAGTGGACCGTCTTGGTTTATCCACTGTCTTTGAGGAGGCCCGCTTTCCCCTCCATTCCCCGCCTGTTGAGTTTTCACTAAGCCCAAATGCCGAAAAGTTGCTGTGTGGTGGGCTGCACGGCCAATAAAAACCCAGAGCTTAGCTTTTATCAGCTGCCGAGCAGAAAAACAGAACCTTGTAGAAGACAAAAATGGATACAGACAATAAAACGTGAGGCTTGAACAGGGAAGAAATTGTGGAGCAAACACTTTGTCAAACCCTTGAAATGTATTTTTTAGAGTAACAGTTAACTGTATTTATGTCCGTGAGCTAAAGCATTGACAGTATGAATACAAATTCTGTTATAATTGTGCCCAGCGCTCCGCGACTCAAGCAGTCCATTCCAGTGGTCCGCTCTATCTACCAGCATGTAGAGGCATGTCTTAAAACAACAATGTGTGCCAGTAGGAGCAGGCTGACAGCTGTTTGTTTCTTTGCTCCTGGTTAGAGTGAAGAATGGGGAAAGAAGAAGTCTGTGGCTCATAGCCATCAAACGGCAGGGTACAGACGGAAAGCCAGTCACTACACCTAGCGTTACATCTGTGGCAGGCACTTCATCACAGGTTAGTTGGCTAACGTTAGCTAGCTAGCTAAAGTCAGTTGATCTCAACAATAACATGAGATATTCAAAGCCAAGAAGTTAATTCTAATGAATGTTGAGTAATGAATCGACAGGACATGAATTGAATGAATGAATTGACAAGGTCATTCGTCCACACAGAGGCTAGACTCACAAGTCAGTCTTTAGACACTTTGCTTAACTAAAGACTGATGACTTTCTCCTTGATTTTGTGTTTAGATGGGCGGATACAATTTCAGAGTTTAAAAAAACTCCCTTCGTTGCAGAACCAATAGTAAATCTGCAGGGCGGTCCTTCGGTGGCTCGCTGAACTCTTGTGCTCGTAAACACAGTCCGACTAGAAACACGTGTAGCGGTACAAAATGGCTCAGGTCGCTGTAAGTCCTTCATTTCCACAATCTTGTGGACTGAGCACACGTTTGATAAAACGGAGTTAAATCTCTCGGCATCCATTTTCAAGCTCTCTGTGTGTTTGTGTCCTTGCGGACGAGAAAAGGGGGAGCGCACATTTCCAGGAGTGCGCGTCCTTTTCAAAAATGCAAGAGGCATTGCTTTGTTGCCGGCCGCTTTCGCCGGTGTGTCAAACACACTTTAGAAAGGAGTGTCCCCAGACTATCAGAAGCTGGAGAGCTCTGATTGTCTGGTGGCGAGACTACACAGAGGCTGGCAGCTGAAAAGGGCACACACCTCCTATCATTTTAACTTTCTCGTTGTACCGAAGGCGATCAGGACCTCTTAAACTCTCTCCGTTGCATGTAGCCTGACTGGCCATTTCATCCGAAGGGGAAAGACTCAACTGATTTGTTTTGATTTACACTTTATGTGTGTGAAGAGCTCTGCCGCCAGTCAAAATCCCATGTTTCTATCACCTATGATGTCACCGGCGCGCCACCTGTTGTAGCCTTGTTGAAGTCATGTATTGCACTAACTTTAATTTGGGAAACTAGCTTAGCTCTGAAGAAGCACAGAGGTATTTTAAAAGAAGCACAGGAGCAGCACACTGATGATGTCAGAGGACTGCAATGTTTGTCCAGGAGCACGATGTGGGATGTTGATCCAGGATCATGCCCAACTTGGCAAAATCATATTGCATGTAATAGACATATGGCTTGTTTTCATGAATGGCAAAATGGCGTGTCACTTGAACTGTTGCTGCCGCAAGCTAACGTGGGACGGCATTATCTCCTTTCCTTTCGTAAAGGATGGTCCAGTGTATCCTATGCAAAAGGAGATAAGAAAGGAAGCACTGAGGCACCTTTCCTTAGCATTTAAAGAATTCAACCAGCTCTTGTCATGGCTGCCACTTAGATACTTTCAGGTCATGACACTCAGTAAGGAACCTTCCAAAGAAGAAAAAAAAAAAAGACTATTCCACCGCAGCCCGTGTTTCTCCTTCACTCCAGCCCACCCCAGCATGACCTATGACCCCACACTGCTCTGTCCAATATGCACCTCGTATACAGGCTCCTCCTATCAGGGAAACACAGATGAGACACACAACATGAACAACAAAAGCGGAGAACAACAGCGACACAGAACGACACACAAGACAGAAGCACTGCCACAGTATTGTGACAAAAGAAGTGACACACAAGACAAAAAAACTATTTTAAAAAAAAAAAAAAAAGACATGCATAAGGCACAAAAGTTAGATGAAGGCCATCTAACATCTGAGTCAAGTGTCACAAAGTAAACAAATATTTTCAATAATTGTAATATAACTGTGTGGTATACGTGGGCTTTAATGGATGTGGCATATATTAAGACCAGGTTAAAACAGTACATAGTTACTAATACAGTGCAAATACATAATGATTCACATTCTCATGTTCATGTTGGTCCTTTTAGTGACAATTGACTGATGAATCAAGATAAACACTGCTGATGATCAATTAATAATTTAAGTAAAGCTAGACTGATAAATCAACCACACTAATATAAGTTACAAGACAATCTGTTACAGAAATGTATCCGTATCAAGATTGTTTCATCTATTTTATGCTTTTTTTTAAAAAAAATATATATTGGCTGACTTATTCAATAAAAATATCGATAACAGTCTCTGCCTCAAAAATCCAGTACGCCACTGTAAATGCCAGATTTAGTTTGGTCAGCTACACTTTTCTCCATCAACTGTACCTAATCCCTCAAAAGTTACACTGGTATAATCCTACAATTCCAAATATCTGTTTCAGATGGCACTGCACAAAATTAACATTTTGATTTGTGTGACATACTCACTAAAATGATGCACACAAAATTCAATTTCTCTTAGGAAATGTTTAAATTTGAAACTAAATCAAAGCTCCAGGAAATTTATTAACATAGCTCCTGCTGTTTCCTGGAAGCATATTGCACTAAGCAGGGGTCGTATTCACAGACATTCTGAGAATATTCTCACAGAGTTCCTCACTTAGCCTAAAACCTTTAGTAAGAAGTCCTAGCTTAGGAATGATTTAGGAAAGTTCGCAGAGCAAGTCTGAGGAAAGGAAGGGATAGAAACTTTTACCCCAGTAAGGAGGTGTGGTTGACCCTGTTGCTAGGTGTGA